>NC_081769.1:5629609-5939251 GCF_963082965.1 Carassius carassius
ATTCCGGCTTGTCATCATTCAAAAAAAAAAAACCTATCCAGATAAATCGCGCCATCCGGATGGAGTGAATTTGATTGTGGTTGGATGACAAGTTTAAACATATACCATTCCGAGACCCTATTGGTTTGTATGCGATCCATCGCACCTGCACATGACATAAATCACATCACACTCCTGCAAGGACATAGCCAGTTTTGGGTTCGTTTATCAAAAAATATATTTCTTAAAAGTAGGGTTTGGTATGGAACCGGTATCCGATCTTTTTCTTCTTGGCCTCAGAGTCAGTCCTCTTAAATTTTATATGAAACCAGCGTCAGACCGGTCTCCTCCCCATCTTTCAGTGAACTCTTCTATCCGCAGACCGCGGATAGAAGAAAAGATAGAAAAGATATAAATAACTGGCTTTATAGAAAAGATATAAATAACTGGCTTAAAACCCTTTTTTGGGGTGAAAATACTAATGTGCCTAAGACTTTTGCACAGCACTGTATTTTAAAAATGACATTGTTGCTACTTTATAAAGAATGACCATATAGTAATTCACAGAACTGATTAAAGACAGGGACAGACAGCACTCATCTTAACTAAATATCAGAGTGAGTGACAGAGATACAGTAAAAACATTATGTGTGGTTTTGTATTAAATAATGACCCAGATTGTGAAATACATTTATTAGCCTTAGATTAAGGGAAGCACAACTTGGGAAATGAGAGCATCCAAGGTGAAAGTGATGGATTCATTTTAAATATTTGTAATGTTCTTTAATGTTATCCACAGTTTTTTTTTTGTAGTATTTTTTGTAGTACTTTTAAAACGATACCGTTTTAAAAGTATCGAAAAGGCACTGGACCTTACTTAAAAGTTATTATTTCTCACTGGCTCATTTACCAATTTACTTTCTCTTCATCCTCCACAAATTAAGCTACTGTAGGTAGTTTGGTAGCGAGACGTTTTAATAAATTATCGTTTTCGATTGACAATGTTGTGATAAGTAGGCTATACCAACTTTGTAACTCGTTACCCCACACACACACACACTGGACACATAACAGACGTATGTACCGAATACAGGAAGCTATCAATCAAGAAGGTATCAGGATGATGAGTTCATTTTTAGTTTTTGATTAATCACTTGGATTAATCATTCATTTTGACAGAACTATAATGTTTATTGTAAATAGACAACCATACAAGAGTAATTGTTACTAAGCCTGCACCAATGTTCTTGTCCATTGCCCTTGCAGATTCCTGCAGCTAAGCTTGGATGTACATTTACATTCCATTAAAGGTTATTGATGACATTCCTCTGAAGTTTGACTTTTTGCACCATAACAATACTTATAGGCAACTAGTCATCATATCTCTAGTCCTTTATTGTATTTGCATTCTACTATAGTGCATTCATTTTCAATGGGCTTATATGCGGCTGAAACAGGTAGCCTAGTGCATTCCAAATTTTTCAACATGAACATTTTAATATAACATTATAGTCATTATGGCCTATGGCCTTTAAAAAAATGTTTTTTGAGGAGGTGGGGTAGTGCACAATAGGCCTTGTGGCGCGGCCTAAGCTTTTGTTCTTAATGGCATTTTTTCCCTTACATTACTTTTACTTTTATACTTTAAGTAGTTTTTTAAACCAGTACTTTTACACTTTTACTTGAGTAAAAAGCTTGAGTTGATACTTCAACTTCTACAAAAGTCTTTTTAAACCCTAGTATCTATACTTCTACTTGAGTAATGAATGCCAATACTTTTGACACCACTGCCTCCAATACAGTAAAACTGCACATTTTGTGCAATAATCATGCTGTCTAATGAGCATCTTGATATGCCACACCTGTGAGGTGGATGGATGATTTTGGCAAAGGAGAAGTTCTCACTAACACTAACCCACTCACCACTTTATTATGAACTGCAACAAAACACACAACAGCCAACATAATTAAAAAACACATGCTTAAACCAGGATTTCCCCTGAAGGGCAAGGGTACAAAACAGGTTTCCCTTCAGGAACTCAAGCTGCATTGAAACGCTATGGGAACACCCCCACTGTGACCACGCGCTGAATCACGTGTAATCAGTCTAATGGAAGGGCGAGATGTCATAGGTGGGTGACACAGTGATCAGGAAGCTATAAAAGCATGTGAGGTGGAACCGGTGTTAGCTTTCTGTCATTCAGCACTCTGTGTGTTTGTCAGTCTCAATTTATGTTCTGTGAGTCTTATATACTGTTTGTCAAAGTAGCACATATAAGCTCAATATGTCTAAGAAGGCTGAGGGTAAAACCAAGCATTTAAATGGTGAAAGTTATCATGTTACAGATTGTGTGTTCTTCTTTGCCCAAGCCACATCATGAGCGTGGATACAGACAGTCTGTGTGTGGTCTGCTTGGGAGCAAAGCACGCTGATTCGGCTCTCTAGTGGAGGGAACGGAGACCGGCTAGTCCCTATCTTCTTCCTCACCCAACAGATCTGCCTGCTCTCTGGTATCAGAAGCTTGTTCTGTGGTTTCTTCCTCCTGGGGAGCATGCTTGACGCTCCACCTTTCTTCCTACAAGGAGGTTGATGTGAAGAGCATCGAGGATTTGCCCCATCAGTCATCCCAGTATGAGGAGTTGTTGGAGGTCGCTTCCTCCGAACCTTCTGCCATAGCCACCAGGACTCTTGGAGCCAGTTTTTACCTTGGGCCAAGTATGCACAGAACTCTCTTCACCAACAGACCACCGGCCTCTCACCATTTCAGTGCGTGCTCGGATACCAGCCGCCCTTGTTCCTGTGGACCGAGGAACCCAGCAAGCAGCATCCAGGCAGCTGTTCGTCGCCACCAGTGGCAGACGGATGCCAGACGTGCCCTGACACCCATCTTCAAAGTCAGGGACGAGGTCTGGCTGTCGACACAGAACATCCGTCTCCGACTGCCCTGTCGGAAGCTGAGTCCCAAGTTCACTGGACCATTCGCCATCGTCAAGGAGGTCAATCCGGTAGCCTTCCAACTCCGTCTCCCTCCACACTACAGGATTCACCCAGTATTTCACGTCTCACAACTCAAGCCATGTCACTCAGCTACTGTAGTGTCATAGATTTTCCAGGTCCTCCTATACTCACAACCAATTATCCCCGATCACAATCAGCTGACTTTTGATTTGCAGCACCTGTCACCCCTCATCACGCACTCACTACATAAACCAGCCACAAGCACCAAGACATTGTCCGGTCTCGTCTATGAAACTTTGAGTACATGTGTGGACTAAACCTGACTCTCTCTTGCCTCTTGGAGGATGCTCTCATCGTCGTCAAGTGGATACTTTGGAAAACCAACTCCCTTTCTGCACCTGCTGGCTCTGGACTGTGTCTGTGTGCCTGTGGCTTAATCCTGGACTGCCATTCATCCCTCATCTACCAAACACTATCATCCTTTCAATAAACTGTTCAGGGTTTAACTCAACCTCTGTCTCTGTTGTCTTCTGTGTGTGACAGCTGGCGGTTTCGCTGATGTGGCTGGTTGGCCATCTGATCTCCCAACCTGAACAGCAGACAAGCCCCAAAAACCTGACCAGCCTAAGCAATTTGGCCAAACCATCTGCCTACTGTAATGTTTTGTCGTTTGTTTTTCTTTCTTTTTTTTATAGCAGGGTTGCAGCTTCTGTATAGCCCTGCACTTGAAGTACAGGTAAAAGATTGTTCTTTCTCAGTTCTAAGGTTCATCAGAAAATGATGAACCTTAACTTATAAAACAGATCCACATACTGATACTGGTTTTCAGCAATGGCATCCTTTTTCATCACTGTTATGCTGATGTGAAAATGCATAAACCAAAAGGGCAATAGCCCACCAGTCAATACTAATGGATTATAAAATGTAATACTATATACAATAATGATTATTTAATTCATATGCAGTGATCAGATGTTTGTGATAGCTAATATGACTTACCGCGACTCACTATTGGAGGCAGGTTTGCTCTTCTACTCCTTTGTGTAAGTGAAAAACTGCATGTGGTGATATTCATTGATTGTGTCTAATAACTTCCAACCATTTGTTGATTTATATTTAACAAAGCATATATATTTCATCAACTCAAACATTTATTAAACCCGCCTGGAAGCCCCTGTTCACGCAACATTAGAGCCCATGATAAATATCCATGGAGAAGTTGCATCGTTCAAGTGCTCCCTGCCAAAATAATACAAATAAAAATGGCCTGTCTGACTTCTAATCCTCTGTGGTTGTCTGGTCCTTCTCCAGAAGAGTGCTGCTGTGAGCTAGTGATGTGAGATGAATGCTGCTTCCCTTTGGCGTTAATTGAAGAGGAACGTGAAAGCTGACTTCTGACTCGAAGCTCTGAACGCTCCAGACAGGAAGGTCAAGGTTAATGTAGCCTTGACTATATTTATGAGTGACTAAATGTGTAGAACAAATTGATCAAGATTAAAATCAGGTCACAGGCACGACAAAATACAAAGGTTTTACACTTTGAAGAAACATATACACCCCCGTTTTCTCATTAATATCAGAGGTATTCTGAGATGCTGAGGATATTTGAGAACTTCATCATTTGAGGATAAAAGCCCCTTCTGGTAAGTTAAGATCTGATTGGCTGTAATGTTGCAACAAAACCTCATATGAATATCTGTGAGTGGATATCCGATTTATTCTTACGCATTTTGTTCAACTGATTTCACATCAGATGCTGGCTTTTTTTAACAGTCACTGGCAGTTTTTAGCTGCATTTTCGAAAAAATAAAAAAAAATCTTTAAAGGATTTGGCTGGAATGAAATTATCTTTAGGTTAAATTAAACTATCATTTTACCCCAGGCATAATCATCCACTCGTTTAAAAGCGCATTATTAGTTTAAAATTAGCACATAAGCAGCGAAGAGGCTCAGATTACAATGGTTGCATTAAAATGATACTAAGACTATGAATTATTTCGTAGCAATAATATGGCAGTTTCAAAGCAACAGTTATCAAAGCAATTATTAGGACATTACAGCAAAGCCATAAAAAATGATGCCTGTTTGGAAACATGGCACTGCAGCTGTCTAAACAATCTCGTGGCCACTGTTCGAGCACATGATGGGCTGGATTGGTGCACTCAGGCAGAATGAATTGAAATGGATGAAATGGTTTGATTGGTTTGAATGTAATTTTCTTTCTTGTGCTGATGAATTGAATAGCCAATTGCCAATGTGAGAGTGGCCCAAAGTTCTCTTTTTCTAGAAGGCAGTTTATTATACAAAAAAAGGATACAAATTCTAGAAAGTCATAAAAGTATTTCATATGACTCATGGGCCATGTTTTACGTCCTCTTAAGTCCTACAAGAGCAGCTCATGCTAACTGAAAAAAAAAAAAAAGATTTGAGAGCTATACAGCAAAAGTCAAGATTTTTTATTTAATTACTCAGTAATTAGTCTGTTCCTTAAATAAGGCCTTCATATTACTTCAAATGACTTCCAGTAGACTGCATTATAAGATCAATGTGATAAGGTCGGATAAAGTATTAATGTAATTATTTAATTTATAATGAAGACTATGCAGATATTTATTTTTTACATTTATTTTCATAGTTTTTATACCTGAACACTACTGAAAGACCTACCTGAAAAATGTAGATCATTATAATCATTTCATAAGCACTCCTTTTTGTATTTGTCCTATTGCTTATTATCATAAAATGCTTTTTAGGAATTTTGGACCAGTACGTGTTTGCAGAGTATATTTGCTGAAATGCGAGGTCTATCATTTTGCACATACTGTTTTTTTATTTTTATTTTTATTTTAATTTTATATTTATTCTGTATCTTTCTGTATTTTCTATATATGAGAATTGACAATAAAGCAGTCTTTGACTTTACTATTATGTCTACTGTATTATCCGAGCTGTGGAGTTAGTGATTTCCCACTAAAATGATGGTATGGTGAACATTGCTTATGTCTTGTAGCTATACTTTTAAAACAGTATTTTAATGTTTACAGAATGGCTGCATAGAACATGCTGACGGAGTATCATCTTTCCATGAACAGGGTGCACAGAGGTATGCCAATACATATGTTGACAGGCAGGTAGGAATATTCCTTTATGCCTATGTCACAGTGGTCATCTTTTCTTTTGGGGCATTAAATAACTTTTTTTTAATCTTTTCATTGCATGTCTATCTGTGAGCACTGTTCCTCTCTTCTGATGTGGTATGTCCATGAATGGTATATGCATAACCTATTAATGTGTTTCCTTTGAAACATTTAATAATTTAACAGCATTTGTTTTCTGCAGTGCAGACACATGCTTTGACAACTCACATATCAAAGTATAAATGATCAGAGCTCTTTTATAGCTGACACATCCCGCTAATAGAGCTAATTTTACTCAGTGCAACAGTGACACTTTTACTGTATATATGAGCCACCTTAAACCTTCTTTTTAATTCCTTTGGCAAACACTGTCCGGGTTGTGTCTAAAGATTCTTTACAGGCATCTATATTTCCCTTAAGAACTTTATCATCCATGGATCCACTAGACAGTGAAAAAAAGAATTCATTTCTAAGACTATATTGAATATAACAGCTGAGCAGTGTTGACAGAGCTTTGTGTTGCAGGCTGCCAGTCCACTTCTGCCATTTCAGAGCTAAGCCATTAGGGAATGCCATTACGGGTATTGATTTGCTTGTTTGCATTTGTTCATGAAGTTGTTGTACAGCGTGGAAAGAAAGACTCCAGTTGTGATTCTGAGGCAGACCTCAGAACAGCCACCTTTTGTGAAATCAGTTTGTAAGCATTTAACTATTTTCCTGTCCATCATACTCTCTATCTTATTTCTAGCTGTAGATCTACATTTTTAAAGTCAAAATGGATATAATTCAGCAGCTTCACAGTTACTAGTGGTCTATGATACATTTTAAAATGAGTAAATAGATATTTACATATAAATGAAAGAACATTAAAGGAATACAATTCATGTTATTGATTTTTATGGAAACCTATTCCTGCCACCTTATAAAAACATAAATAATAATAAATAAAAATAAAACAAGCTTAAGTAAATGTATTGTGTAAAACTATTATATACTATGTCCAGAATGATTTGAAATTTTTGGAACCAATCGGTTGAGTGAATGATTCAGCGACTCTCAAAAAGACAATCATTTGGAACAAACCCTTTTGAATTATACTGGGCATAGTGGAAACTAAACCTACAGTGTAAGCCATAGTAATATTAAAGATCTTCAGTAAATCTAAGCAGTGTGCCTTGGTCTTTATTTGGGCCATGTTTGTGTGAACGCAGTGCCACAGAAGAATAGTGTGTTGTTGCTGTGCAGAATTGTGAATAAGGCTGAGTGAATGCTTTGGGAAATCTGGCAGCAAATCCTCTAGTTGGCAAGTTTGCTCCTGAGGCGACCTCTGGCATATGGCATATGTACCCCTCACTGTGGTAGCACTTGCTGCCTACTGTTCTAACAGAGGCTGTCAACCAGTGGGGTTTGGCCATACTGTAGGCCAGACGGAGACCAGGGAATGGTGCACAGTCCAGGCCAAAGGGTCAGTCTGCCTAAGGACGGCTGGAGAATAATCACAACACACTACGAGCACTAAAGCATTGGGCTCTCACCTGTGCTGTCATCATAAACCACTGTGACCGTTTTCCACTTGAAGAAGTGAACCAAGTCTAAGATGGCTCTGCTGAGGGAGGAGAAGTCTGGGTAAAGGCTGACGTAGAAGGAGTCGCGGTTGTCGGACACCTGGTGCTTCCACTTGGTCTGGATATGCGGCACCCCCAGAGCATTACAGATGGACTGCACCGCGTTGGCCGAAGAACTGTGGGAGGGACCGAAGATGGCCGCCACACCCAGAGAGAGCTGGTCACAAGCTGGAGACAGAGCACAAAAGAACACTTTTATTTTGTGATTTTATTATAATAGAAACACCAGAGCCTGATTCATGGTTAATTCCAGTGTCCAAAGTCATGTTTATTGCAACAATGAACTCATTTAGTTTTATACCCCATTGTTTTTTTGGCAAAGCCACTGTGCTTTAATTGCGTCTTTGTAATCTTTAAATAAACTGGCATGGAAAAAAGCGCATATACAGTGGCAGCGGCTAATGGAGTGTATAATCATTATAAGAGAATTCAGATGTTTCCCCAGCGTGTAAATGACAGATGATTGCAGGCTGCGAACCTGTCTCAGGGGTATCAGTAGTTCACTGAATTACCCCTTCTGACTCATTACCTAAAACCAATCAATTCTCTCTGCATATGCACCAGACGGCCACTGATGTCCCCCTGTGGTTTAAATGAATTCAATCTAAAGCCCACGTCCCTCTTCATATATCTCACAGCACATTTGTCTCTGATAATGTAGGGACTCGCTGGAGATGGCTTTACCTTTTCTGGAGGCCTCAAAGCTGTCGTGGATGTTTATCCTTTGGATGTCGTATGTGAGTGTGGTGTTTGGCAGTAAAGTTCTGTTCCTGTTGATTGTATTTAAAGCAAACTTAAAGGCAAGTTCTTCAGCACCAGATGGGCCACTTTCAATGGATTCAAATATCCCCCCTAAGAGAGAGAGAGAAAAAAAGAGAAAAAGAGAAATAAACAAATAGCATCATATCAGTATTAATATACAGGTATATATCAATATAATATTGAAGACTAGTGAAAATATTTGAAGTATACATTCATTGCATGCTTGGATTTGTATGCTAAATACATATGCTATATATGCTAAAGACAAATTTCATGTTGAAACCTAAATGAAAATGCATTATAGTTTAAATTGGTGTTAAATGCAATTAATTAAAATAGTAAAATAGTACATATTTATGTCATTTCATAATTACTAGCAATGTCTTTCAATGATGGTTGAAATTTACGGCTTAATGTTGTGTAAAATGTACTTTTATGTAATTTCTATTGAAACTTGTATGTCATGTATTTAAATATATTTGTAATTACACATTTGTAATAATAAAGTTGCAATTACAAAGTGCAATTTAAAAATATAAAAATGTATAACTACAAGTGCTAATTCAATAATACATTTTAATACATTTCCACCGGGGTAGGAGGCCAATAAATACAATTTCATAATTTAACTTTGAGGTAGAAACACTGTAGTGCAAAAATAGAAATATCAGCTTAAAAAATAACTAATATGTGATATGGCACCAGTGTAGGTTAAGTGCAGTGAATGTCAAAAAATAGTATAAGAAGTTTGAAGGAGAACAGTACATTACTGTTTGCTTTGCTTTGACCCATTCGAGCGTATAATAGATATAAATCCAAGCTCCTTACAGAAGGTATGTTTTTAGAGCAAAAGCTACACAACTACTTTCCCTTTGTGAGTCTGCTTGACAGGCTGTATATAAATGGATGCCTTTAGTGTTGGGGACTGATGTGTTCTGATTGGCAGGCGAATCAATCAATCAAGCCCTGGGGAGCAGTGAAGCACAGCATAGAGAGATTGAAGTATTTTGCTTGGGTCAGTCAGCAGTTTGCCCCTGTTGACTCACCATATGTCAAACTAGAGCTCGATTCTGTGTTTTACTTACACTCGCTGGAGGTTCCATCATTTAAATGATCACCCAAGACAGTACAAATAAAACCATTTCACCGGCACACACTCTCTTTGCATGACTCTCTACTGCCAAACGTGTAGGACAAGCGCAAGTGTTATTAATTCGTGTTGTTTCAAATTTCACCTACAGCACAGGCTACTGCTGAAAACTGACGTGAGTGTACAATAGTACAAGTAAATTCTGACATGAACTGGTTTGCAAAATGCAAAAATAGGACACGTGAAGGAAAGAAAAAGAGAGTAAATGAATAGAGAGTGGTTGGAACAAATCACTTAAATCGTTTTCTGCAAAAGAAGAGGGGTAAATTGAGATGCTCGTACAAATCTCTCAGTCTTTTACAAAAGAGAGAAGAAGAGGAATACAAGATAACATAAATCAAACAACCTTCCAATGTAGATTTAGTATAATATGAATAAAATATCCCTTTTAGTTGGTAATGTTGAAGTAATGTGTGTTCCAGTTTAAAAGTGTGTCTGAGGGTTTAGTCACTTTTTTTTTTTTTTTTTTTTTTTTTTTACTATCATTACTATTCATGGTTACATCACTTCAAAAAAAAAAAAAAAAAAATAGAAAAAACACCATGTCGGATGAGACAATGTATGATGTAAAGAGCATTACCTGTCCATGATCATTAAAGTGTTCCAAAATAATGGAATAATTAAGCAATTACTGAAAAAAAGTGTCCATCCATCAATATGAGTACTATTTTATGGCATGTAGCTTTTAGCAGATTTTACTATATATCAAAAAACTAACAATGTATTTATAATCAATAAAAAAAGGCTCATTACCTATATATGCCTACCTATATATGTCTATATATTACCAATACATTACCTATATATTCATCACTGTTTTAATACTGAGCTGTAATGTAGAATCAGAATTTTTACTTCTTTTTTTTTTTTTACTTCTTTTTTTTGTAATATTGATTTCCGGTAAGAAAACAAATGTAAGGTTACTAAAGATCATCAACTGATATTATAACAGAAAGCGTCTGGCCAGGTAACAGCAAAATCTCCCCCAGGAAATACATTCATACATGTTAAATATCCATCATCCATCTCATAACTCATAGGGCGAGCTCTGACAGTGATAAACTGGGGCTTGTATGACATTATGAATCAATTTCCTGCGGGTAAATGTCAGTTTCTCAAAGAGATCTCTCAAGCACCTGACAAATGTTTTCCTGAACCTGGATTTTTCTACAGTCATTATAGCTACAAATAGTCTCAAATTACATGCAATTTACATATTGACCATTCATATCCTCCATCTCTTTTTTACTTGACTGGGCGAGTTGTCACACACTTTACTCCACTGGATATTTCTCAGTTTATGTTTAAACATTTCTCGGTTTATGTTTATTTGCCAATATCAATATAGGCACATACATTTAAGGCTTTAAAATGTCATTACATTCGCACACGTCATTAAACAGCCTATTGTAGAGTATACAGAAGCATTTAAACACAAACAATTCTGAAATGCAAACATTTCTGAAATAGCAAAATTGTAAAGGGTGTATATATATATATATATATATATATTATATATATATATATATATATATATATATATATATATATATATATATATATGTATTGCTCCAGCCCAACAAGTATATACAATTACAGTGACATTTAAAACATGATTTATATATTTATGTTTTATGTGAAAAATATTATGAAATATACATATATGTTATCATTATTTATAATATAATATGATTACATTATACAAATTACTAAAATGTAAGACATTTCTCAAATGTTACTCACAATAATTTATACATTGTCTGTCTAAATACTCAGTTCTGATTGTCTGGATATATAATAAAACAAAATAACTAAAATCAACTGTTATTTTTATCAGTTCAGTCTAATTGTGTGCTGCAAACATCATTAACTGCCTTAAATTTGTTCATGCTGGCAAGTTACTATGATATACGTGGAGTCGGTCTTTGCCTCTTTACCTATTGGATCATTTATATACTGTATATACAATTTAAGATTAGAAAAACAAAATTATTTTCTTCATTTAAAAATTGTGTAAGATATGTTTTCAGTTGTCATGACAAATATATATATATATATATATATATATATATATATATATATATATATATATATATATATATACATGGCTTAATATTAGCACTTGCCAAGCGACAACTTTTACCTGAGAAGATTTTGCTGCTTCATTTCGGAAGATTAACTTCCCCCTTCTTTATTTTTCATAATCTGAGAGTGCGTACATACCTAAGGTTACACCGCCTAAACGGTGCATTGAAATATAGTTTGAAAGGTTGCATGTTCGGCTGTTACACAGATGCTGAGCCGCTTAAGACAGCACACCCGTAAGCTTCAACGGACTAAAACATATACACACAATTGTGTCTAAATAGGGAGTTTTGGTGAGTTACCTTGTAAACATGGCTTAAATTAGTTCTAAAGTCTTAAATTAAAACCGTAAAGAGTTTGGAGAAAATCTGATATGTGTCAGATCCGCGTCATGTGCATCAGGTTTTAAAGAGACAGCGCTGATTTTAAAGCAAAGCCTGTTGAAGTCTGTCATTTATGTAAATGAAAGAACAAAAGAAAAAGAGAAATCCTTGGAATGTTCTAGTCACTGATAAACTTTAATAGCTTGAGTAAATATCAGTCTGTATAGTTTATGCATATATAATATTGTTTATGTGAAGATTGTTTTAAAATCACTTAAATTGAAAGCTTTTATATATTTCAGAGCCTATTAAATGTTAAAACTAATGGATTTCAATTATACTGTAATGTTGAATGGCTATTATTAATAGGGAAAATTGAGGGAAAATGCACCAGCAGGACAAATTAAAAACATTGTAAATATGTTTAGTCATTGTAGTAGAAAAAAAGAGTTTCATGGCCAGTAAAAAAAAAATAAAAAACTTGGCCTGGTAAAATTTATCATGTCACCGGCCATTGGCAGGTGTGGCAAAAAGTTAGTTTTAGGCCCTGTATATATAGCATTGCATTAATTGCATGTATAGACTTAATAACCAAAACACAGTAAATTGTTAAGATTATGGAATAAAAAAAAAGCAATTGTCAAACATTCTCATAATTTATGTTTTCCATCACATCAAAGCATCCAGGTCAAGAGTGCTGTGTGTTTACAATGCTATCCAGACCTGCAGTGGCTAGTGGCTCAGCGCTGCTGCTCTGCACTGGGCAGCTGTCTAATGAACAATGCCCTGTGCCTACCTGATCGCTCGCAACAGTCTCACACATGCCACCGCACTCAATGACACGCTCAGACGCTGTGACATATTTATCACACAGCAGCTACATAATCAATAGCAGCACAATACATCCATTTCTGCATCCACAGGGAAATACTTGCTTACAACCGAGCACCATAACAGCTCAGAGGAAATTAACAAAGTAGCGGTCATCTTCCTGTTTGAGAGAAATTAAACTGCCATTTATCATCTGACTTGATCAATCGCTGTGACCACAATGGAATTACCTGCAAAACTGGTCAATATCATACAAGAAAAAGAACTTTAATGACTCCATGAAATAATATGAGTTTGAGATTTCATTTCATGGCTGATCCCAGTGCACAAAAACATGTTATAAGAATCTTTTGCTAATGTTCACATTATGTAACTATTTTGATTGATTGATTGATTGAATCAATCAAAATGCAATCAATCATTTTTTGATTGATTGATTGATTGATTGATTAATTGATTAACTGATTGATCGAGAACATTTATGCATCCAGTGCATACATGTAAAATAGCCACTGTTGTCCATTGTCCAAGTGATTGCCTAAAAAAAAAACTAAAATAAATTGTTTTTAAATTAACGAGATTAGTTTACTAGTTGTTGTCCCATGTGGTGGTGGGAAGGAACCATGCTGAGCTGCTGAATTTGGAGGAGATTTATCTAGGAGGACATAAGAGGATTTTAAAGGCGAACAGAAGAGGGGTGTGAAATCTCATCTACATAAATGTTGATTCATGTTGGTTTTATCATAAGTTCAACCCTACTTTTATAGCTTATTGAAATGTGCTAAGAATTGATAGCAGAAAGTCTGCTGGTCTGTACAGCTGTAAAGAGGCTCACTTTCAAAGCTGCATACAGTAGCCACTAGAAATGCTCTATTAAAATGGGCAAATGCTGTTTTATGGATGTTGATATGCTGGTGTCCCCATAAGGTTTCTTAACAGCTTCACCAGAAAGACCATACTGGTTGACAGGCAGTTTTGAATAGCTATGTGCTGGACCAGAATCAATTCAGCAATAATCTATTGGACCAGCACAGAAATGTATTCAATTATTCACCAGCGCAGGGTCAGAAAATACATAAATGGTCAGGAACTCCACTTTAACTAGAGATAATTACAGTATAAGAAATGTATTATTTTCTCCAGCACAGTCTAAATGAAATTCATATTTCTCAGAGTTCACTTCACAGCTTTCAGAAATAATGTTAAAGTAGCAATGTTTTTTGGAAATGTTTCTAAAACATTCTCCTCCAAAGGAGACAACTGTAAGTTTAAGGGACTAGAGGTATAAAATTAACGTAGATATCTCCAGCAGTTTGTTATCTGAAGAATTTGTATTTCTTGAGTCCAGACTGAGATCTTTGACTTTTGGTTGCAGATCTTTTTTTTTCAATCTGAGATTCATTCTGAGACTCTAGAAGAGGCCCATGTGAGATTATAAGAAAGTTGAGATAGTATAAGATAGTTCTTAGGGGGGGGGGGGGGGTATGTACGCACTGAGAGTGCGTACATACCTAAGGTTACACCGCCTAAACGATGCATTGAAATATAGTTTGAAAGGTTGCATGTTCGGCTGTTACACAGATGCTGAGCCGCTTAAGACAGCACACCCGTAAGCTTCAACGGACTAAAACATATACACACAATTGTGTCTAAATAGGGAGTTTTGGTGAGTTACCTTGTAAACATGGTTTAAATTAGTTCTAAAGTCTTAAATTAAAACCGTAAAGAGTTTGGAGAAAATCTGATATGTGTCAGATCCGCGTCATGTGTATCAGGTTTTAAAGAGACAGCGCTGATTTTAAAGCAAAGCCTGTTGAAGTCTGTCATTTATGTAAATGAAAGAACAAAAGAAAAAGAGAAATCCTTGGAATGTTCTAGTCACTGATAAACTTTAATAGCTTGAGTAAATATCAGTCTGTATAGTTTATGCATATATAATATTGTTTATGTGAAGATTGTTTTAAAATCACTTAAATTGAAAGCTTTTATATATTTCAGAGCCTATTAAATGTTAAAACTAATGGATTTCAATTATACTGTAATGTTGAATGGCTATTATTAATAGGGAAAATTTAGGGAAAATGCACCAGCAGGACAAATTAAAAACATTGTAAATATGTTTAGTCATTGTAGTAGAAAAAAAGAGTTTCATGGCCAGTAAAAAAAAAATAAAAAACTTGGCCTGGTAAAATTTATCATGTCACCGGCTATTGGCAGGTGTGGCAAAAAGTTAGTTTTAGGCCCTGTATATATAGCATTGCATTAATTGCATGTATAGACTTAATAACCAAAACACAGTAAATTGTTAAGATTATTGAATAAAAAAAAAGCAATTGTCAAACATTCTCATAATTTATGTTTTCCATCACATCAAAGCATCCAGGTCAAGAGTGCTGTGTGTTTACAATGCTATCCAGACCTGCAGTGGCTAGTGGCTCAGCGCTGCTGCTCTGCACTGGGCAGCTGTCTAATGAACAATGCCCTGTGCCTACCTGATCGCTCGCAACAGTCTCACACATGCCACCGCACTCGATGACACGCTCAGACGCTGTGACATATTTATCACACAGCAGCTACATAATCAATAGCAGCACAATACATCCATTTCTGCATCCACAGGGAAATACTTGCTTACAACCGAGCACCATAACAGCTCAGAGGAAATTAACAAAGTAGCGGTCATCTTCCTGTTTGAGAGAAATTAAACTGCCATTTATCATCTGACTTGATCAATCGCTGTGACCACAATGGAATTACCTGCAAAACTGGTCAATATCATACAAGAAAAAGAACTTTAATGACTCCATGAAATAATATGAGTTTGAGATTTCATTTCATGGCTGATCCCAGTGCACAAAAACATGTTATAAGAATCTTTTGCTAATGTTCACATTATGTAACTATTTTGATTGATTGATTGATTGAATCAATCAAAATGCAATCAATCATTTTTTGATTGATTGATTGATTGATTGATTGATTAATTGATTAACTGATTGATCGAGAACATTTATGCATCCAGTGCATACATGTAAAATAGCCACTGTTGTCCATTGTCCAAGTGATTGCCTAAAAAAAAAACTAAAATAAATTGTTTTTAAATTAACGAGATTAGTTTACTAGTTGTTGTCCCATGTGGTGGTGGGAAGGAACCATGCTGAGCTGCTGAATTTGGAGGAGATTTATCTAGGAGGACATAAGAGGATTTTAAAGGCGAACAGAAGAGGGGTGTGAAATCTCATCTACATAAATGTTGATTCATGTTGGTTTTATCATAAGTTCAACCCTACTTTTATAGCTTATTGAAATGTGCTAATCTATTGGACCAGCACAGAAATGTATTCAATTATTCACCAGCGCAGGGTCAGAAAATACATAAATGGTCAGGAACTCCACTTTAACTAGAGATAATTACAGTATAAGAAATGTATTATTTTCTCCAGCACAGTCTAAATGAAATTCATATTTCTCAGAGTTCACTTCACAGCTTTCAGAAATAATGTTAAAGTAGCAATGTTTTTTGGAAATGTTTCTAAAACATTCTCCTCCAAAGGAGACAACTGTAAGTTTAAGGGACTAGAGGTATAAAATTAACGTAGATATCTCCAGCAGTTTGTTATCTGAAGAATTTGTATTTCTTGAGTCCAGACTGAGATCTTTGACTTTTGGTTGCAGATCTTTTTTTTTCAATCTGAGATTCATTCTGAGACTCTAGAAGAGGCCCATGTGAGATTATAAGAAAGTTGAGATAGTATAAGATAGTTCTTAGGGGGGGGGGGGGGATTAAGAAGAATTATTATTCTTGAAAACACTGATCAATCATGAATGCCTGACTTTTAATTATTTTTTCCTTCAACAGTTTTATTTTTGACTATTACAGAGGTGAAAAGGTGAAAAGTTTGTAAAAAGATTTTTTAACTCATGATTTTGAAATAACTAACAACTCAATTCACTAACAACACCAACAAGTGTCAAATCAGGAGTTTTTGATTGTTTGCTTTTTAATTGTTACATTATTAATTTCCAGAAGCACTAAAGCATTTGTGCAAACGCAGTACATATTCATTAAAATTAGCGTGGCAACACTCACACTACAGAGAGCGAAAGCCAGATGGAGCTTGAATAAATGCAACAGACTGCTGAATCTTTGGACAAGCTTTTAATGTATATTAAAATATATTTTTTTTAACTTGACAGCACTTTAAAAACACAACATTGAGAGATAATCTGTGGTCAAGTGAGTCACAAAAAAAGAAACAAACAAAAAAAGAATGCATGCTTATAATTATGGCAATCTGCAGACAGCACAATAAGACAGCGGACTGCTCAGAAAGGGGTGTTTTTAATTGAGTTAGCGTGCGAGTGTGTTTTCAGTAAGACTTGCAATACAATCAGATAAAAAAGTAGTGTCATTTTATTTTGAAGAACTTGTGTTTAAGAGTTCTTAAACATAATATTAAAGATTTTTTTCAAGAATTGCACTTTTTGGGACATTCTTACAAACTTATTAGGGCTGATTGTTTTAAGAAGATGTTTAGAGTGAAATATTCCTATTCCTTTAAAAAAGTCTCCATTCACTCTGATATAAAAAACTTTGTGGACTGGAAAAAAATTATAATAATAGTGATATTATAGAAATCTCATACGGTATGGTAGGTTTTTTTTTTCATACAAGTCAAGTTTCCATCATGCAGTGATCTTCTCTGATTATCGGTGATACGTTTTTTCATGAAGTGATGAGGTAGTGTAAAATCTATCATTTTCAGTTCTTTGAGAGCAGAACATGCACAGCAAGTCCATACATGTGACAGACCATGTGGCAACTGTGCAGAGATCTAAAGGTGAAACATTTCTCAACTTACAAGAGATGATGGGGGAAAAACTTGCACGGAGAAATTAATTACAAATCTAGTTTTGGTTTGATGCATCTGGGAAGGAGAGGTTATTTATGTGGAAAATAAGATGCTCCTGCTAGTATTTTCTCTCCCCAGTGGTTACAGTCTGATGGCTATCAGTGTCAGATTATCAGCCTAGCATATCGAGATGCGTTGTGCAGCGTAACAGGCTTGTAGGACACATTCCATCTTTATCAAGCCTGGAGCTGTGATGCAGGAGACAGGGAGCTTGGACTCTGGATTGAGAAAGAACAGCATGTTTCTACAGGGCTCAGTCTCTGCATACAGCAAGACTCAAAGAAGTGCTGTCGAGGAAAGCAAAATCATCCATGAAACTACATGAACCCATTTCAGATTTATATTCAAACTCTTGAATTTAATATATTTAAATATTTAAATATTTCTTCTGCCCAAGTTTAATGAGCACAGTCAGCTGTATAAGTTATACAAAAGACTTGTAAACACAATATCTTTTCAACTTCTTGCTCAACCAAGGACACTAACCAGAGGATAAGGCCTAATAAATCAACCAAAGCAACCCAGGCTCATTGGGGAAAAAAAAGTGTCTGTGGTGAAAATTATATTTAAAGCGAAATGAAATGTCCAGAGACTGGCACTACACCCATGTTCAATTTTCTCTAAAACAGACAGGAATGTAAAAGTGGCAAAATTTTATTACACTGGTTGTTGTACTGTAGATATCAGGGAGGTTCAGAAATTAGATGTCCAGTGAGTGTCTCTAAAAATGTAATACCCTATTGCTTTATATTCCACTGATATAAACCCAACCCTAAACCACACAATTAGTGATAATAAAAGCAAATGTGAGTTAAAAACACTTTTGCTGAATAAACCATGTAATTTTGTCACTTTTTCACTACAATTCTTTTAGCTTATGTATTGTGATTTGTGTTTCATGGGACTCGTACTGTACCTGAGCGCTCCACATTGCAAGAGCAATGTTGTACCGGGTAGGCTACCGAGCAAGTTTACTACATCAGAAATGTCATACATTTGAAGCTGGTTGTGTGATTAAAAACACAAAAATGTATTAGTTTACAAAGCATGCACTATGTAAATGTGTTTTGAAGTCATAACACAGTATTGTGCAAGGAACAGAGAACAAATAAATTTCCATTAATCAATAATATGTCCTCCATTCAAATTTTGTGTGGAAAGGAATAAAAGTTGTCACTGTTTTACTGCTTCCAGTGTTCATTTCTGTTAAACACTGCAGTGAATTGTAAGTATAGGTACGATTTTGAGGTTTTCCAAAAACTCAGCTAGAGGCACAACTTTCCTATGTTGACCAAAACAAAGGAAACCAGTAACTCAAAGGTACAAGTCATTTTTATTTCCCACTGCCCAATACAACAGTAGCCTTGGATTAATGCTGACACCTCTGGGTTTGGTTGTGACATCTCACAAGGCACAAGTGGCTTGCTTTGGGAAATTACGAAGATAAAAATATATTCTGCTGGGCATGTGATCTCAACATTGTAGTAAGTATTCTGTAGATCCACCCTTATGCAGAGTGTAAAAAAAATTAAATAAATAAATAAAAAAGAGATTGCTCCACAGGTTTTTCTACTTTAGCCATATTCCAGTTAAATTCCAGTAAAACACTTTCCTAAAGTTGCCATTTACAATACAATGTTGGTGTTGTTGAAACAAATGTTGGTGTTCATGTAGCTTAATTGAACAATGCTTAAAATTAATTGCATGTATTAATAATTTCTCTGCCCCTAGGAAACTCTAGTGTGTTGTGTAATAAAGAACCAAATTAGTTGTATTTGAGAAATGGCCTGCTACTTACTCCAGCTGTCACAAAATCACTCGCCCTCACCATCTGCCTTTCCCTGTTTTCCTCATTATTATAATCGCTGCAACATCATTCCTAAAGACCTACTTTGAACAATGTTACCGTAGAGGGATAGTCACGCAAAAAGGACAATTCTGTCCTCGTTTACTTCTTCTTCAGCAGAATATACAATTTGAAGTCAACTATAAGTAAAACTGTTTGGTTTAGGCATGTATTAGAGCTAAACTTCTACAAAGCTAAAGGTCTTTGGCAACAACAAGCAAACAAAACACATGGTACTTTAAGTTAGGTAGACTTTGTGTGTGAGATCAAATGGTTAAAATACACGCTGTCCAAACACATCGTTTGTACATTTTTACTATCCACATTGCTTCCAAGCAAAAATAAATAAATAAATAAATCACACTGTTATGAATGCACCAGGGAATAGAAGACAGAATCCGAAAGCTGAAAAATGACTTGCACACTGCAACATACTGGCATTAACACAGCTCATTTTGTAACTGCTGAGGTGAGCTTTTGGCTGCCGTGAGCATTGCATTTTGTGCAGCAGCACTTTGTTAATATGCTTCAGAATAAATCTTATTACGGTTTTTCTCTTTACTTTCCATTTCTTTCGTCTTTAGCAGATCGATTTGCTTAACAATGATAAGAATCCCTCCAGCTTAACTCATCCACCTTGGGCCAACTTACAGAAAGCTAGGATTGTGCAGCCTTCTCCATTTTTAATGAAGATTCTTTTTGAACTCGGCCGCGGTGTATAGATTTTCCGCTCGCAGTCAAGTGTTTGATATGATCTTGAATGGAGATGCGGATTGGAAGATGTGCCTGGATGTGGTTTTCTTTCATTTTTCGTACGTTTTGGCCCATGACCCGTCAGTATTTTAACATAATCCTTGCCCATTTAAGAGATTGGCCTTGGATCTAATGAGTTATGAATATAAGCCTCACGAGGGCCTATAAGCTTTGCTTGAGGTTTGTGTGGTGAATGCTCACTCTCAGGCTGGGCGGCCGATATAAATTGGGGCGTGAGGTTTTGTGTTAGCTGTGGTCTGTGGGGGCCTCTTGATGGTTGGAGATCAATTGTGAATTTTTAATTCTGGGTGAGAAGTCTTTCAGCTTTGATCCCCAAAGTATAATGTCTGTTAGCATTTGTTTTTATCTTCCTCGTGAAATCCTAAAATCCCCTCAAACTCTATAAAAATAAGGCTCTGCAACAAAGCGTGTGTGCTGCTCCTGGTTTATCCTGAAAGAACATATAGGGGAAAAAATGCAATGTCGCATCCCACAACTGTCCCCAAACCACTTTGCCAGGTACGTCGTTTGAATCTATTCTAGGCCAACGGTCACTTCTTTTAAACTAAAAAAAAAGATGCAAAACAAGACAAGTGCATGGGGATCTGCCTCAATCTTTACGTCCAGAACTACTACTAGAACATTTGTTGTCTTGTTCAGAATTAATTTCCCTGTGAATTGGGACCAATATCCTACTTATTCATTTGAATATGTTCCAGGGCAGCCAAGTAAATTGAACCTGTGCACTTTTGTTGTGCAGACAGCTATAAGTTTGGTCGCAAATGAGTATTTTGTGACTTATGAACTCTAAGAGGGAGTGTTGCGGGTGAGAGGGACGCTGCAGAACACACGCTCCCGATAATGAAAAAACAAAGGATAGCAAATCAAATTGACAGAAATTCAATTTTCTCGCGGTGAAAACAAACGTCAACTGTGCACTGAATTACAATGGAAATCTAAGATGGTTCAAACACTCAGTGATAAAACATGGAACTGCGAGGCTCAGCTACTGCAAACACATCCGAAGAGAAGGATCGTTTCTCTCCAGCTGCTTACAGAGCCGGAAAACATCAGGAGGTGTGTGTGCGCAGCCTATATATCTGTGTCTTCCTATTTAATGAAGTTTGATGAACTTGACAAAAACTCTCTGTCACTATGCAGACTCTCTATAACAAGAAGATGGCCATACACTTGCACGGATGGCTCCTATTGGTTTGTCGACCTGAAAAAGTGAATGGACCATGGCGATGCTTTGTGACTAATAGACTCCAGCTCAGCCTCAAGGTCATAGCAAGGTGGGTTCCATGGCAACAGATGAATCTTTATCAAAACGTGGAGTGGTTGAAGCGAGCCACTGCTTCTAGAAGGTTCTTTGGGAATTTTTGAGATGGAACAAAGTCTGAGGGATGTGGTGAAATGAGCGAGTTGTCTCAGTAATTAACTTGTTCCTTGGGATTTCCAGACGGGAATAGATGAGAGAAAGTGTTAACTCTTTTCTGTCTGCACACATGCCTGGCTAGCCTGCCGTCGGCATGGACACTGATTAAAGACAGGAAAAACTTCCATGGCAACCAAATTCATGTCAATCCCACTTAGTTCGTGACAGAAAGCATTTAAAGAGCTCCATTCCATATTCCACCAGTTGGCACGTTCATTTAAAGAATATGGGGTTGTGGAAGCAGATACAGATTGCTTGTTATCTGTAGAGGGTGTTGTGCATCAGGCACAACTCAAGATCACAGTTTCCCCCCTGAACTAAGCTATAGAACAGTGTGGGTGAGCGTGAAGGATAGAGGCCAGATAAATAGTCCCCTACTGTTAAAATTAGCAGGATTCCATGCAACTGGTACTGAAAGCTTCTTCAATTATAAGCCTTGTTGAAAATACAATGGGTTAAATGTGTATTAATCTGGCATTCAATTTAATGAAACTGGCACTGGAAGTAATGCTCATGGTTGCTTTGAGGCAAACAGTCATATGCATTAAATATCATGTGTTTCCCTGGACCTTAAAAAGAAAGACATTACTGAAAGAACAATAAAGATCAGCAAGACCAATATAAGCCATTCAATACTTGATCATTTAGAAATTACTGAAATTGTTAGAAAGCTATTGAAGCTATTAGAAAACTTGAGCAAAACTTCTATTGCTGCAGCTGGATGAAACTGTGAGTTTCCAATCCACCAGAGTGGTTTCATAGACATTATATATGTATATAATAAATTTGACAGACCCCAAACTTAAATGGTAGTATAACTTTATCTCAAAATGGTTTTGTTCATGTAATTTCCGTGACGCCTCACTCAACTGTACCAAAAATGGCTCAGAACTACTGCATACTGTGATACGTAAGAAAAAATGTTTATATTAAATTATTGAAACTTATAAAGTATATACTGGTGGATTCTCGCCCACTTCAAGCACTCATGGCAGGTAGGATTTTATCAGCCTCAGGAATGAAAGACTCTTTTCTTCAAATACAACAATGATTGTTACTATTAGCTGTAGTATCAACAATTTAAGACCCCACAAAATTAAAAAAGACAACCCGCTCTCTTTTTCAGCTCATTATATGATCAAATTGGCAAACACTGAAATTGGAACAAATTGCAAATTTATAATTTTTCGCATAAAAAAATGGTATTCCATGCATTCCAAAAAATTCACACACTTTATATCGCAGAAGAGTAAGTAAGAGTACTAGGCTTTTTGTCTATTCCAAACACACTCTTTCTTCTCCTCCTTTTAATCAGAATTTTGTTTATTCTTCTGCACTGCACCATCCACCATCTCTCCATTTCTATCTGCCACCAGGTCGTTCCCATCTCATTCAGCGAGCACAAAAGTCTGCCATCAGTGTGTGTTAATGTACCCTAACGTGAGCTGAGCAGACAGACAGCCTGATACACTAAATCAAAGATTTGCACAAAAAATCTAAAGCGCTTCCCAAGAGAATAACAAAATAGCCTCGGAAGTAAGCGGTGACAGTAACTGATGATAAATATTCATAAAGGCTTTTAAAAGTGGGTAATCACTTTTGCTGTTCTGCATAATGCTGCTTATTTATTCAAACGCAGGGACGCGTGGGGAAAAACAGCATTGTTTGAGCGAGCAGTGTGTTCGTGTGGGTGTGGTGAGCTGAGGAAACAAAAGCACACGTGTGTGTGTGTGTGTGTGTGTTTAAAAAAACGATGTTAGGAGATTCAGTGCAGTGAGTGTGTGTGTGATGGGAGGTATTTCACAGTCACACAGACACATTATGGGTGATAATTTATGAGGATACAACAGCACCTAATTAGGCCTCACACTCTGTAGGAGTGACATCAACATCTGAGCATGTCTGTTGAGTGCTATTGGAACACACACATGCACATAAACACACATTCACTTCCCTCTCCTTCATTCTGTGTTTTTAAAATAAACATTTTATATATATATATATATATATATATATATATATATATATATATATATATATATATATATATAGACCACTTCAATTAAAAAAAAAATGTATATATATATATATAAAACATAAGCATACAAAAGCATTATAAATATATTTCATAAATAGACTATAAGTACATAATGTCATCCAGGACATCAGACAGGAACACAAATGTGTTATTTATTTATTTTGTTATCTCTCATTAAGTATAAAGGCTCATCTCTGGCTTCACTCACAGCTGCTCTGTACTGCTCTCTCCTGATCAACACTACCACTGAAGAGAGGCAGTCCTGCTGGATGCCTGTCTGGAAATAACACACTTTTTTGATGAATATTTATTGATTTTAACATTGAATTTAAAACAATGTAATACCATAGATAATATGCACAGCTTCACTCAATGATCAGGCTGAGAAAAGAGGAAACTATTGAAAATAGTTAGGTATCTTACATGTCAGCTCTCCATGCAAAATGAAATATTATTTACCAAAATGGGACGCAATGATTATTTAAAGCAGTTCTTCATTCCTGTTCAGTCTCAAGATATTTGCTTAATTTGAATAATTAAAGGCATTTTGCTTCATTTAAATTGTGCTCTTGTTCATTAATGTTTCATGTGTGTGTTGCATGGTATATCAATTCACTGACTAATCTAAATTCAGAAAGGTGAAAAAAATACCAGTAGCATACACTGACACGGACTGGGAGCCAGCTGCAGTCAAGCTAGGAGCCACTAATTGTGTAATTCAATGGCTGACCGTGATCTTTTAGTCGTAAGTTCACTTCAGTTACACTGCACATTCAGCCAGGCACACCTTACTCATTCACGGCTTCACCTATCCATCAATCAGTGCCTCCATCAATACACCGACTCAATCAATCAATCACCCCAGAGCCCAGCAGCCTAAAATACAGTGCTCAATCTAACATCCAGTGCTCTTCTACCCAGGCATATAGATTTCTGGAGAAGCAAAGACAAAAAAAGACCTCTGTTGAGAACAGAGCCGTTTTGCATTGCAACAAAAAGACCTTTCAGGAGAAAGTTATATATGGGCAACATATGTGGGACAAGGTTATGATTATTTATAGAATGGCTAAAAATATTGGACAGTATGGTTTATGGCACAGTTTGTTGATCTCCAGATTTTGGAGTTGGAAAGTAATGCTGCTGGGTTCAGAGTAGCATTTAGGTCACTAGCTACTCAGATAAGTTTGTACTTATTTTACTCCGAGAGTTACTGGACGAAGCCATTTCTTAAATCCATTTGGTTCTTGGTGGGAGTTAATTTTGGATTCTGGATGTGATACAGAGTTGTATGTAGATTTCAAACAAAGTGATACCATAGATAATATTCACAGCTTCACTCAGAGAAAAGAGGAAACTATTGCAACATTCAACAGCACAACAAATAGCTATGTATCTGACATGTCATATTCTAATAACAATGGATTAATAAAGAAGAACAAGTTTAATTGACAAAAGTAATATAATTATTTGTATAAAAAAGCAGCATGACTGAGACCATCAATAATTTCAAGAGATTTTAACTAAATTAAACTAGTTATTTTAGACTTTTTGGACTTTGGGGCTTACACACTTAAAGCTGTAATGTCAAGAAAATAATAATAAAAAAGAGACTTTAATGCTTTGTCATAAGAGGCCTGGTTCTTCAAAGATTTCTCAAGAAGAAAACATTACTAGGTTACACATTCCTAAAACAGCGTTCTCTTTCAAAGAGTATATTTCCTCAAATGCTAAGCTCACTACAAGTCATCCTGTTAAAACCACGTTAATCCACTGACCAAACCCCTGAGCTCCATAAGCCGCTCTCTCTGGCTTCTCTTGCCATACCGGCAGCATGTGTACCCTGCCATGTCTCCACTCCATTCAAATAAAGCATGTTCCAGCATACATTTTTAATGAGGCACAGATTAGAAAACTGGATTTAGAATCTGTAAAAGAGGATTAATATTTAAGCAAGGAACCAATTTCCCTTCAAAACCGAGAAAGGCGGAGAACAGTCCAAAGTTTGGGTAGGCCCCAAAAAATCTACTAGAAATGACTAGGTACATAATCGCCTTCTATATTTAATAAGGAAAAGAACATTTGGTATATTCCCTGAGTGCAGGTCTTCACAAACCGACTATGATTTCTGTGGCCAACAATGTTCAACATGAAACTGGTCACTGTTCACACAATGCTTGGGACTGATGACTTGTTTACTGGCAGGTTCAAGTGTGTGCTTGTCTAATGTAGAGTACCATATTGTTGCCAGAAATGGATTTTGATAATGAAATATACAGGAGTCAGTTTGGTTGAAGAGTCAATCATTTATAACAGAACTGTTTATGAAAATGTAACCACAGACTCCAAAACAGAAATGACAACTATATTATGGTGTGGGTGTATCCTCTGCACACTTCTTTCTAAAGCTTTCTCTAGGTATGTTATAGGGTCATGTAGGTCACGTTAAAGGCAAAAATTATGTCATTATTTACTCACCCTAATATTGTTCCAAACCTGTATGAGTTTATTTCTTGTGCTGAACACAAAAGACATTTTGAAAGAACCAAACAATTGATGGTAGCCACTGATTTCTATTGTATTTATTTATTTTATTTTTTCTCCATACATTGGAAGTCAATGGCTACCACCAACTGTTTGGTTACCAGCATGCTTCAGAATATTAACTTTTGTGCTTGAAAGAAACCATAAACTCATACAAGTTCGGAACAACTTGAGACTCTCAAGTTGAGAGTGAGTAAATGATGGCAAAATCTTCATTGGGTGAACTATGGCACAACAACATTTGCTCTGTATTAAAGTAGATGGTATGCAGTTTGTTTCGAGCTTGGACTAAGGGCACAGCGGCCAGAGTAAAACCAGTAGGAGCTTTTACATTTCTTCACACAACCTGTCTAGCAGGAAAAATTCAATAGGCCAAATGAATAATTGAACACATTCTGTCAAATACTGTGTACGAATCTGCCAATTTTACATTTAGTCAATAGTCTGAGTGGTTGCTGTGTCAACTGTATTTAAACTCTGTGGAAACAAAGTGTTTGTCCAGTCTAAATGTCTCTAAGTATGGCCTGTGGCAGTGTTTAAGGAGCTGGGTGATGGCACTGATGACAGAATGTGGTCACGGTCATACTTCAGCATTCAATGTTGAAGCAGATGCTTTTATTTTTCATGGATTTTTTTATTATACAAAACATTAGAGCACAATACTACTCTAATACTACACATATACAAGCACACGTGATGTGTTGTTTTCCGATTCTGCTGTCTCACTATATGAAGACACAACCATATAAACTTATATACATATAAAGCATATAAACTCCCCAGAGTTGCTCTGAGAGTCACCTGATCAGCATTTTGCCATTTAATTTGAGATAAAACTAATGACATATTTACACAAACACTCAAAGATCTTCACTATCAAAATTAGAGTTTGGTTTAATTTGAAGAAAATTGGACAGATATATATTGCATTTGTACAGTCTGTATTAAGTAGTAGTGATAATAATACAATTATTAAAACTTCATTCAGAAAAAAAAAACTATATCATAACATTTTTTGCTCTGTCTTTTAACAGTAATCTTTTTTAAACATCTGTTCTGCAGAACTTTGTTTGACAAAAAAAGGAATTGTTAAATTTTCATTTGATTGAAAGATTATTTCAATTTTGAATATGCCTTCAGTTGTAACAAACTGATAATAAAATTGTAGAAAATCATAAATCCACAGAAGTTAAAACACAAAACACAGTTTCTGAAAAAAAAAAAAAAAAAAAAAAAAATATATATATATATATATATATATATAATAAAAATATTAGTAAATTAAAACAGTTTTATAACAATTAACAAAAAATTATCAGGGCCATTGTTTTCAATATATTGTTATTTTATAAACATTTAATAACTTGTGAAACTATAAGTTTCATGATTTCAATTATTTAGAGATGCCTTCGGATTACTGAAACTTAATTACACCATTAACAGGCTAAAAATGGAATCCAGAAAAATAAATATATAAAAAGAAAATTGCAATTTGGTACAAAATAAAAATGTAATTTGGGTCAAAATAAAAACAATTTCATAGGCCCCTAGAAAAGCAGAGAAAATAGATGAATACAAGCGTATAGAATGAATAAAAAGAACAAAAAGGAACTTTTCATTTCAAAAATGGAGTTTCACTTTCACATCAACTAAACCATCAACCAAGTTTTACTATTACAGTAGATTGCATATGTATTTGTAGAATTTGCATATAGCAAACTGTTTGTATTTTTGCATTTTCTGCAATACTGTACATTAACAGCAGATGAACCCAGGTTATGCTTTAGTAGACAGAAGAACATGGTAAAGTTTTGTAGTAAAAACCAAAGGGACAAAAAAAACTTAGAATAAAGCAGCTGGTGCCTTGCCCTCCTGATTCATTATCAAGTGACAGTAGTGAACAGCTGCTGTTAGCACTCATGATGGTACCAAGCAATCGAACCATGTGTGAGGAAAGCCTAACAGAGCATTTAATTATATTATCACATTGGAAAGTTTTCAACTGAAATAAAAACAACAACAAAAAACATTAAAACTAAGATATTTTTATCACATATATCATTATACAGTATAGTATACGGTATACAGTTTGTCATTATATTTCCAAAAATTTTAGGTAGGCCAAGGTATTCCATCTGCAGTACTTTTTAATTTATTAGTCTACATGTGCAAATGAATGACTTTGTCCATTTATTCTTGTCTAGAACCTCACACACCATAAATTCCAATTTTAAGATGCCATGTCAATTCAAAAGCTTAAAGGGTTAGTTCACCCAAAAATGAAAATTAAGCCATAAATTACTCACCCTGAAGTCATCCTAGGTGTATATGATTTTCTACATTCAGACGAATTAAGTTGGAGTTATTTTAAAATTTGTCTTTGATCTTTCATGCTGTTTGATGCCACTCAGCGGATGTTTCACTGCATCGGTCCATGAGAAGTTTAATAAAAAGCTCATCCATTTAAAAAAAAGTGTTTCACATGGCTCCAGGGGGTGAACAAATGTGTCCTGTAGCGAATCAATGCATTTTTGTAAGAAAATATCCATATTCAAAACGTAATAATCACTTTAATCTAGCTTGCACTCACAGTTGTAAACAAAGCAGTTCTCTTACGAGAGCTCTCTTGTACTGCGTCTTAGCTAAGACGCTCCGGGAAAAGTCTCTTTTCACGAAATACTGAAGCAAAAAATTATCCTTAATTTTGTATTTTTGTAAAGCGCATTTGCAGCAGTACACAGCCATAGGCGAGACGGGTCGTTCGCTCATTGGCTTGTTCTGCGGCAACTGCACAGCCTATCGAGCGCGGGCTGATGCAACATCAGACCAATAAGGGCGCTTCGCGCCCTTCTTGCCACTTCCCGCCGAAACGGGTGTGGCCCAACCTATAAAAGGAGCTCGAAAAGGCTGACTCACCTGATTTTTCATCTCTTCAGCGAAGCTCACGCATCGCTGGATCACGGAGGAAGCAAGCGCCGTCTGAGAAAGCACATCAGCAGGACGAGCCATTCTGAAGCTGCTGGCATCGCCGCCTTCCACTACCGTTCCTGCTGCGCTATCCGGCGCCTATATCCTTTCAATCCTGTTATATCCAAGCTGTTCTTTATGTGTGTGTGTGTGTGTTTGCCCTGCGACACACACTCGTAAAAGAGCTCGCGTCTTTTTTTTCAAGATGCCTTCCTGCGGCTCGTCAGAGCCCCACTCAGCATCATCTCACGTCATCTGTGTCTCCTGCCTGGGTGAAGATCATGCAGCGCTCGCTCGCTGACGGCAGATGCCCCCACTGCGAGCTGTTGCCATGGTGACTCTGAGGACTCGCCTGGCCTTTTTCTCTGAGCCTGCATTCTCCGCTGCGCTGAGGCGCCGTAAAAGCATCGCTTCCAGCGGATTCCGGAACCGTCTTCAGCTCAACCGAGCTCGCCGGTTCGCCCTGCTTCACCGGCCCCCCCTGTATCGATTCCCGGTGGGCAGCGCCCGCTGTTTGCCGGCGCGTCGTCCGAGGAAGTCGATCTCAGGGCCGCGTCGGGGGAAGAGGACACGCGCTCTCTGCTAGCTTCGGGCAGTGAGGGCTGGGCGAGCTTCGAGGATCTCGCGCCTTCTGCTCAGAAGCCCAGCAGACGAGCTGACATCGAGAAGGAGCCGGGGCGAATGCTCGTGTTGGCCGCGATGAGTCTCGGCCGCGAGTGGTTTGCACCAGCGCCCCCCCTCTCGTTCCCGGCTGGATGGTATTTCCCTTTCGGATGAGCGTACTTCTCAAAGCCCGCCTCTTTTCTTCCTGAGCTTCACGAAGAGGTGGCGAAGGCTTGGAACGCTCCATATTCGGCACGAACTCGTTCATCTGTCTCACTAGCATTCTCCACACTGATGATGCTAAAAACAGGAACTACCACTCACTTCCGCCGGTGGAACAGGCGATAGCGACGCACCTTTGTCCGCCCTCTGCTGGACGGCGGCAAAAGCGGTGTTGCCATCTAAAGCCTGCTGTGTGACGCTGCGTCGGCACTACTAACGATGGCTGCTTCATCGAAGCGCAGGTGTACGAGTTCCGCTGTGGCCGAGCTCTCACCCAAGCGCGCCGCTGTTTCAGTTCCAGGAATTGTGACTGTCTCAGCGTTTTCTGCAATGCGCAAGCCTGCACAGTTGCCCGCTTGCCTGTACACAAAAGCCGTTATCACAACAGCTTCAGCAACGCAGCTCGAGACCCCCGTTCTCGCTCTACTGGCCGTCGACCCGCGCCGCGGGGACCGCGGCACAGGATTACGGTGAGGCCGGGAGCTCCGAAGCCATCCTAGGAAAGCCATCTACGCATGCTGCATGATGCTGCGTCGGCACTACACACGATGGCTGCTTCATCGAAGCGCCAGTGTACGAGTTCCGCTGTGGCCGGGCTCTCACCTAAGCGCGCCGCTGTTTCAGTTTCCAGAGATTGTGACTGTTTCAGCGTTTTTTGCAATGCGCAAGCCTGTACGGTTGCCCGCTTGCCTGCACACGAAAACCGTTATCACGGCTACCCAGATATTTCCAGAAAAATGTGTAATTTCTGGTGTCCCGGCCACAGCCGATGGTGCTATAAATATAGTGACGATGCCCACTGCTCAGTGCCCATCTCCACATATAAGCACAGCCCTTCACACAGGGCTCGCGCCCATAAAAGCGACTCAAGTCGATCACGCGCACTACATAGTAGACGTGCCCACTCCTCAGTGCCCACAATCACTATGTCACACGCGTCATGTGGTTTCTGTAAAAACGAAACCCGTGCACGTTCGTCCGGCCACGGCCGATGGTGCTATAAATGTAGTGACGATGCCCACTCCTTAGTGCCCATCTCCACATGTAAGCACAGCCCTGCACACAGGGCCTGCGCCCATAATGTCGACTCAAGTCGGTCGTGCACACTGCATAGTAAACGTGCCCACCCCTCAGTGCCCACAATTACTATGTCACACGCGTCATGTGGTTTCTGTAAAAACGAAACCTGTGCATGCTCGTCCGGCCACGGCCGATGGTGCTATAAATGCAGTGACGATGCCCACTACCCAGTGCCCATCTCCACATGTAAGCACAGCCCTGCACACAGGGCTAGCGCACATAAGATCGACACAGATCGGTCGAGAGCGCCGCATAGTAAACGTGCCCACTTCCCAGTGCCCACATACACTATGTCACATACGGCGCGGGGCTTCTGTAAAAACGAGGCCCGTGCACGTACATTCTGCACAGGCAGGCAGCGAGTTGAAAGTGGTAAAAGTGCACACATGCAGCCCACGGGACCCGCTCAGCCTCCCTCCAGTCGGTTAAGCGCCGGAACGGGGTCGAGGAAGAGCGATCTGCCCGCTGTGATCAGCGCGCTCCCCGCCTCACGAGCGCCGCCGTTGCCCAGTCAACAGAGCGCGTTTCGCATCCAGCCCTTAGCCATTCATGCAGATGCATGGTCAGTGCTTCCAGGGGTTTCGGATTGGGTGCTAGGCATTATAAAAAGAGGCTACTCGCTACAGTTTTCTCGACGCCCACCGCGCTTTTCAGCGCGCGTCGAAACTACGGTCAAAACAGAAGTAGCACACATACTTCGGGCCGAAATATCAAAACTGTTGAGCAAAGGGGCTGTAGAGCCTGTGTCTCAAAGCGAGGGGGGGCTGTACAGCAGATACTTTCTGGTGCCCAAGAGAGACGGGGGTCTCAGGCCCATACTGGATCTAAGACAGCTGAACAAGGCATTGATGAAACGCAGTTTCAAAATGCTCACGACCAGGAAGCTCCTCGCGCAGATTCGCAGAGGGGACTGGTTCATGTCAATAGATCTGAAGGACGCGTATTTTCAAATACAGATAGCGTCAAACCACAGGCGATATTTGAGATTCGCCTTCGAGGGCCAGGCATACCAGTTTGCAGTCCTGCCATTCGGCTTGTCCGTAGCTCCTCGTACGTTTACGAGGTGCATGGATGCAGCGCTCGCTCCTCTCAGACTCAGAGGCATACGAGTGCTGAATTATTTGGACGACTGGCTGGTTCTGGCCCGATCATGAGCGGAGCTCGTGGACCACAGAGCCGTTTTACTCGATCACCTCGAGAAGCTCGGCCTCAATGTCAATTGGGCGAAAGAGTTCGCTGAACCCCAGTCAGACGATCCTGTTTCTGGGTATAGTTCTGAACTCGTGTTCCATGACGGCGCGGCTGTCACCACAGCGCGCGATGGGCATTCAGCGTGCAGCGAGTTCTTTCCGCTGTGGCGCGACTGTGTCGCTCAAACACTGTCAAAAGATGCTGGGTCTCATGGCCTCAGCATCTCCGGTTCTGCGGCTGGGCCTGCTCCGCATGCGCCCCCTGCAGTTCTGGCTGAAGGCTCAGGTGCCGCGCAGAGCGTGGGCGTCTGGCCGGCTGCATTTCAAGGTCGATCAGAGCTGTGTTGCGGCTCTAGCACCTTGGACAGCGAACGGCTGGTACCGATCAGGTGTAAGCCTGGGGACTTCCCCGAGTGTGAAAGTGCTGTCGACGGACGCCTCCACTTCGGGATGGGGAGCGCTGCTCGAAGGCAGACCGTCCTTTGGCCTATGGTCAGAACGGGAAAAGCTCCATCATATCAACTGCCTGGAAATGCTGGCAGTGGAGAACGCGCTGACGCGCTTTTGTCCCCATATCAAGGATCACCACATCGTAGTCCGTTCGGACAACATGTCCGTGGTGTCCTACATAAATCGCCAGGGCGGTCTCGGGTCCCGAAACCTGTGCAGGCTGACGGAACGCCTCCTGATTTGGGCTCAGCGCAACGTGCACTCGCTGAGAGCAGTGCATGTGCCTGGACTGCAGAATCTGGGTCCAGACAGGCTGTCCAGAGGCAATGTTCCTACGGGCGAATGGTCTCTACACCCGCAAACAGTCCGGCTGTTGTGGGAGAGATCTGGCATGGCGGAGGTGGACCTCTTTGCGTCCCACGAAAATGCTCACTGCCCCGCGTTCTTTCCAAGAACGAAAGCGCGCTGTCACGGAGATGGCCGTGCTGCCCGCTTTATGCGTTCCCTCCCGTCTCCCTCCTTCCGCAGGTGATAGAACGGGTGAGAGAAACGAGATGTTCAATACTGCTTGTAGCACCTCTTTGGAAGAACCAACCATGGTTCCCAGATCTGATGCAGTTAGCAGATGTCGCCCCGTGGCCGGTACCGTTGAGGAGAGACCTCCTCTCGCAGGCCAGGGGCTCGATTTGGCACCCTCAACCGGAGTTGTGGTCCCTCTATGTATGGGCACTCAACGGTTACCCTCTGATCTCGCAGTGGGAGTGCTAAATACCATCACTCAGGCTAGAGCTCCGTCGACACGACGTCTGTATGGCTCGAAGTGGTCGGTGTTCTCCAGCTGGTGCACAGCTCGAGGTTATTCACCCCTTAGTTGTGAGGTGACGGAGGTCCTCTCCTTCCTTCAGGAGCTGTTGGATAAGGGCAGAGCCCCATCCACGCTCAAAGTTTATGTGGCTGCCATCGCGGCGTTTCCTGAAACGGCGTCCGGTCAGTCAATAGGAAGGAATGATTTAGTCATCCGGTTCCTCAGAGGAGCTAGGAGGCTGAATCCTCCCAGACCTCCGTCAGTCCCTATGTGGGACCTCTCGGCGATTTTGGAGGCCTTGAAGGGTCCCCCTTTCAAGACTATCCAATCGATTAGCCTTCAGCATCTGTCGTTCAAGACAGTATTCTTGTTGGCTCTCGCTTCTGTGAAGCGTGTGGGTGATTTGCACGCGCTCTCGGTGAGCCAGCCGTGCTTGGAGTTTGGGCCAAATGACTCAAGAGTCATACTCAAACCTAGGCACGGTTATGTGCCGAAATCCCTCAACACACCGTTTCGGGCTCAGGTTATTGCCCTGTCTGCCCTGCCGGTGTCAGGGGAGGATGGAGACTCGAGTCTTCTTTGCCCTGTCAGGGTTTTAAGAGCTTATGTGTCTCGCTCTGCTGCCTTTCGGCAGACGGAGCAGCTATTTGTCTCGTTCGGTGGGCGTTCCAAGGGAATGGCTGTTTCGAGACAGACGCTATCCAGATGGATAGTTGACGCCATAGCGTTAGCTTACGCTTCCAGGGGCCTTCAGTGCCCGTTGGGCGTCAGAGCACACTCCACAAGAGGCGTCGCCTCGTCGTGGGCGTGGTCTACTGGGATCTCCTTGCAGGATATATGTATGGCGGCAGGTTGGGCCTCGCCGTCTACATTTATCAGGTTCTATAACCTGGAGGTTCCCGCCTTGCAAGCAAGGCTGCTGTCGGTATAGGCGAATCAGGGCCCTGAGGGGAATTCTGAGTTCACGAGCGCTATGCGCTGCCGACTGTTATATGGGCAGTATTGCGTAAGACCCGCATTGCCACATTGGTCAGGCCTTGCCTCGGCTGTGTGATGTCATATTGCCGCATCTACGGATGCTGCTAGATATGGGACGGAGGGCTTTTTCCCTTTTCTGTCCTGGACTCTCTGTGAGTCCCTCAGGTGACTGTGCACTGTAAATCCTGGGCGTTGCTTCAGGTTTATTGGTGTGTGATCCCTGCGCGCACGGCGTTTTACATTGGGTTCCCGTAGCGTCTTAGCTAAGACGCAGTACGAGAGAGCTCTCGTAAGAGAACGTACTCGGTTACTAAACGTAACCTCGGTTCTCTCTAGAAGAGCGAACGAGTACTGCGTTCTCTGCCGTGCGCACGATTCACTCTGGTTCGCTTCGGCGATGAAATAAATCAGGTGAGTCAGCCTTTTCGAGCTCCTTTTATAGGTTGGGCCACACCCGTTTCGGCGGGAAGTGGCAAGAAGGGCGCGAAGCGCCCTTATTGGTCTGATGTTGCATCAGCCCGCGCTCGATAGGCTGTGCAGTTGCCGCAGAACAAGCCAATGAGAGAACGAGCCGTCTCGCCTATGGCTGTGTACTGCTGCAAATGCGCTTTACAAAAATACAAAATTAAGGATAATTTTTTGCTTCAGTATTTCGTGAAAAGAGACTTTTCCCTTAGCGTCTTAGCTAAGACGCAGTACTCGTTCGCTCTTCTAGAGAGAACCGAGGTTACGTTTAGTAACCGAGTACGTTCTGGGGGAATGATGTATGAGGTCAGTTTTGCACATGCGTGGCTCAGAAGTGATGCATCCGGAAACGCAGTGGAGAGATCAAAATAAAACAACCGTCACTAATAAGAAGTACAAAATGAGGATTTGTAAAGAAGAATGTTGGAGGATTTTGATATAAGCCAAGAGGAGACTGGTTTTCTTTTGCTAAAGTAAGGAAACTTTTCATTTGCTCCTGTTAACAAATGTTGGTTTCCACGAGACTCACGTATTACCTCATACATCATTTCCCTGGAACTGGTTCTGTTTTACAACAGTGAGCGCAAGCTAGATAAAATTGATTATTACATTTTGAATATTAATATTTTTCTTACAAAAATGCATCAATTCACTACAGAAGGTCTTTGTTGACCACCCAGAGCTGTGTGAGACACTTTTTCTTTAATGGATGTGCTTTTTATTAAACTTCTCATGCAGTACAATATGCTATATCAAATAGCTTGAAAGATCAAAGACAATCTCTTAAATAACTCTGACTGGATTCGTATGAAAGAAGAAAGTCATATACACCTAGGGTGACTTCAAGGTGAGTAATTTATGGGCTAATTTTCATTTTTAGGTGAACTAACCCTTTCATGTAACCAAGTCAAGAAGCTCTACCACCTTTTTATATTTTGTGCTCTGAAGTTCTGTTCTGTTCTCAGTGGCCAGCAAAACATCTGTAAAGACTTCTAGCTTTTCTCTACTTTATATTTCTGTTTGTCCCCTTTGCCTTCACAAGGAGCCTCAGCTTTTTTGGCACTTCTTATCTTATGTACCATCACTGTGTTTGCACAAGGCTTGGCAATCTTGTTTCTTTAGTCATTAACTTTCCTATTTAAAATAATAGCATTGGGTCCAACTGTGTTTCTTTTTTTCTTTTCTTTATTTGGCAGTGTATAATAAGTATACAAGGGTGTTTCCCAACAGATACCGCCAACTAAATAATCGTTTATGTGTCATTTTAAGTCTGGCTGCCTCTTTCGGTGCAAATCTGTTTTATACAGACCACCAATTATGTTGAGTCTACACAGTGAAATCAGTGCTGTGGAACACTTGGTCTGGAATTATACAATTAACTCAGTACACTGCCTACTGCAGAATTCCACCTGTTGTGCTTAAAATTTAAACAAGCGAAGCAGAGATCAGAATTGATGGTCAAGCATCAGACATAAAGTATTTTGGGAGTTTGGGTTCCCTCCACATGGCAAACTACTCATTAGGATTTGTGTCAGTTTTTGGACTGGTAGACTCGTGGTGGCCTGTCATGGTTGCATCAGCATCAGCTGCTACAGGTATCAGGTAATTAAACTCAATTCTTGAGCTTCAGGTGACCCGTCATTGCCTCCCCAACATTACTCTGACTTGTCATAACGCTCAACTCCCCCTGTTCTGTTTTAACTATCTTTACTCCCCAGTCACAAATAGCCCACAGATTACTTTCCAGATCACGTTTAAACATTTTAAGAGGATAAAAAGGTTGTGGTGGGACACAAGGTGCATGTCCAGTTCTGGGAAACTCTTCCTCCAACCCTGATAAAACTCACCTGCCTGTAGATTTCTAGTAATCCTGAAGAACTTGTTTTGGTGTGTTTGATTAAGGTTGGACCTGAACTGAATCGTTGGAGATAAACTCTGAATCTTGAGGGCCGTAGTTGCCCACCCCTGTGCTTTTCACTCAAAGGCCACAAAAGGCAGGAAGAAAAATTAATGTGTAGAAGAGTGTTAGCCACTGAGTGAGAAAAAAAGTGTGACATTGGTCATCTTGGGTTGGTTGAATTCAAGATACGCCACGCGTTTAGCATTAGCAATGGCTGTTATCATTCTCTATCTCATCGCTTTTGTGTCAAGAAATGAACCACAAATGTGCTTCCACATAAAATTTAGATTTTTACGCAAAAGGCCATAGCATCAACAGCTTAATATAATCTGATAAATTCTCACTTCACTACAATATTGATCAAACTATCAACCTATAGTGCTAATCTTTTAAGCACAGATTGACTCACCATTATGCCAAGCTCTGTGCACAGGCCTAAAAAAACTACTGATGTTGATTTAAGAACCTTATTTTAAGTCTTACTTTATCTTTTATGATGCTAAACCCACAACTGACACATTATTATTGGACACATTCTTATTCTGGGCAAAAAAAGCTAAACATATCTACAAACTATTCCCCCTATAACTGTAGATTGATATTTTGCACACACTCATCGAATTGCAGTCCTACAAACTGCCCAAATTGACCACACATTCTCTTGGGGGAACTTAAACTGACCTACTAACATTGCTTGCAACATCAAAAGGGTCTGATCCGGTCCAATGAGAATGAATCTTATTCTGAGCTGTTGAATAGGGAAGTTCATGCCCAAGGAGGGCTGAGAAACCCACCGTAATTGACTGGCTGAGCCAGCGCCTAATTTATTATGGCCCTTCTCACAAATTGAAACACCCTCTTCACCGCAATCATTCATGCGGTCTTTTAGACCCCTCAGGACTCCATCAGAAAGAAGGACGGATAAACCCTTTGCCTGGGCTGTCAACCTCTGTTCCTCATATCATCCCAAAGAAAAGGATCACAAGGACAGACGGGAGCCAAGACAAATGATTATGTCAGGTTTGTTAGGGTAAAAGTCCTTGTTAAACATATTAGCAATTGTTGAAACCGAAAACTAGCTCATAAGGAAAACAGCAGCTAAATGTCAGCTGCATTGCTGGGAAGCTCCAGAGAAAAATTTTATGTGCCACATGGCACCTAACCACAAACTCTCTCTCTTTCTCTCTCTTTCTCTCTCTTTCTCTCTCTCTCTCCCTCCCTCTTCCTCTCTCACTCTCAAATTCAAATTCAAATGAGCTTTATTGGCATGACTTGTACAGTATTGGCAAAGCATTGGCCATTACATAGGCAATTAACACATAATCAATAAAATCATTCACTCTCTCTCTCACTCTCTTGGTAAAAACCTTAACTAGTTTGCTCGTATATCCACTCACCCAGCAGCAGAATACAGTCATCAGTATTGTGATATATATATATATATATTCTAAAACCTATTGATGACAGCTATATTTTCAAATGATGATCAAAACTTTTGAATGGCACTGTATAAGCTGTCATCAATAGGTTTTAGATCCAGTCTTCTAAAAGATATGTATTCTATAACAGTCAGTTATTAAAAACTGAAAATGCATGGACTGATATCTTGCATGGACTCGTATTAAATACCATTGTGTCAAATGTGATCAGACTTTATAGTGTTATGGATGCATCTTTGATATTTACTTTAGTCTGTCACTATGGTTACAGGCGTTATCCACAGCTTCTGGGATAAATGGGAATCGAAAAAAGAACTGACTTAGTTATCCATCATACGCAGTATTTAAATGCAACTGTGAGCTGTTTTATGAACAGGACAGTTTGAGACCCTGTTAGTAAAACATTGACTGTGTGAACGTAGCCCCTGTGAACTGCTGTTATAAATACCTGTGAGTCTCTATTTGTTCTCACTCTTTTTCTCTCTCTCATTTTTCCTCTCTCTCTTGCGCAGAAAACACTGTATTCTGGAGAAGTGCCACTTAATACTGGAGTGCTTATGTAAAACGGCAATAGCAGAGCGATTCCAGCCCACGGGTCTGCCATCACATGCAGTCACAGAAATCAAAACAGCGAGCACCTAACAAACTTCAAAACAGCAGATTTACACAGCTTCCTTCCAACAATACTGATTGCAGTCATAGGTCAGAATAACCATAACTTCATTGTGCTGCACTCAATGCTGATCCGGGATGTAGAACTGCAGGGTTTTGGAAAATCAGTTTTATTTAAGGTACCTCATTACCAAGATACAAATCATTATTCCAAACTCCCAGCATGCTCGGCTGTACATTTGAATTACAGAGATATCCGATGCCCACGTCTGCCTATGTGTCTTCTGGGCACCTTATGATTTAAATGTGTTACGTCTTGCGGTCTGCGTTACCCGTTGACTTTAATGAGTGTTCTATACTGCATTCATAATGTGCACTGAGCTGGAGAAAATGCCTGCCATAAAGTCTGGCTGATAGAGACCGAATAAACCATCTCTTATGCACAGTTGTCATGAACGGTGTTGTATTTTAATAGTAATTTAATACTTATAAATGAATAGCATTTAATAGTGTTGATATAATTTAGCATTCATGAGCTCACTCGCTAACAGAAGAACACACAGTATTCTCTCTCAAACATACACTCATTTATCACCCATGTTGCTGACAGCAATTGAGCTGCTGCATGAAGGATGTTTTGGCTGCAGTTTTGCTGTTTTAAAAAAAATGCACTTGAGAAAAATGACAGGCTTTTCTTCACACTGCATGTATAAATTAAAGAAAATAAATCAGCCTCTTCTGCTGTTTGCCTGTGGAGATTTAATCAAGGTGTTAAATATTATTGTGTTTCATGGGAGCTGCAGTGTTCTTATTGCTCTAATAGTAGACAATAATGTTAGTAAAGACAACATCCCAGAAAACACTGTGTTGATAAAAATGTATGTTGACAAATGCAAAAATGTAGAAAGAAAGTAGGGATGGTGCCAAAATTAGTACATGAAGAAGCTCTGAATGACTGTATTGGATCCCATGGTTTTCTTTAAAGAAAATTCATTTAAATGTTTTATTCAATAAAAAAAAGTTAAAAAGATGAATACATATTTGCTGCAGCAACTATGCCATTTCTGCTTGTTTCTATAAATCTATTATTTATTTTAGATTGACTCATATTTCACAGATCGCATACTCGAGTGCTGCACATCGCAAGTGAAAGCTGTACCAGGTGGGCAACAGAGTAAGTTTACTTGGTCAGAAAAGCCATATGGAGACAGTTATGCAATTCAAGCATCATAATGTATTAGCACTATGGTAAAATGTTTGGTAAACAAAAAAGAGTCTTTAATAATCTACCCCATCATCAGAATTTGTCATAAAAGTTGTTGGTGTTATACTGCCACCATTGTTGCTGGAATCTGCAGTGAATTGCACGTATAGGTAAGTTTTGTAAAAATGTAGGTACAGTCTATGTTGGGTTTTTCTCAACCAATGACTACAAGATTTTTTTGCAAAAAACTAATAGAATTAGTTGTTCTCTGTTTATCCTGTGGGTAAAGCATAAAGGACCAACAAGCTTAAGTCATTTAGTGTGTGTTTTAAAGCTTCATCATTCATGTGGAGTTAAAGAACAGGTTTGTTCAGGTGACAGATGGTGACCTAATATCGGTGCTTTTTATAAAATGATTTTATTAGCCTCATCCTGCTAATTTCAGTAGCTGAGAGAATGCAAATGAGGTGGTGCAGATGTTTACAGAAAACCTGCATCTTTCCCTCTGCCAAAACTCCCCGCGAGCCCCTTTCACAGAACTCAGCAGAAATGACCAGCACACAGAGCACCGAGCGAAGAAATTGCTGAAACAAAACACAAGCTATTACGCTCCCCCACTGGAAATATATATTTGTCGTATTCTTAAGGTCAGTGAATTCGGACCTCTTTTGCTCTCCATCTTTCAAATGAAATCTGATTCCCAGCAGGCCTTGAGGCAGGAGCCTCTCTCAACCTGCCTTCTGACTCACGTCTCTCTGGGTCTCTTTCACAATCCCTGCGTGTCACTGTTTGTCATCTGTAAATGAAAATAGCATTATTCCACACGCTCTACTTTCCATGCAAAGAGACATTAGGTGTATTTGCAGAAATCCACAGCCTCGTGGGCCAATGAAAGCCGCCTTTTTGTTCTCGCGTGTCCCCCTCCCCCTAATTTCCTCTTACTTCACACGCCAGGCTGTGAATAGGCCTTTATCTCTCTGTTCACCGAGCTCTTATCGGCTAAAAAGAGGAAATCATGATTCCGATCCCTCCAGTTCCATTCTCTCCTCCTTTTTGTTAAATCTATCTGTCTTATAGCTGCCTCCTCTGTAATATATCCCCCAACTCTTGCGCTTCATGACTTTATTTCAGCGTTCGCTGCCTGAGGGATCTGTTTTGATGTTAATACTTTCATCAGAGGAATTTTGAGGCGATTTTTTGCTGCGCTTTGGTCACCCATGTATATCTCATAATATTAGTGCTAGGTATTAGCTCAACGACAACTTTAAAAATCTCCGGATGTGCCGGAAATATAAACCGGAACCTCTGGGGGCAATTTCAATCAAACAAAGGAACGAGAAAGCTGAAAGACTGAAGTTCCGCTGTCTCGCCTGCTCTTTTTTTTCCCCCTCTCTCTCCTTCCCGCTCGCCTTCGGTTCTGTCTCTCATCAAAGGTGAGAATTGTAATGTCTTTCTTCTTAACCTCAGGGGAAGAAATGGCCAGCCTTTCTCCTCAGTGGCAGAGCAGACATTATCTTCTTTTGAAAGCAAAGGTCAAGTGCAAATTTCAGTGCTAAAGTACTTAATGTTTTCTGGCATCCATTATTAAGAGGCTCAGACACAGAAAGGGAAAGGGAATGAGACAAGTTGGTCACAATTAAAGCAGATTTGAGCAGCCAAAGATAATGATAGAAGAGCAGAGGAAGAGAGGGAGAGCTGTGGAAATAATATGATTATTGACCGACCGTGCCGTTGGAACTGACATCAACATCTGCTTTGGAATTAATAAGCGTTAAGGCTGGAAACAGGATGTTGGAGCACACAAAATTCAAATCATGCAGCATATGCATCAGTCAAAAGCATGACAACACAAATATTGTCAAAACCATAGCGCCTTGGAAAGTCCAGCCCAACTGCTACTTTTTTTCTTTCTTTTTCGATAAGGCCTTTTATTTGGACGTATCTCAGAGTATGGTAAAGAAACTTCTATTTCATGCCAATTTTAAAGCAAAACATCTTTTGTGTTTCAGGGAAGAAAAAAAAGTCTGAAATGACATTAGGGTGGGGTAAGCTATTTTTCATTTTGAATGAACGGTTTCAATAATGGAGCGCCTCAAGAAGCCGAAGACAAATAAAAACTTTGGAGATGATGACACTGCAGACAAAGAAAAAACTGCAAATAAGTAGAAAAGAGGAATCACTGTTTGAGTAAGTAAAGGACAGACTGTGATTTACAGTCCGCTGAAAGCTTCCTTCTCCAAGGTTTGTTTTATTTACACTGATTTTGAGGACAGACATTCGAGCTCCATGCCCAGATAAAAGAGAAAATAAAATGAACGTGGAAAGGAATGCAAATATACTGATAAGGTCAAAAGGATGAAAGGAGGAAGTAGCTTTTTCAAAAGGCATGTTGTTACATACATTATGTGGATGCACATGTACTGTCCTCTGCATTATTTTGTGTGTGTGTGTTTCTTGAACCTAAAAAGAAAGCCATCTGCATTGTGTTCATGCTTTGTCCTCCTTTTTTTGTTTCCTTTTTTTTTTGCCTGACGCAACAGGGTATGAGTAATTTCATTTAGCTATGCTTGGGTTTTCATCATCGATCTGTTAGCTGAGTGAATACGACTGGTCAAGCGTGTGGCGGAAGAGGAAGTTCTACCTGATGGAAGAAGGAAGAGGGACAAATCTGTGCTTTAGCTCCACTTCACATTCACTTATTGACTTTTGACACAAACATCCCACATAAAGCCTGCAATTGAGAATTTAGAATTTTCTGTATATCATTTATTCTATTTTTTCCCCCTTTTTTATGAGTTATTATTATTATTATTTACTATCAAGCCATCCATGTAGAGAATTCACTAACAGATCAACACAAGTAGAAATGTAGAAGGGAATGTGAAGAGCTTTTGGAAGCTACTTCAGTGTGGGAATGTATGAGCGAGTTAGTCCACATTGTGTGTGACATTTCACTGATCAGATAACACAAGAGTGACAGTGAACTGAGCCTTCCTCAATAAACTGACAGTTTAAAGGAGTGCTTCCTTTCTACCCATATCGCCCAATAAATTCTTCTCCATCACTTTTTCTATTGCTGTTTGCTGTCTCTGTGTGCCTATGTGAGTTTTGTGCAATACTGAGAGTAAACGGATAAGAATGGCTGCTTCGTGTTTTATTATTATTAGCACTATTAATAAATTATAAGGTTTTTGTTTAGACTGATAGCAAAACCATGAACAAATTCAATCACATAACACATGCATCAAATTTAAATATATTTAAATTCATATTTGTACTGCTGTTTTCAGCTCTTCTGCAGTTGACCACCGAATGCAGTCATATTTAATGCAAATTAACAAGAGTCATCAGGTAATCATCAACAAAGAAACTTCATGATGAGGGACAAGAAATATTATAAATATGTGATAAATATGCATAACAGGTGGGAGGAAATGGTTTGTTTTCATGAGTAAATCCACTGTTAAAAATGTTTGCAATCAGTTTGAAAGGATAGGCATAGGACAAATTGCTACCTTAAGGCAGAGGCCTTTTTTTAAGCACAGGAAATTTGATTGTTTCATACAAATATAAAACGTGGGTTGAATGAACTGAATAATTGTTTCACTTTTGCATGCTTTTCAGGACAAACATTTTATTCACTAATCCCTTACAATACAATTCAACCAGGTAAATGTGTCGAGATAATGTAAATTATAATTAAGTATAAAATATCAGTAACACTTTATTTTAGAGTCTCTTATCTAGTTGCTTATTAGCATGCATATTACTAGAATATTAGCCATTTATTAGTACCAGCACTTATACAAGACTTATATAAACTAAACAGCTACATTAGTAACTATTAATAAGTAACAAATTAGAAATGTACTGTATTGAGGGAAAAGACGTAGTTAATCGTGAATAATTTCACCCTATTCTAAAGTGTTTCCAAAATATCTTCATTTAACATTTAGATTGTGTACATTTACTACTGATCATGGCAACAATAATTCATCAAATGCTTATCAAAGAGCATAATAATCCCGATGTTCTTTTAGATGAGCACATCTTTTAACCGGATTCCCCCTATTCCTTCAGTGAATCAGGTTCAGTTTATGTTCAGTGAATTATCCTCATAATGTGGCAATGTGATTCTTAATGTATTCCTAACGTATACACCGCTGCACATTTTACAGATTCTTTCAGTCATGGCACACAGGCCTCTGTTAGTTTGAATTATGTAGCAGGCATTGTCACCCATGTAATAATGAGCTGTGAAAGATCTCAAGAGCTGTGACCTGTGCGTAATATCACGTAACACTCATTTACCAACATGAAGAGCTCAAAGATCAACCATCAGGAGGGAAGAACTCAATGTACTTGCTTATCTTTCAATGCTAATGCATGAATTACATTTAGTACGGGAAACGTCTAACAGATGAAAGGCTGCCACAGGCCTTTACCAAACAATACAGATCATAACAGTTAAAATCTAAAATGAAAGATGATCTAAAGTTATATTTTACATTTATAATTAAATTATATTTGAAATGCATTATGTCATTCACTTAGAACAAATCAGAAAAAAAAAATTATATGTTACATTTAGAGGTAGAAAACTTTTTTTTTTTTTTTTTTACATTTGAATAGATTGCAAAAAATACAATATGTGCATATTGATAACATTTAAACGTTCACATTAACACATATTCAGAGCTAAAGAAATATTCACAATCTTTCTCTACCAAAAGCATCCCAAACCGCATAAAACAGAATCCATGTCACATTAAACAGAATCTGAATCAAGTTGTATCACAGCGAAGATGAATCGTTACAATCGTAGCAGTAAAATCTGACTCAATATCCTATTACTGTGGTACAGATCTATTGCGATTTTCAAACATTCACTCCGCTGTATTCCCTGAAGTATACAGCACTTATTTACATTCCCAAACACTTTTCAACTGCACACATAATCTGAGACACTCGAGACGCTCTCCTAAACAGCACACTCTCTACAGTAGTCGAGAAAGTACTGAGCTAGAGGAGTCCCCAAAGTCTCTCCAAGCATTTTAGAATTATGTTTAATTTAAGGGGAAACATCCTTTATTTATTTCTCTCTCTCACTTTTTCTATCTTTCTCTTGCTCTAACTGTCTCTCTCTATCAAGTCTCGCTGTTCTAAAGTCTTCTCCTCCAAAGGACTGATGAAGCCTGACTGACATCTGGGGAAATCAAACCACGGCATCCTATGGTAAAAGAACACACTTACACGCACACACATGAAAGCACACTGCTTTCAATCCGTGATTTCTCTCAACCCAACCCTGAATGCTCGAGGAGTCATATTGAGTTCTTTTTCTCCCAGGCTGATAGCATTCTCTGCGGGCTTCCAGGGAAACTAGATTACAGCATTAATGACAAAACTGTGAAATTGGTTTGACTAGAATCTGGTGGAGACCTGCACACATGAAAGCGCATTTAAAATATATATATATATATATATATATATATATATATATATAAGCACTTTAACATCCAAAAAAATAAATAAAAATCTTTAGGTTAGATTTTAAACAACACAGGTTCAACATAGGAAAAAGCCTCTACCAACATTTTTGCAAAACATGCATATGCATTCAGTTCACATGGCAGTAAAACACTTGTATTCCTTTTTACACTTATTATGATTACAGTGACAGATTATTGATTAAATCGCAGATTATATTGCATCAGAAAACCAGCTCCCTTTTATGGCTTTTCTGATGTAGTAAACTTGCTCGATAACCCACCTGGTAAAGCATTCAACTTTTAGCACCGCTCACCATTGCATTTCCAATCTGCAAGAATACCAACCTGTCCTCCAACCAATACGCCCGTATAGGTCGTTTGTCCAAATCCCTGAAATACGACCCATCAGAGCGTATACTACAATTTTGCCCCTATCGGCAAAAGGTCATTTTCATATTAATGTTTTGTACTTTTTTTTTGCACTCTGATTTGCGTTTTGTGTAGCTCAGTTGGTAGATTACTGCGCTATACATTGATAATCATGCTATCTTGGGTTCGATCCCAGGGAACGGACATGCATGAAAATGTATATGCTCAATAAATCATAATTTAGCATGATTTCTGTGAGGGTTAGGTTTAGGGGTGGGGTTAGGTGTGGTCATTCGAACGAATAAGCCACCTAGTAAAATATGTAAGAAATACTGTGAGATCGGTGTAAAAAGCCCACACATTGCATTTAAATAAACGTGCGTTTTGATTGGTAATGACGTTATACGTCATTTCATGACGACAGACGCAACGCGATACTGTCATTATTTTTACGCCCGCTAGAGGGCGCTTAACTTTAAAATGTAAATATAGGTCGTAATAAGGTGCTTGCACAAACGACCTATATGGTCGTTTTTTGTTGGAGGACAGGCTCAAGAATACATATAACAACCAATATAATAAAAAATTAACAGATTTATAATTATCAGTTTCAGATAAAACCGAGCATGCTTTTAGAACCCCTCACTGGATATTTCACTTTAAAAGTGTGCCAAAATGTCCATAAAGTAACATGATATCATTCAACATCTTTCAAAGATTTTCAACCTGGAAGATCAATCTTAAGAAGCACATGTATCAACCTCGTACTTTGAAAACACAGCTTTGTTTTTGTTTCCAGGTCATGAAAATCAATCAATCAGATTGGAGCTTACTAGTTCAAGTGAAAGTGATTTCAGTTTTGTGTGCAGTAATTAGTAATATAACTGTATTATTATTTACTTCATGAGGATGAGTAAATAAGTCATGTTTAGGTGAACTTTCACGCTTACAGTGATTTCTATAAATAACATTTCCCATATTCCCACAAACTCCTACCAGGTACAACAGCAAACCTCACATGTACACACACTCATGACCTTTGTAAATGAAAGCCTGTATGATGGAAATGGTCTGGAATCTCTCATGGAAGTGCTTACACTACGCTTGACCTATCGACATTCGGAATTTCCTCTCAGCGGAGCGTGACCTGATAGTCAGAGCACAAAGGCCAATGGTTTATGTCAGATCTACATTTCCCACAAAGCCAGTGAGAGAAGAACATCACAAAATTTGAGCAGTTATATATATATATATATATATATATATATATATGAAGTGTCTCTTTTAGCCCCTCCGTCTGTGATTCCATCCTTCCCTTCCTGTTGTTTTCATATCTTTGTCGAAAATGTCAGCTGGGATGGGTCTTGCCGAGCAGAGTTGGTGTGTAATAAGCATCCTGATTCGCTCCCATCTGCTGGCGAATGCGATGATTCTGTTTGGGCTGCAGGGTACTGGACGTGCTATTGATTTTGCAGTTTCAAATGATAACTGGTGAGGAAGTTTGAGGGAGAGAATGATGAAAACAAAGAAAGGATTAAAGATTTTCTCTCCACTGAAATGGTGCTGATGATCAGCCGGGGGATTCAGAACCAGCCCTCATTTACTCTGACATGGAATCCGAAGGATGATGTAACTAGCTATGTTATTACATAGTTACTACATAGTAACATATCACAAAGAACAGAAAAATTGGTTACAGATCCTACTGCTAGTTTTGAGAACATATTCAATTTATCTTTACTGCCTTTTAGCAATCACAAAAAAGAAAGAAAGAAAATATATAAAATATATATAAAAAATAAATATGTATTTTCAAAATAATCACATAAAGTAGATTTACATAATGTATCATGCCCTTATCATTTAATATAAAAAAAACATACTTAATATATTTTCTTAATATATGTTTTAATATAACAACTTTTTGGCTTCTTACAATTTAATGTTACTGTAAACAATTAATTGCCTTTAAACAAACTTATATAAAAAAAAGAAAAAAATCAATTAGACCATAATAAAATGCACTTTAAATAAATGACACAGTCATTTCACTTTTTTAAGTGTATATTATAAGAAAATACATAGTAGTCAATTAATAAATGAGAAAACTTTACTCAGTTTGGACATTATGCAGTAATGTCACTGAAAAAGGAACATCATTGACTCCTACAAGACGAAAAGTGGTTGGTGTCAATAACATGCAATTCATTACTCCTTTCATGTGGTAATGTGGTAAATCTCAGTTTAAAATACTTTTCTACACTTCAAGACGTGAACAACAAGCATCAAAAAAGGTACCGGCATGCACCTCATGCCTCCAGAGAACTGCTAACATTCTAAACGCCGATCCCACATTTAACATGACATTTCAGATTGGATTTATAGCATATCAGCAGAAATTCCCAAGACTACCTAGTCAGAGTGAAAGAACGACTTTCCGATATCTAGCCCTTTGGCTTTGCATCCATATTGATTTCTTGGAGCAGATTTTAAATCATGTTTCTGTAGTGAACACGGGCTTGAGTGTACATACCCTACAGTGAGATTATTCAAATTTATCAAGATGAATTATTGACTCAAGACTGAATCGTGGAACACTGGGGTCTGTCTGTGCTTCTGACCGATTCTTACAAAGAGCGTTCTTCAAAATGCACATCAAGTTTTGTACGCATTACTGTCAGACTACAAAAATGGAATTCCAATAATTTAGCCAAACCAATCACAGCACTAAATCTGTTGTTAGAGTATGCTATGCACGTGAGATTCACACCAGTGTTTTGTGTTAATATTCCTGTCTTTGTGTTTCAAGTCTTAACAGATCAGCATACTTGACCAAATTTACATTTCCAACTTTGGCTCCATTTGCTTAGCAACACGCTGATGTCATATCAAAAACTTTTTAAGGCAAGTCCACTCTACAATAATATACTTCCCCATTGTTTACAATCAAGCAAGCAGAGCTCCTTTTCTGCTTTACTAGGGAAAGAGCAAAATATCCAACACTAATGGCCAGCAATGACATTGGTTCAATTCATACACATATAATGTGTGGTCTAGTTAACATGCATGCACATGTTATTTATTTATTTTTTGGAAAAATGTCCTTCTTTCCCAGGTCAGCCACACATGCAAACTCATACATATGCAACATGAGCCTCTTCATAAACCAGGAGCAGAACATTTTACCCACCGATAGAGATCTTCAACTCAGCCAAGCTGAGAACGAAATCTTGTGAACTGAAATGGAATTACCATTTGCCTGCAACTCTTCCTCTAGAAGCAATTCCAATGCAACTCCTGCTGTGGAGCCAGCCGGTCTAGTACTTGCTGTATTTGCTGCCAAGAGTTTGTACTTGCCCCTATCTTAACTAATTATTAATTTTTTCTCATTTAAGAATGAAAATTGTATTTGTTGTATTACCACAAGTCCTTCCAAAGTTACTCCTCAGTAAAACATAAGAGATTAATCTACTACAGTAACATGCAACAAATAAGACTTTTGAATCCCTTGTGAAAAATAAGTATTAATAGTTACGAATGTGCACTAGTATTGTATTTCAAATCTTAAAATAATATTTAAAAAACTGCATTGCAAATCATATAATATTATTAAAATAAAAAGTAATTATGAATTCACATATAAGAATATACTTAGGTGCTACTTAAGTTGTTCAAAAATGGACTTTTTACCCTGCAAATTGCATTTAAAAATTTAAAATAATTAAATTAAGTGTATCCAAAAAATCACATTCAGTTCATATTTAAGATTTTTTTATGTATATTTCCATAAAGTACTAAGTATACTAAATGATATCTTTCTCACAAGGGACAAACTAACATGTTTTACAAAAAGCAAACAATTCTCAAATTCTGTGCATCAGTAAATCTGCATTTACTCTTTTGCTCATGTTTTGTAATTCTCCAACAGAGCTTCAGAACCTTTAGTAATTTCAGAGCCAAGAAAAGGAGCTTTAATATTAATCATATTCGGATATGTTCTGCTCTTCTAGTGGGCTTGTGATGCCCATCCTCTTATTCCTTTATTTTTGGTCTCATCAAATGGTGCAGCTTAGCTCCTTTTTATACGGCTGATTCTCCTGCAGTTTCATTGGCCGTTTCCACACCTGCAATGATTCTCTGCCGTGAGACTGCTGCTGCAAATTGCAACTGCTCCAGTTTTATATCCCTGTGGCACATCTCAATCCTCAGGTCCATCACTATATACACTGTACAGCACAAAACTAATCGGTTATAAACTAACATGTATTATTTACATTTACTGAGCAAAGTCTAGAAACTGACCTATTACTGTCGAAAAACACTCAAAGATTAAGAAAACAAGGCCATCAATGCATTTTTTTTTTTTTTTCAAAAGTCTCCTAAAATAAAGTATTCATATCTCCCTCTTTCTTTCTTTTTTGTTGTTGTTGTATTTTTTTTTTTTTTTGCTTATTTTTATGCATTCATGAAGAGTTGCTTGAGAATTTGCTAAAAGGTTAGACACGGTATCCATAAAGGTACACTTTAAAAATGGTAACCTAAAAATGGTAACATCTAACTGGTTGTATTTGGGTCAAGGATTATTTAATATTGCTGAATAGACCTAAATACATTACTCCATATCAACAAAACTACATTTTTGTCCTAACAATTTGCCAAGTCCAAACTTATATTTTCATGGTGTTGGTATTGTCTCAGAAGCCTTTGGACTTGGTATTAACTCAGTCCTCTTTTTGTTTCAGTCTTGACTGAGACTCAAGACTCTCTCTCAAAAAAAAAAAAAAAAAAGGTACAAAAGCTGTCACTGGAGTTGTATTTTTTTAAAAGGTACACCATTGTAACTTAATAACTCCTAAAATGTGCATATGAGTACCTTAAATGTACATATTAGTACCTAAAATGTAGATATTAGTACCTAAATTGTACCTTTTTACCCAGTGATAGCTTTTGTACCTTTTTTGATTAAACCTACTCAGGGCTAGGCAAGGACTTTTGAAAAAGTTGGTCTTAACTACAACACTGGTGAGCATTTTGTTTGGTGGCACTGTATAAACAATTCTGATCTTTTTTGTGCAACTCCATTTCAGAAAATTGCTTTGGGGTGTTGAAAAAACGTCAACATGTTTGGTTGGCTTTCTGTAATTAAGTTGGAGAAGCTTCCTAAAGAGAATCTCTGGATGCTATATCAGTTTCAGGGGTTTCGAAGAGCTCATGTTGTGTTCCTTGAGGTAGCTGCTGGAAGTTTAAACGACTAAAATGAGGTCAGTATAGACTAGGTGTGTAGAAGAACAGCATAGACATTTCAAAATCTGTCTGCAAACTGAATTCTGGAGCAGGTAATGTGTGTCAGTGGTTAGAGGATGAGCATTATCAACTATATGCAAAGAGCTTTGCTTTGCACTGTATCAGAAAAACAAACAAACAAACAAACAAAAAAGTATGGAAATCCCTCTAACACTGATTGCCCAGGTTTACTGACTACCATGAGAGAATAATAATGGACAACTATGAAATGAGTGCTTGTTGAGCAGATTTTAAATAGGAGAAGCTGTTTGGTTGTGCCTTGAAGCTTGGCAAACCTTTGAGTGCGGCTATGATCACTGATCCAGAGAAAGATCAGAGCAGAGATTCGCTTGAATAACTGAAGGGAGTAAAATGGATTTACGTGGGTTGATGGTTGCAATTAAAACTAGTCCATGTTATACAGGATGTTTTTGTTCAATAAATGGTCTAGAGGAGAGTAAAAAACGAGCAGAAGCAAGAGACAACACCATGGCCAAGGCTTCAATGTCCAGCTTATACAAGGATGGAAGTACAGACACAAGGGGTACAAAGATAGTAAAGTTAAATAGAATTGAAGCCACTGCTGCTTGCAGAGGCACTATAACACTATAAGCTCTACCCAGGGACAAACCTGTAGGTGGGCAAACAGAAACGGTATGAGGACACAATGGGGATCAAGGGAAGGGATTGTAATAGGCACAATATTACTGGGAGAGCAAGACTTTGGTGGCTATGAGCGTTGAGGGTCATTCAGGGATGAAAGACAAATCCAAACTCACTGGAAAAATGTGACTGAAGCGAAATTTCTTCAAAAATAATACAACGTTGCTTCCAGTGTTGGGGTTAGTTGTGTAATCAGACTGCATTTTTCAAGTAACTAGCATTGCTTTTACATTTACAACACAAAATCTGGTGTGAAAGGGCCTTTACAGTTGGCAAAAATATAATCTTTGTTAATCAAAAACAAATAAGCAAGCCCATCGTAGGAGACAAAAAAGAAAAAAAAGAAAAGAAAAAAGTAACTGAATACCTTAATCAGTTACTTATATTGTATTGTAACAAAATATTATAATGTGTTACTTTTACAAGTAATTTAACCCAAAACTAGTTGCTTATTTCAAAAGTGAAATGTCTTATGAGTGGTCAATACTCCACTAAAATTGAAATAGTATATTACCTATGTTAAACCATATCCTAAACCTAATTAGACAATGATGATAAAAACAAATGTGAGTTAAAAATACATTTTCTTATGAAACCATGCTGTTTTAGTCACTAAACAAGCTAGCAAAAAAACCCTTGGATCTTTTTATTTATTTTTTTTCAGCAGGTAACATTTTTTGCAGACTTGTGGGTAGGAGTAATGTGGGAAGGGCCTGTTCTTACTCATCAGGTATGTTCACATTCACATTCAGACTCAGTGTTACTGAAGCTAAGCAAACAAAAAACAGAAACACTTGCAAAGGTCTTCGAAGTGTTTCGATGGACAGTGATATAACAACACACTAGGAACAACCTTGAAACATGAGATATGAACTTTAAGCTCTGTGCTCAGCATATAAACAAATATAGATGTCTGTGATATGCTCTCCTTTGTCTCTCAAGGTCAGGTGTGTCCTTGATGAAGTAGGCCTGCACCAAAGGTCATGGATTCAGCACTGGAGCAAACGAATGGTCAGCACTATTGAAGGACAGCATACAGCCTCACTAATGGGAAACACTTGCCACTTCCAGTGTCTTTAATATTAATTCAATGTGCTTGTTCTAATTCAAAGTGGAAATTCCATCAAATGCCTGAAATAGTGAAGTATGATTCAAACAATGGTGTGAGTTTGGGGCAGGGCTACCTGCTTGAAAAATGCCATATTTGTTTGGAAATTTGTGTACAGTTCCATTTGGTTCTGTAGAGGCATTATCCTTGAAAACACCGGAAATGACTCTGTCATGGTGCGAAAGGGGCAAAGACTCAAATGCAGGCAGAATGGTCCTTTTAATACATATTATATTAGTATAATTAGACCTACTTATATGTAATATGTTATGCTTGCAGCAAATGTATGAGCACTTTTAGACCTTTTAGCTCTTTTCCCCCCCTGTTGCTCTTGCAATCCTAACACAGTAGGGAGAAAGACTTTTCATGTCTTGATAGTCTTGCTGTGCTCATTAAGAGAGTGCCCTGGTGAATTGTATTGTTTTTGACCAGACAGCTCTTTGTTTATTTTGTGTTATGACCCGATCAGCTCTAGTTGTTATTGTATCTCTCTGTGGCACTGGCACATCATTGTTCATTTTTGTTAATGAGTTAATTGTTAAAGGCAGTGCAGATCTCTTTGTCTCTGCTGCTATTCTTCTCTCCGATGCAACTCAATTAAATATGTATGTAGTCCAATAAATAGATAAAAAGAAAGCATAAAAAATACTGAAGCTAAAAAATACAAAAGATTACTAAACAGCTATTTAGCTGTTGGTTAGTGTTATTCAAATGCCTGCATGGCCTTGCTAATGTCAGCTGAAAAGTTGTTTTGATTTCTCTTCAGGTGCAGCAAGTTTTTACATTTCGATAAAACACTTTTTATTTGGACTTTATTGCACTAAAATGTTGTGTTGTGCACAATGAAAACAGGAACATACAGTATACTGTTCAGAATGTATGATATTTAAATGTTTAATGTGTATAAAATGTGATAAAATATTATCTGAAACAATTTATAGACTTGCTGATTTCTATATTATTCTTAAAATTATTGCAAAAGCAAAGATGCAATGTTTACAAATGAAAGAAACTAACATGAGTCTTAAATTCATAAAAAAAAATAATAATAATTACAATAAATACAATACATCTAAATGTAAATGTTTCAAATAATTTGGAATATAAACAGTGTTTGTAAGCAATATATATAAAACGTTAATCCAGACGTGGAGAGAATTGTGTGTGAGAGTGAGAGAAGGGCAGCTGAAGTCACAGAGGACGGTGGGACAGTGGCTGAGAGCCAGATGTTGTCACAGACAGCTGCTTCCTAATGCAGGGATGGAGAATATGATGACACATGCAAAAGACAGTAGCGCTCGTTGCATTTCCCATCTCCTCATCATACCATTCAACATCATGTATTTCTGCTGCGCAAGAAGAGAAAACCTCACTTGTCCTATACAGCTATGGATGCAATATTATTCACAAACCTGTGCCACTTACACACCCACAAGAATATATCCCACTGGAACTAAGAGAAATGTGATCTTCCGCACTATTTTTATGCACACACACACAATATCCAAGCGCTCAGCAGTGAATATCTGTATATAATGAGAAACAAAGCTACCATGAACAATAACAGCAATAATAAGCGTAACATACCCATGCATCTCTGCCAATTAACATTGCTGCTGCTATTTTTAACAATCCCATGGCAAATAAATGTCTAGTTAAATGAAAAAAAATATGATACGATTTTAAAGAAAGCATATTCTTTGCCATATTAAAACATTGCATTTATGTGTTCGCAAAAACAACAAAGTTAAATGCAGATAAGATAGGTAAATACACCCATCAAGTGCAAAATGCATTTTAACAATTAAAGTGCAAAAGCTGTGAATGTTTGTTTGCAGGCTTTAACTAATTCCCTTGTGGCACAAAGCGTACTTACCCATCCCGCTAATTGCAAACCATGCATAGTAATAATAAACTACATTTGGAAAATCTCTCTATTATGTTACATTAGTTTCACAGTTTAAGGCAGCACCTGAGGAAATCAGTTATGATAACAGGACTTGAAGGCAAAATTTTGTTGGGGTGTGTGATTGTGTGATGTGTTTTCGGTTTGTGCTAGAGTGTCCTGGAGTGAGAAAAAAACAGCTTATTACATCACATAATTAAAGCAAGCCCTGTGGCTATGCAACGGAAATCCCTGAGGTGCATTTGACATTATTTGATTGTATTGATTGAGACTGGAAAAGGAGCATATTAGACAGGCCTCAGCCCAGAGAGCAACAGCCTTTGATACTAGTCTGCTGACGTTTTTTGTAAATTTCCATACCATATCGACCATTATAATACTGAAGCGAACATATTCACTCCTATTAAAACTACAACTCTATTAAGAAAGCGCTTGTGACTCAGTTCTGGGAGGTGATGCTGAGCTTGGATGGCCTTCCTCAAAGCATTCATTAAATGGTTGCTAATAGCAACATGCAAGAGAATGTCTATGCAGTGAAAGCCTACTCTAAATCATGTCTAACTTTTTCTCTGATGTTTAAAATAGTATGCATAGCAAACGCCAATAGTACAATCCAAAACTGAAATACAATGGTGCCTAATACACACTCGGTATCCTACTGTGTATATATTAAACCCTCAGTGTTCTCAGCACTAAAAAGAAAAAGAAGAAAAAAAAAATACAAAAATAACCTACATTGTTACCATTGTTACCATTAACTGGTTTTATTCAAGTCAGAAATATTACTTTAACAAAAAACTTTCATTTTATTTACCAACACAACACATATGGGTTAAATCAGGTAAAAATGGCTTTTGAATGTAATGATTACAGGTTACTTTTATTGTATTGAATATCACTGTAACTTGAACACTACAATAGAATAGAATAGAATAGAATAGAATAGAATAGAATAGAATAGAATTCTTATGACCTTAGGCAATAACAGAACAAAATATTCCACTGCAATACTTCACAGCCTGACTTTTCTGCTCATGAAACATTCAGAAACAATATGGAACAAGAGAATATGCAACAGCATATTGTTTTATGCATAAGATGCAATATGCAACGGTGTATCGTACAGTGAAAGGGGTTTTGCATCCGTCACAACCTGTACGCAACTTCTGCATTTGTGACTGGGGCTGAGGAAGTTCCGTGTTTGGAAAAGTGGCGTTCTCTACAAGTCGGCACCGATTTTTAACTCTTTTAAAGGGGGAAGTCATGGTACGATAGCATCTTTCATTTAACATTCAAGGTTTGTGTAATAAAATAATGCACAGAGAGCAGCAACCCTAAAACAACAGCAGGAGCTTCACGTTTAACACGACAAAGGACGTTTTTTTATTGTTATTATTATTATTTATTATTTTTTTAAGAAAAGGCTCTTACCGAATCTTAACACATGTGGCATCCCGTGAGAATATCCCACACACAGTAAGAGCAGCAAAAGCCCAAGCCATCTCTGATGAGTTACCAGAGGAGAGCACATCTTCATGATGCCTGCGATACACTGCATGTCATTCCCCTGGATGGATCGTTAGATTCCCACTTATTTCTGCTTTGGAGGTGTTTTTGTCAGCGATGTGATCACGGCATGGTCACTGAGACAGAAGAGGACACTCCATATCAGCGATGCTCCGCATGTCCGTCTCACTGCGCAAAGGAGCAACCTTCCGCCCGGGCGTCCATGTTAGAGATGGGAAATCCAGGAGAAATCCATGTACGGGTGGCCTGGAAGAGCAGAGCAATACGGGGATGAGTGATGAGAGCTAGTGTAGCGGATCGCTTAACGCACAGAAGGCAGAAGCGGCAGCGACGAGCGCAGGCAGCTCATGTAATGCTGTCTACTGCACTGCTGCACTCACACTGACGTCGAGCCGAGAGCAACGCGAGCGCAACACTGACCACTCACAACATTTCCTACTCTAACATGCTTCACGTCTCAAAGCGAAAGCCGTGCATGGATGTAACATCTCTGTTCATAGATATCACGATCAGATGATGCTTAAGGAGCAGTCGTTTGTCCGTAAGCTCTCTGCTGTGCAGCCTACGCTGTCTCGTGTATTTCATACTGACATATTTGTATTAGTATTAATAATTTATTTATTTTTGCATAGTTTAAGAATCTAACAAATGACCGCAGTTACATTGGATGAAGCCAAACACAAAACCCTACAACGCACGTGCTTTCTTATAAATGTTGAAATCGCACTTTTATTTATTCTTCCTACTGCTGTTGTAAGCTGCGATTACTTTGCAAATATAATAATAAATTAAAATAAATAAATAAACAAAACTTGTATCTATTATTATTATTATTTTATTTTTTATTTTATTTTCATAATTTTTTGTTTTTTTTTGGGGGGGGGGATCATCACTGCATATATATATATATATATATATATATATATATATATATATATATATATATATATATATATATATATATTCTGCTACAATAAAACTATGATGACTTGTTATTATTTTCTGTCAAAAATTTGAGATATCATGTCAATGATCATGATTTATTATTTTATAATGATATTGTTAATGCATGCCACAATAAATAATTAACAGCTAAAGCTTTATCGTTTTCCATGTAAAATACATGTGATGACATGATAGAAAGTGTGTGCGTGTGTGCGCGTTTAAGTTCTTCTATTCTTCCAGTAGGCTATTTGATTCCGCGCTGTCCAAATACGAAGATTACAAAATAAGAACATATCGAAGATGATATCCGCAGCTATTCACAAGTAGCTATTTGTGCTCTGGGGGCCTTTGAAACCAGGAAAGGGCCTAATGAGGACGAACCCTGTGCAACTTAAATTAAATAGACCTCGATTGTGCCCCTACTTTCAAAATAGGCTTAAGATGTGCACTAGAATAGATTGCCTTGAGCTCATGAGAGCGCTGGTGGCTTTCAGCACCACGGACAGCGACGACAGAGGCTCCTCAAGCCACTCTACTGTATTTCATCAGTATCCGCATTCACGTCGCTTTATACGGAATCAGCTGCCATCACCTCACAGCTGCAGGAACACACACTCTTTTATCCTTTCGGATGGGCCGTTAAGGATTTGTTTCCTCCAAGAAATGTGCGAGTATTGTCTACAGGCCAATCACTAAAATACAAATGTAATGAATGCACCTAATGCGACTGTGTCAATTTGAGAGGTGTGTGTTCTGTTTTATTTTCTACAACAATAAATAAATAAATAAATAAATAAATAAAATTGGGGACGGATATTTAATGAATCTAATATGTTTAAAAATGTATATATAGTAAAATTAATTTTACTTTATAATTGTAAATATGTGTTGTTGTTGTTTTTATTTTATTTTTTGACATCCAATGATCCGCTAACTAATCACTCTGGAAAATAATTAAATAATATACAGTATGAAAAATCATGTTTGATGTGAATATTCGTTGCTTTTGGATTTCTTTCACTTGTGCGGTGTATGTGCTTATCTGCTCAAACATCCAAAGATCGTTTTTAAAGTGTATCCTTTGAGACTAAAATAAAATGTCTCACCATAAGTGATGGCTCCCACAAAAGTAATTCAAGTGATGCTAAAAGACTCATCAACATCAGTGACACACTATTTCCTGGCAAGGGCATATTTAATAACTTAGTGATGCTTCCTTCATCCTCTCAGCAGACATACGTGCATGTACATTCAGAGGGAGGTGTGCGTGTGTGTGTGTGTGTGTGTGTGTGTGTGTGTGTGTGTGTGACAGAGATACCGTGTGAGGGGCGGTGCATTTTAAAATAGGATCATACAGTCAAACCTGGGGTCTCAAAATTCTTTATTACCTTATAAGTCATTCATCACACCTCTTTATAATTAAGGTGGAAAAACAAGACCACAAGACCACATTATATATCTATATATATATATATATATATATATTTTTTTTTTTTTTTTTTTTTTTGCCAAGGACATTAATAGTTGAACATAATTGTTGCCTCAGTTATTATTTATGGTTTAAAAATAAGCACATGCAGCAGTCTGATCAATTGAACTATTCCGTCCCAGCTGTGAAATCTAAGTTAACTTCAGTCGTTTCAACGTCTAAATTCGATATTAATTTAAAAGCAACTTAAGAGCCGTTAAAATGTGGTGATGGTGAAGATAAATGTCCTTACCTCGGTTGTTGAGAGCAGCTCGGGCTGATGAAGTGTGAGTACAGTGGGAGCAGTAGTTCATGTATTCAGATGGAGGAGCCGCTCGGCTCTGTGGAGGAGACACGCCTCCTGTCGGACGAACTCCCCGCTTAAAGACACACAGCTTGCGCTGCGCTATATTTCAAAATACATGTGTTTAATCGATATATGCTTCGAGTATATCATTTGAAACATTCATAAAGCAAGGTAACGAGGTGACGCTGGATTTAATCTATGCTTTCAGCTGCCATTTCACATTAATCGCGTGCTGTAAGTGATAGGAGACGGCAAACGAGAAATAAATAAATATTCTCAACATTTTCAACCATGTGTTGGAACTGCTGCTATATTTAAGCTTATCAACACTGTAGGATGGAATTTTGGTGATGGAATATTGTACAATTCTTGACTGGTATGAAAATAAAGTTAGAGAGTTATTATACTATATAGGCCTTTTATGTAATAATAACATAAAGATTGTGTTAAAGCATAAAAAGACTAAAATCTTTAGCAATTCCACAAAACACTTAACATAACAAAGATATTAAGAAAGTTTGTATTATTAGTATTATTATTTCACCTATGAGATCACACAGCCACACACAGGGAATTGAAATTAAAAAGGCCATATTATTCTTTCTTGAATCTTGTTTAATTTTAAATGCATTTCATAATATGTAATATATTTCCATACATAAATATGTATATGTGTATTTTTTAACTTGAAAAAAAAAAGTTTAATAATAGGCTAATAAACAATATTTTCAGCAAAACCATGTGTATCATAATTTAAAGTATGAAATAATCTATTTTAAACGTTAACTTTAAATAGTTACCGGGCTTTTAAACTTTTTTATTTTTTTATTTTTTTCATATGGTTATGCATTTAATCAGAATGCATTTGCCTCCAATGCTACAGAAAGCTATTGAATCATTATTGCCCAGGATGGTATGAATATATATATGAATATATATATAATATAACGATTATGAAATGTAAATCATGAAATTTAAATATATTTTCCTTTTTTTTTCTCAACATAATCATCTATGACAACTTGCAAAGTATTGTATTATATAATGATTGACTCGTGGCCTCAAGCAATTCCAGTGTGGTTTTATTGTTTTGCCTTGTTCACTTGTCCGTTCTTCCATCAGTGTGTTGTCTGGCATTCATATTGCTTACTTGCACCACATATATCTGATGTCAGTTCATATCCACAAAAGAAAAGAAAAAAAAAAACATTCTAGACAAGACACAAATCATGTTGTCCCTGACTCTAAGTCTTGAATGAGAGTTTGACCAGGCTGGTCTCGTAGACTCTGTGATCAGGGGTATGGCCCAAATAATGAGATTGCTTCTTCTTGTGAACTGCATTTGAAATAGCCATGACAGCTCTGGGGGTCTTCTAAAGGACACATTCACTATAGTCTCAGCTTTCTTTCTCTTATGTGCGTGCGGCTGTGTTATGAGACTCTGACTTCATATGGATGAGAAAGAAAGAAAGAAAGAAAGAAAGAAAGAAAGAAAGAAAGAATGAGAGGAAGTGATAGAAGCAAGGCGTCTCATTGCTTTTCACTTCTCTCCTTAATTACAAGCAGTCTACCATATCAGAGAGGAAATTAATTATTCACCTAATCTGCCACGGAAAGAAATACTCATCTAAAGACACACACCGCCAGTGTAACAAACAATAAGACATATAGAACACAATGCCATAAATAAGCAACCAAAACACTGCAATAATCGTGCACTTATGTATAGAATATATATAGTGTGTAGAGAGAAAGAGAGAGAGAGAGTACTGCCAAAACGATTAATCGCAATTAATTGCATCAAAAATAAAAGTCTGTGCTTACAGCTTACATAATGTATGTGTATGTGCTGTATGTTTGTGTGTGTGTATATATACATACACACACACACACACACACACATACATGCATCTATACATTAAGATATATATGTATCCTGTAAAACTATCAAATAATCCAAACACAATAAATGTCTACTTTTATGTGCTGATGATGACCGTTTTTAAAATTCTATTAAAATTAAAATAGAATCAAACATGCTTTATAGAAATGTGTGTGTTTCACTTATTTATCATTGTAAATTATGCATTATTCCTGTGATATGTTTGGGACAAAGCAAACGCAATAAGTCAAATGTGTAGTGCAGTACAATCTAAATTGTGATTTATTTCATATTTCTACCATCTCACATCTTCTGGGTAAACAGGGGAAATATCAACAAGCGGCTTATCTCTGATCCTGTGTGGTGCAAGACTAATTTCTAGTTTTGAACGTCTCGTGTTCGCACCAATTATTTATGGTGACATCCCTATTAAGATCCCTCGGCTGCTTTTTGAATTAGAGAAGTGCTAATAAGGTCTTTCAGCAGTTTATACACTGCAGTCTGTAGACTTTAATGAGCCCCTGGTCGCCCCTATTATCCCAAACAAAGATGGAGGTGGATTACCGCAAAGGCTGGATCAGCCCATGCTCTCAGACCTCCTGTCATTCTTCCTAGAATGTGCCTCCTTAATATTAGTGAGGAAACACTGCATGAGACAAACAAGCGCTGTGATATTTGTGAAATTCTGTGGTATTCCCACAAGATTATAAATGTGCTGTGTCTATGGGAATGGAGTAAGGGCTTGCTGGTTTTAACACAGGGGAAAATTGTGTGAGTTCAGTCTTTGTAACCTTTTCATTATGGTGTCCAGCTTATTCTCTCTCTCTCTCTCTCTCTCTCTCTCTCTCTGTCTGTTCACATTCTGTTATAGTTTCATGGTAGTGTTACTGTGCTGGTTTGGTTGGTAAAAACATACAACTTCAGACACTGAACTTAATCATTTCCACAGCTGAATAGTTAGAACAGATATATACCAACTGTAAAGTGGGTGGGGAAAAAAGACAACTTTCATTTTTCAAAACTGTGAGTGGGAGGTTAGGTGTTAAAATTGAGGCAGCACTCCAATCCAAATTGTCAAATTTATTTACACCACTGTTATATGTGAGCATGAGCTAATTTTGAATAACATCCAATATTCACCTTAAAATATATATACTATTAAACTCTGGTAATCAATAAGTATATATATATATATATATATATATATATATATATATATATACAGAGGTGGAAAGAGTACAAAAATATTCTACTCAAGTAAAAGTACCATTACATTAATGAAATTTTACTTAAGTACAAGTAAAAGTACCAGTCTAAAAATCTACTCAAGTAAAAGTAAAAAGTAGCTCATTTAAAATTTACTCAGAGTAAAAATTACTTAGTTACATTTTAACAGTGGGAGGGAGTCAAAAATGGGACAGGCCAAGGTTGTCAAACTCAGTTCCTAGAGGGCCACAGTCCTGCACAGTTTAGATATAACCCTAATTAAACACACCTGATCCAGCTAATCTAATCATTTAGGTTTATTTGAAAACTACATGATATGTGTGCTGGAGCAGGGTTAGAACTAAACTCTGCAGGGCTACGGCCCTCCAGGAACTGAGTTTGACACCCCTGGGCTGGGTCTATTAATATGGAAGGCATTGTCTGCCAAATTTAAATAAATAAATGAAATGATTAAAATTAAAACCAGATTAACTATTTCATTACAGAAAACTGTACGCAAAATATGTGACAAAATTGAGAATGAAATTAAATGATTTCATTTTCACGGTGACATACCTGTCAAATTGAAAAATAAAATGCAATTGCTGATTTCACATTTCATTTTCAATACAGTCTCGAGGCAAGACTGCCAATATTAAAATGAAAAGCAAACGTGAAAAAGAAACTACACATAGTTTTTACAAAGCTCTTTATTAACGCTCACGCAATAATAGTGACACAATTCAAATTTAAATGTAAATTTTACTTGTCATTTTAATTCCTCTTTTATTTCACTGTTTTCATTTTCGTTTTCATTTTCAAAGACAACCTGCATGCAAATTATATGTTAATGAGTGGGTGTGGCTTATTCAAGTAACGGCGCTAGAGACAATCGTCGAAGTCTCGTGTGCATGAGTTGAATGGTGGTTGAAACAATGTGTGAAACGACATTAAAATGTAAATATATTGTAATCGAGACATGGCGAATCTGTTAGTGAGCTTTTGCGGGAAGCTGCTGCAGCATTAGAACGTGGAAGAAACAACCAGCCTGACCAGCATGCGTCAAACCCTCGACCCACTGCAGTTCCTCGGCCTGAGCCTCCACGAGACTCCCCGGAAAATCTGCTGTCTGCTGAGTTTGTGACGGCTGCAAAATGTCCAAGTGTATCCAAGATTAGGGGTGCTCCGATCACGATCGGCCGATCGTTAATGCTCATCTCATCAGTAAAGCCGGTCCTCTAATCAGCGGTTAATTCCATCAGGTGCGTGATTTCACATAGAGCAGCTGTTACTACACAGAGCCATTGTTAACTGAGAAGATGCGCCAATAAACGCTGAAAATGAACGTGGATTTGCGCATCTTCTCAGTTAACAATGGCTCTGTGTAGTAACAGCTGCTCTATGTGAAATCACGCACCTGATGGAATTAACCGCTGATTAGAGAACCGGCTTTACTGATGAGATGCGCATTAACGATCGGCTGATCGTGATCAGAATCAGAATGAGCTTTATTGCCAGGTATGTTTACACATACGAGGAATTTGTTTTCGTGACAGAAGCTCCGCAGTACAACAGAATGACAGCGACAGAACATAAAACACATAATAAAAGAATATAAAAATACAAAAAATACAAATAAGTAGATAAGGAATAACAATATACAAATTGACAATTGTAGGCAGGTATATTACAAAAATGCAGTTATGTATGTACATGTATATTATGTGCAAAATGTAAGTGTATACTAAGTATGTGTGTTAGATAAATTAAGTGTATGTGTATATAAATATAAAGTGTAGTGTGTTCAGTGTGTTCAGTGTGTATCAGCTGTTCATAAGATGGATTGCCTGAGGGAAGAAACTATTCCTGTGTCTGGTCGTTCTGGTGCTCAGTGCTCTGTAGCGTCGACCAGATGGCAACAGTTCAAAGAGGGAGTGTGCTGGATGTGAGGGGTCCAGAGTGATTTTAACAGCCCTTTTGCTCACTCTGGATAAGTACAGTTCTTGAATAGATGGGAGAGTTGAACCGATGATTCGCTCAGCAGTCCGGACTACCCTCTGTAGTCTTCTGAGGTCAGATTTAGAAGCTGAGCTGAACCAGACAGTTACTGAAGTGCAGAGGATGGATTCGATGATGGCGGAGTAGAACTGTTTCAGCAGATCCTGTGGCAGGTTAAACTTCCTCAGCTGGCGAAGGAAGTACAACCTCTGCTGGGCCTTTTTCACAATGGAGTCAATGTGAATGTCCCACTTCAGGTCCTGAGAGATAGTGGTGCCCAGGAACCTGAATGACTCCACTGCAGTCACAGTGCTGTTCATGATGGTGAGTGGGGGGAGTGCAGGGGGGTTTCTCCTGAAGTCCACAGTCATCTCCACTGTTTTGAGCGTGTTAAGCTCCAGGTTGTTGAGAGTGCACCAGACAGCCAGCTCTTTAACCTCCTTTCTGTAAGCAGACTCGTCACCATCCTGAATGAGGTCGATGAGTGTGGTGTCATCTGCAAACTTCAGGAGCTTGACAGAGGGGTCCTTAGATGTGCAATCATTAGTGTACAGGGAGAAGAGCAGTGGGGAGAGAACGCAGCCCTGGGGAGCTCCGGTGCTGATTGTACGGGTGCTGGATGTGTATTTTCCCAGCCTCACTAGCTGCTGCCTGTCTGTCAGGAAGCTGTTGATCCACTGACAGACGGGGGTGGGCACGGAGAGCTGAGTTAGTTTGGGCAGGAGGAGGTTTGGCATGATCATGTTAAAAGCCGAGCTGAAGTCCACAAACAGGATCCTCGCATAGGTCCCCGGTCTGTCTAGGTGTTGCAGAACATAATGCAGTCCAATGTTTACTGCATCGTCCACAGACCTGTTTGCTCTGTAGGCAAACTGAAGAGGATCTAGCAAGGGTCCAGTGATGTCCTTCAGGTGGGCCAGCACCAGTTTTTCAAATGACTTCATGACTACGGATGTTAAAGCCACAGGCCTGTAGTCATTTAGTCCTGTAATTTTGGGTTTCTTTGGGATGGGGATGATGGTGGAGCGTTTGAAGCATGAAGGAACTTCGCACAGCTCCAGCGATCTGTTGAAGATCTTTCTGAAGATGGGGGCCAGCTGGTCAGCACAGGATTTCAGACAGGCTGGTGTAACACAATCTGGGCCTGGTGCTTTTTTCCTTCCGGAAGACCTGGCGCACCGCATCCTCGCTGATCTGTATTGCAGGTGTGGGGGAGAGGGGGGATGCAGGAGGTGTGAATGGTGAGAGTGCTTGATTGGAGAAGTGTTCAGGATGGGTTGCAGGAGCTGTTAATGGTGTGAACGGTTGTTTGGAGAGGTGTTCAGGGCAGGTGATGGGTGTTCTTTCAAACCTGCAGTAAAACTCGTTCAGATCGTCTGCCAGTCGTTGATTTTCCACAGTGCTGGGGGGTGGTGTCTTGTAATTGGTGATCTTCTTTAGACTTTTCCACACTGATGCTGAATCGTTCGAAGTGAACTGAGTCCTTATTTTTTCAGAATAATTCCTCTTTGCCACTCTGATCTCCTTTTCCAGTGTGTATTTAGCCTGTTTATACAAGACATTGTCCCCCTTCCTGTAAGCATCTTCTTTGGCCTGACGGAGCTGTCTGAGTTTTGCAGTGAACCACGGTTTGTCATTGTTGTAATTTAGTTGAGTCTTGGTAGGAATACACATATCCTCACAGAAACTGATATATGATGTTACGGTCTCTGTGTGTTCATCCAGATCGGTGGTAGCAGCTTCAAAAACACTCCAATCAGTGAGGTCAAAACAAGATTGTAAAACCTGCTCTGCTTCATTAGTCCATCTTTTTACAGTCCTTATTACAGGTTTAGCTGATTTTTCTGCCTGTAGGTCGGTATAAGATGAACCAGAAGGTGATCAGAACGTCCCAAAGCTGCTCGTGGAACAGAGTGATATGCATCCTTTATTGAGGTGTAACAGTGATCCAATATATTACTGTCTCTTGTGGGACAAGTAACATGCTGTCTGTATTTTGGCAGTTCACGGGAGAGATTGGCTTTATTAAAGTCCCCGAGAATGATTAAAACAGAGTCCGGGTGTTGTTGTTCTGTCTCTGTGATCTGCTCAGCGAGTTTCTGTAAAGCCAGACTTACTTGCGCTTGCGGAGGGATGTAAACACTTACCAGAATGAACGAGTGAAACTCCCGCGGCGAATAGAATGGCTTGCAGTTGACAAACTGCATTTCTAGATCAGGACAGCACATCTTCTTTAACACAGTTACATCTGTACACCACCGTTCATTGATGTAAAAGCATGTCCCGCCGCCGCGAGATTTCCCCGTTGATTCTGCGTCGCGATCCGCTCTAAACAGCTGAAAGCCCGGCAGATGGAGCGCGCTGTCCAGTATGGCGTTATTCAGCCAGGTTTCCGTGAAACACAGAGCAGCAGAGTGTGAGAAATCCTTATTTGTCTGAGAAAGCAGAAGGAGTTCGTCCGTTTTGTTGGGTAGAGAGCGTAGATTTGCCAGATGGATGCTTCGACGGCGTTCGAAATCCGCGCTTCCTGAGTCTGACGAGCGCGCCAGCTCGCTTTCCCCGCCTGCGCGTCCTGAAGCGTTTGATCAGCGCCGCTGCTCCTCCGATAACAATATTCAGTAAAACGTCTGAATAATTGAAATCCGGAAAAACATCTTGTGGTGTGTTCTGCCGAATGTTCAGCAGTTCATCCCTGGTGAAACTGATTGCAGGAATATAACTAAAGACAGGACAAACTAAAAAAAAGACAAAAACATATGCAGAGCACGTCACGGAGGCAGCCATCCTGTTCCGGCGCCAAGGTCACACGGAGCACCCCTATCCAATCGGAGCACCCCTATCCAAGATAGATTCAACTCGTAGCAAAATGAAGTCATTATCATCCGAAATGTTTGCTAGCTGGTTTAATTCTGCTGCTATACTGGCCATAACCGCCATTATAGCTCCTCCACGTAACAACGTAATTGAGCCACACCCACTCATTAACATATAATTTGCATGCAGGTTGTCTTTGAAAATGAAAATGAAAACAGTGAAATAAAAGAGGAATTAAAATGACAAGTAAAATTTACATTTAAATTTGAATTGTGTCACTATTATTGCGTGAGTGTTAATAAAGAGCTTTGTTAAAACTGTATGTGTAGTTTCTTTTTCACGTTTGGCTTTGCATTTTAATATTGGCAGTCTTGCCTCGAGACTCTATTGAAAATGAAATGTGAAATCACCAATTGCATTTTATTTTTCAATTTGACAGGTATGTCACCGTGAAAATGAAATCATTTAATTTCATTCTCAATTTTGTCACATATTTTGCGTACAGTTTTCTGTAATGAAATCGTTAATCTGGTTTTAATTTTAATTTTAATCATTTCATTTATTTATTTAAATTTGGCAGAAAATGCCTTCCATATATTAATCTCAAACTAGTTGTTTTTAATTAAAGGAATCAGTTATTTAGAATAATAAAACATTTGGGCTGTTACCAGGCAAATCAGTATCAACAAACTCATCTTTTAATGCAGAAGATTCATTGGAAGTGGCATTTAGATGTATTACACTGTTTAGTGCAGGACAAGATTGCATTTAACCTGCAGTTACAAATGCATGAATAATGTTTTGATATACAAGACATAAAATGTTGAATACTCATTTGAAATGATAAGAAATTAATTATTTAAAAAAATCAAAAGATACTTTAAATGTGAAATTAAAATGGCCAGTATGTGTCAGCAAGTCACTGTTAATAAGTGAGTCATTGCGATTGAACTGAATCATTTAAACGGTTGTGTTTGGAATTATTTTCTGTTGTAGAAATAGAGCTAAAAAAGGCAATATGGTGTCTAAAACGCAAGTCTCTTAATTAACTTGTTTACTGAACTGTTATATATATATATATATATATGTATATATTCATGATGATTTTTGGAGGAAAAGATGGCATTCTTTGTGTGATTTTGATTTAATATACGTCTAAGTTGTACGTTTTTATGTGCATGAAAACGTAAGTAAATGTACGTGTGGTAGAACCACATTTAACGTAAAAATAGACACGTATTCTCATGAGATCACGTTGCAACGCAGCATGTGAATTTTCTGCTCCTATATCTTAAATTTTGTGATCATTCTAAATGCATTTTAGGAGACTGAATCACACAGTGAAAGAAGCACTATAAATGCGCGCGCACATCATTAAAACAAAAATAGCAAACTCCTCACCACTATCTTTTTGGCTAATTTGTGCAAAACCTCTTGCTAAAATGTCAAAGCTTCATTTTAACCACCAATGCAACGATGCAATTATTTCGCTTACCTCTACATTCTTGCGAAGGGTTGATGTCTTGACGAGATTTTATAAGCTGCTAGTTTGGTCTTCCTAAGCAAGTACAGCTTACACTGCATAATAGAGCATACATATGGCCAGGGGTTCACTTAATTTCCTTCGAGTTCAACTTCAGAATATGACGGGGTTTCGTTTTCAGCGGTGTCTGCACCACTAACGCCTGTTTTGTCCATCTGCATCTTTCTTGTGATTTTAGCGCCTTTGCCCTCCTGCCCATTATTTACTGCCGTAGTTTCCAGGGAGCAATTTATTTTTTTTATTTTTATTTTTTTTACTCAGTAATTAATGTGTTTTAAAATGTAGCGAAGTACAATACTTCAAACAAAATATACTTAAGTAAAAGTAAAATTACAGATTTAAAAAATTACTTTAAAAAGTATTAGTACACAAAAAAGCTCGTTACTTTCCACCTCTGTATGTATATATATATATATATATATATATATATATATATATATATATATATATATACTTACTGATTACCAGATATATATATATATATATATATATATATATATATACACGTATATATTATCGATTGTGTGTGAAATCTTAATTAATAATTAATTGAAAATGAACTGTATTGAATTAATTGAAAATAAATGACAGTATGACTCACTTCTTTTTCAATATGACAATTTAGTTTAGTTGTTTTTCAAAACTGTGAGCAGTAAGTTGGTTGTTAAAACTGAGTTGATAAACCTAACGAGTGAGTTGAATTTGAACAGCATTGAATATTATTTTAAGAAAAGAAAAAAAAAATGTTACATGGTCAAAAATCTCTAGCGCTTCATTCTTATATTTTGAAAATGAATTATTATTGCAGGAAATGACATCAACTTCATTAAGCAATAAAATTGGATATTCATTCTTTCTTCATTTTTTTTTAAATAGTGGAATATTATTATTTCTCACACACACATATAATCTGTCTGAATGGAAAAAGCATTCTCTAAAGTAAATAGAAAACAGCATGATGTTTCAAAAATATGCAGTTAAAAAATACACAAAGTTGTAGAATACATTTTGTGAATTAAAATAAATGGAAATTCATTAATTCATGTAATTTTTAGACTTAAAATCTTACAATTTGACTATGCATTATAAAAATATTGTGACATTTTTACAACTTGTATAATGTAAAAAAAAAAGTTAAATATGTTGGAGCCATAGCCATATGGGCAAGCCTTCTGACATATTGTGCCGTTGCGCTTCAGGTGACCTGAGTTTGAGTCCCACTCCAATTTTTCTCTTTCCTCTTACATGATTTCCTACTGGCCTATCTATGCCAAGAATCCCAAAAATACTACAAAAATAATAATAAAATAAAATAAACTATTTTAGTTTAGTATTTTAGTTATTAACTATAATTTAGTTTGAAAAGTATTTATAAACAAATGACACTACTCCTCAGTTGTGGAGTCACAGAAAATATATATTTTTAGTGTATTATTTCCATTATTCACAATTATTCAAAACCTGTGAAATATTAATAAATTGTGAGTATAAGTATAATGGTAGCCATAGCAAGGAAAACAATGCAGCCATTTTGAAAAAAAAAAATCCAAAATGTCATTTGTATTACTAAAAAAATCATAAAAATTTGAGGTTTGATGACAATTTAGACAAAATTCAGAAAAAAATAAAATTTTCTGTATGAGATTAAGAGACAGTGAAAAGTTTGTTTTGAGAGTTTTTTTTTTTTTTCTAAAAAATCCACATAACTATAGTCATGTCCATCTCTCTATCTAGCCATTGTGCCTGACGGTAGAAGCAGAGAAGTAAGAACAGGAGCAAGAGGATTTTGATTGAGTGTCCATTGTGAAAACATTGTGACAGGTGAGTGGCTGTTTTCCGTGAATGCTTGGTGGACAGCTGAGGAGTGGACAGCACCACTTTTCATTCACACCTTGAGAGCACAAAAGAAACAAGCATCAGATTTGAAATGGAAGGCAAGCTTACCTGCTGCTTCTCTCTTCTCAGGCTCACTTGTTGCCAAGAGCCAGTGACTGGAACTGCCCAGGCCAGAATGACGCTGATAGGTGTGAAGATGAGTTTCCGCCAGTGCTGATCTTGTCGATGGGATAATCGACAAAGGTCAGCAACGATGTGCAAGAAAACTTAATAGCAACTCATTGAACAGTGTCTAAAGAAATTAACCAAAACATACTCAAGAATATAAGTATGCGATTGCTTGGGAAGCAAAATCACTGTCCAGATGACCAGGCCGGATAAACCATATGGACAACTGGGCACTTGCCCAGGGGCACCACATCCAAAAGGCCACCACCATGTCCAGACAGGGCACCATATAGAGCTGCATAAATGTTTTCAAATAGAGCAAGATGTCATGCAAAGGCCAAAGAGTCAAGAGTCAAAAGTCAAGATTTGTTGCCTCCTTCTGGATGAATATTCAGACAAAAACAGCAATAGTATTCATGTTTAAACAACACTGGTTGAGAGACCCTCTCTTATTTTATAATCAAGAATTGACTCTTGTGCTTTGTGGAGAGTTAAGACAGAGAAGTGGTTGGCCTTCTCCCAAGCAAAGACAAAGGCGGTGAGGGGACACCTTTATCTTGGTGCCAAGAACACTGCCAATAGAATTTCAGACATCTAAGGCATGTCAGTGGACCTCCTGGAAGTGTCTACCCCCCTGCCCCTTGCCCCCTGCTGTCACTGCTAATCATAAAGTGCCCTTCAAGCACAGAGTTGAATTTCATTGGGCTGCTGCCAGTGCCAGTCCCCAATAAACTGAGAATAAGAATTGTCAGTGTTCTTGAAAGATACATCACAATTCCATCACATCTACAATTTATACTTCAGATAACTTTTCCAGCTAATGGTGTGTCAAGGAAAGTTGTTGCATGCCCATTAAGCATCCGAAGAATGGCTCAAACAGGCCTGCAAAATAATGGTGCAAAGATAGCAAAAAAAAGTTGGACTTGACTTGGTCAAGTTACCTTCTTGTTAAATCCCATTCACAACAAGAAAGATAATCTTAATGATAAATATACAGATTTTCACACCAAAGGATACTAACATGCAGTTTATTATAATTGTGCCTATATAGACTTCGCCACTCCATGCATTTTCTCTAAATGGATAGCAAACTTCTTTTGTTAAAATGGTTCCATTTACACTTGGCTACATAAACGTGTCTCCACAAAATGAATCTAATCTTCTGTTTCCATGCTGTATGCAAATTCAACAGTTTGTGTCATCAAAAGAAACAGATATGTGCTGCACTTTTTTACCATTAGCTGATTTAAAGATCAAAGTCTGCAAGAGGATAGAAAGATGCATCAGAATAGAACTTAGCATTCACCCCTGTTGAAAAGGCTTGTGCTGGTTAGGTATGTTTTGAAGTATGGCTGCTGGTTTAAGCTGGTTTAAGGTGGTCCTAACCAACTAGCTCCTGCTCAGGACCAGCTTAGGACAAGCTTAGGACCAGCAAATGACCAGCACTTGATCAGCTTAAACCATCTTAAACCAGCTAAGGACTAGCTTAAACCAGCTTAAACCAGCAGCCATGTTTCAAAATATACCTAACCATCAAATGCTGTTTTTTCAACAGGGACCACTTTTAATGACTTTGTTGAGCTTCTGGATGCAGTGTTGAACATTGCGTTTCATTTGCAGCAGTTTGCATTTCTGCTTACCAAAGAAAGATTGTCATATCCGGTGGGTCAGTTCTGGGGAGATAGTGTTGTGCTTTGTGACTGCGAGGGGCAGTAGAACACACTTTTACGCCTATATGCTTTACCGTTTTAATAGGAGTAAAGTGTGGTGTGGGCCCCAGTGCAAGTTACAGAATGTGGAGCCCCTTTAAGCCTGTTCACAATCACTTTCTAGAGTAGCCTCCCTCTGGGCCCATTTTTTTTTCCAAATGGATGCTCCCTCTCAGACTGCTTTCAGTGGGGATCCCACTTGGTCCATTTATAATTGCTTTCCTTCTGAGGGAAGTTTTTGGTTGATGGCCCCTGAAGTGCGAGTTTTTGTGTGCTCCCAAGCTTTCCATAGCCCTTGTGACAGTTCTGCATATGTGGTTTGCCAACAACCAAATGCATTCACACTTGCAACAACCAAATGTATTTGCACTTGTCCAGATGTGTCTGGAATGCATTTCTAACGACCTCATGAGGGGGCTTGTGCATTTTAGATAACTTTTTTAACACAAATAATTAACAATGGGAAACATTTAAAGTCTAATAATTGCATGTACTTCTATTTATGCCATCAATTCAAGAATTTTTAAATCATGAGACTCCACAGAAACATCCACCTATGAGAACGTTTCAACATAAACTATCATTAAAAAAAATCTGGGTGGTGACTGCCCACTCCCATTTTTATGCTGTAATTCAACAGAATTATACAAATTCTGAACTAAGATGGCTTAAACGTTATACTCCATCAGTTCAAAGTGTGTTCAGAGTGTAATGTCTGTGTGTAAAATATGGCACAATGCAGGTGTAACCCCTCCAGTTCTACTTCCCTCACTTGATCATGGCATTCGAACTGGCGTTGTCAGCATGGAACGCATGTGTGCAAACAAGAACACTAAAGACCACAGCCTCTAGTGTCAGTCACTAGTGCACCTCTTTAGATCAGAAGAGTGAACTTAAACTGCACAGCTCTGACCAGCTGGCCTCCATTACACTCACCCCCCTAAACCTCACTCCCATCTGGGTCATGGCACCAATGTAACCCCTCTGGTTCTGCTCCCACACCAAGCTGGATTCAAACCAGCATTCCCCACATGGGAAGTGGGCATGCTGACAAGGAATCTAAAGATGGTAGACTTTATGGAAGATTTTTATTGGTCAAAATATGATTTGATCAACCATAATGACCATGTGAATGTAACTAACCATTTATGTATCAAGTTATTTTACTATTATAGTCATATGTATTTGCCTGTGTGCACCGAACCCTGCATGAGAATGTAATGTGCCTACATATGGTGAAGTTGAGAATGGAATGTGCAGACATACGGTTTATAGTCAAGCTGCACATCCTGGTTTGACATGAGACAAAATATATGTACAGTATATGATGGAGCCTCTTCTTTTAACATAATATAAACTGGGAGATAATGTCTGCTTGCAGGAGACAGATTGGAGGCATAGCAAAAAAAAAAAAAAAGCTAAAGGATGACAAGATGTAGGAAATGTAGAGAACACGCCTTAAAGTAAAAACCTGTATAAAAGACTGTCTAGACTCAGTCTCGGCAGATCATCTGCAGATTATTACTGATTTATCTCTCTGATAATAAAAGTCTATTTTTCTGACATCAAAACCCCAAGACTTCAAGAGTGATTCTTCGTAGAAATGGGAAAAGTCACCATACCTTTAGTGTCAGTTGTTACTCTACCTTTTGAAATGAGGGAAGTGAGGTTTACCTGCACAGCTCTGACCAGCTGGCTTCCAATACTCAGGCTGCATATTTTCAGGTGTCTTTCTCCAGCAGAGCAACTACCATTGAGAAAAAGAATGACATACCTTCTTGTTTGTGTAACCCTGATAGTGTGCCCACCTCCAATGCTAGCTGTCGCCAGTTCAATCCTGATTCAGAGCAAGTTAAGCACCGTTTGCAATGGTGTTGAGACTCAGATGGGAGAGAGGTTGACAGGGTTGAGTCTAACGGAGACCAGCTGGTAAGGGCTATACAGTAAATCTCACTCCCCTGACCTCCAGAGGTGCACAAGAAAATGCCTTTAGCATCCTTGTTAGCACTTTTGCTGGTTCAAGCTCAACTCCAAGTGGGTCGATTGCAACAGGTTGCATTTGCAGCTGTTACTCCTGTATAAATGGGCAAATCTTTGCCTGCAAGCTGGATCTTTAACATATAACATCTGAAGATGGGTCGTAGCATTTGGGTATGCACATGCATATGGGCCCGGGCTCATTGGAGGACTGCCGAAGGCAACCTTTTAATTAAAACAAGCAAATTCACCTGTGGCAAATTCATTGCACAGCAAAAAAAGAAAAAAAAAGAAAAAAAAAATGATAAAAAATTATAATAAATAAAATAAAAGAAACTATGTGAGGTTGGTAGCTAGCTAGTTGAAAATACTGTATTGCACCTGTATCACATCTAGCTTCAGTGACACCTACACTTTTTTAATTCTCTGTCCTACATTTTAATTATATTTTATTGAAAGAAGCCATGCTTTCCTCTGAAAATACACAAAGCTTTAAATGAAACACCAACGATATTCTGGAAGAACTTACAGAAAGAAAAGCCAAGAAAATTTTATTAAGTTAAATTAAATACAACTAAAATGTAAATAGTTGAACCTTTTCCTTTGAAGTGTTACAAGCTTATTGTGCATAAATAAGAAGGTGTGGTTACAGTAACCGCAGTAAGTGTTGAAGCAGCCATGTCAGGGCGATGCTGTGTGTTTCTAGGCAAAAGTAAAAGCACTTTACAAACCCGATTCCAAAAAAGTTGGGACACTGTACAAATTGTGAGTAAAAAAGGAATGGTATAATTTACAAATCTCATAAACATATTTTATTCACAATAGAATATAGATAACATATCAGATGTTGAAAGTGAGACCTTTTGAAATGTCATGCCAAATATTGGCTCTTTTTGGATTTCATGAGAGCTACACATTCCAAAAAAGCTGGGACAGGTAGCAATAAGAGGCCGGAAAAGTTAAATGTACATATAAGGAACAGCTGGAGGACAAATTTGCAACTTATTAGGTCAATTGGCAACATGATTGTGGGTATAAAAAGATCCTCTCAGAGTGGCAGTGTCTCTCAGAAGTCAAGATGGGCAGAGGATCACCAATTCCCCCAATGCTGCGGCGAAAACTAGTGGCACAATAACAGAAAGGAGTTTCTCAGAGAAAAATTGCGAGTTTGAAGTCATCATCATCTACAGTGCATAAAATCATCCAAAGAATCAGAGAATCTGGAACAATCTCTGTGCGTAAAGGTCAAGGATGTAAAACCATACTGGATGCCCGTGATCTTCGGGCCCTTAGATGGCACTGCATCACATACAGGAATACTACTGTAATTGAAATCACAAAATGGGTTCAGGCAGAGGTGGGTAGTAAAGAGTTACATTTACTTTGTTACATTTACTTGAGTACATTTTTTGGGTAACTAATACTTTTGGAGTATATTTAAAGATGGGTACTTTTACTCCTACATTAAGTACATTTTGGTGAGACAATCTGTACGTTTCCTTCGTTACTGTGACACTCCTCTCGTTACTTTATCTTAATGCAATAAAAGTTATAAATGCTTCAATTTATTCCAAACGTGCCATCTACTTTTTTCTTGGCAATGAGCGATGCCCATTCGCGAATGATTCATTCTTTTGAGTCAATTCTGTTCACAGGCTTGATCAAACCAGTTGGCAAATCATTGAATTGGTTCGTGAATCAGTTTGAATGATTCATTCAGTTCCCTGCCATGTGTGCTGAGCCGTCTGAAGCGGTTCTCACTCAGAGTTGTAACAAAGTTTAAGAACATCAAGAGCGTTGAAGACATGGCTTTGAATCGGCAATGAATTGAAAGCAAATCTGCAAAGGATATTGTTTGCTAGCGATGAAGATCTTTATTAGATGAACACCACATGTGCTGTCTAAAGTTCGACTGGTAAGCCTATAACTTAGGCTAAACTTGATTACAGTACACTATACCACTATGACATTAGTTTCACGAGTTCATGCTTACATATAATTAGCTGAGGTATGGTATGCATATTTGGCGTGCTGTCCGGGGAAGTGCTCCGAGCCTGGGAATGGCCCGAACCTAGAGTATCCCCCCTTCCCCGTCTATTAATAAAGTGAACTTGAAGTGAGGAGATGGGGTGGAAGAGGGATGCTGATAAACCGTCAATGGATAGAGGCAAGTCAGCGGTATTTATACTATGGTATTGATTACTTGATTGTGGTCCATCGGTGTTGATTAGGCTAAGTATCTGACGTGCTCCTCCCGAATCTTGTTACTAAAACATCATTTGTTGTACATGTAACTTATAACAGATAGAAGGAAGCACCTTCATAGATTATCTAACATAATCTATGAAGGTGAGAATCTAGATATTTCATGATATAGTTCATGCATCTGGGAATGTTTCTAATAAAAATTTAAATAAATAAATAATGCTTAATAATAATTTGCTAAAATGCTGTTGTAACTGCTGTGTGTCACATGACAACCCCCCCCCCCACTCGTGCACCCTCAAAAATAATATGTGCATGACTCCCCTGCTTATAAATTAAATAAAATATGATTTTTACATTAAATAAGCTGTCACAGAGTTTGAAATAAATACCCTTCAAACCCGCATTAGCTCTGTTCCAGGAGGAATGCCTTTGCCTAGACACAATTAATATTGATATTTCCACAATATTTACGCTTGCAGAAATATACATTTGTTTACATTTAGCGGAACAGACTGATAAAAAAAACTACTCAAGTCACTATTCAGACTAGTACTTTTACCTGAGTAAATATTTCTATAAGTAGTTTTACTTTTACTTAAGGACAGTTTTTGGGTGCTCCACCCACCTCTGGCCTCAGGAATTCTTCCAGAAAACATTGTTGTGAACACAATACACCATGCCATTTGCCGTTGACGGCTAAAACTCTATAAGTCAAAAAAGAAGCAATATCTAAACATGATCCAGAAGCGCAGGCATTATCTCTGGGCCAAGGCTCATTTAAAATAGACTGTGGCAAAGTGGAAAACTGTTCTGTGGTCAGACGAATCAAAATTTGTTCATTTTGTTCATGTTTGTTCATCAAAAGTTCTTTTTGGAAACCTGGGACGCCATGTCATCTAGACTAAAGAGGACTAGGACAACCCAAGTTGTTATCAGTGCTCAGTTCAGAAGCCTGCATCTCTGATGGTATGGGGTTGCATGAGTGCATGTGGCATGGGCAGCTTACACATCTGGAAAGGCACCATCAATGCTGAAAGGTATATCCAAGTTCAACAACATATGCTCCCATCCAGACGTTGCCTCTTTCAGGGAAGAACACCATTGCATTCTGTTTTTATTCACAATTTGTACAGTGTCCCAACCTTTTTGGAATCGTGTTTGTATTTGGCCTTTATTAACAACATTATTAACTGTCAGTTAAGCCAGCACCCCGACGCCCTCGTCCTGAACGCCTTTCAACTTGCACGTGTCAGTGTTTATGAATAGATTAAATGAAATGGGACAAATTTAATCTTGACAATCTATGTATCATTATAAAGATCTAAGCCTAAAGCATCGACGACAGATCGCTGTTTTTCAATGGAAAGCTAATAAAGACGGTATTTGCTACATTTGTGTAAACAGTACACATAAAAACATGAGCAATGGAAACGCTATACATACCAGATCTGTCGTAATAACGAGTCATAAACACATCCACAGCTGTAAATCCCGGTTTAGTTAGAAAGGTAAGGGTCCACTGAACGACATCTCATGAAGCACATTTAGTCCAAGGAAGCAATAACCTTGTAATATGGATCAAAATTCCTTTGTTATGTTTCAGTTCTTCAGTGACAGAACTGTTTGTGTCAGTTATGGAATAACTCACGGTCAGAAACTGCGTCTTTGTAGTAAAAAAATGGCATGGTTTTGCAGTGTACAGGGTCACAAAAAGAATGAGACGATGCAATGAGACGATTCTGTCTAGTGTTTTATAATTGAAAAAAAAAACTATGCAGTGGTATGTTTATTGACTAAATAGCCTTCAATACTATTGGGAAATATATTTTCTTATATTTGGGGGGTGGGGGGTCTAGACATAGTGTAATGACCCAGAACTCGACATGGGATCCATATGCAGGCTTTATTGCAGAAACTCGTAGTCGTACAGGCAATGGTCAGTACCAGCAATATCAGCAACGTAGGAAGAACAGAGAATCAAAATCCAGTAACAAGCAAGGATTGGTAGGTAGGCAGCAAAGGTACGTAAAGGATATCAAACAGGATCGGCAACAGGAAAACAAACACGGGTAGTAACGCTCACAAATGACAGACACAGCAAATCAAGACTTCGCGTTGAACTGTTGTGATAGTCCATCTTATATACACAGTCCTGATGAATTGCACCTGTGATGGTGATCAGAGTCCAAGGACGGGGCTTGTGGGAAATGTAGTGTAGTCAGTGTAAATGAATGGATGGATGCGTGTGTGTCAGTATTCAGTATTCAGGTCATGGGGTTCGTCTCCGTGACAGAGCCCCCCCCCCCACCCTGCGAGCGACTCCTGGCGCGAGGAGGCAAACGACGTCGGGGTCTACCACGAGGTCGAGGGGCCGGTCTTTCAGGGTGTAAGCGATGAAATTCATCGATGAGATTGGGGTCTAGAATATCCTCTGAATTTACTCAAGAGCGTTCCTCTGGACCGTACCCCTCCCAGACAACCAGGTACTGCAGGACTCTTCCCCGACGACTGGAATCGAGTAATTCCTGGACTAGGTAAGCCTCCTCGCCCTCAATGGTGATGGGTTGAGGGGCCTGTTCACGGGACCTCCCCTCTCCCTCGTCTCTGGGACCAGCAGCGGGCTTGAGCAAGGATACATGAAAAGTAGGAGAAATACGGTATGTGTTAGGAAGTGCTAACCGGTGTAGGAAACTGGGGTTATTTCTCTGATGATCTGGAATGGACCCAAGTACCTTGAACTCAGTTTGCGGCATGGAAGCCGGAGACGAAGATCCCGTGTTGATAGCCACACCCATTGACCCGGCTGGTAGTTGGGACCTGGGCGCCTTCTGCGGTCCGCTTGCTCCTTTTGCCTTCGAACAGCATGTTGAAGGTGAACATGAGCCCGATTCCAAACCTCCTCACTGCGCGTCATCCAATCGTTCACAGCCGGCACATCCGTTTGCTCCCCTGACCATGGGAACATTGGCGGTTGGAACCCCAGTACACATTTAAAGGGAGTCAGACCAGTTGAGGGTTTAAGAAGGGAGTTCTGTGCATATTCTGTCCATAGTAAGTATCGCGCCCAATCGTCCTGATTCTGATTGCAGTAGGTTCTAAGGAAGCGATTCAATTCCTGGTTGAGCCTCTCCACTTGTCCGTTGGCCTGGGGATGATAACCAGAGGTGAGACTGACATTGACATTCAGGGCTTTGAAGAAGGATGACCATAGTTGAGAGGTGAATTGAGGTCCTCGGTCTGACATGATGTCTTCGGGTAAGCCGTATAACCGAAAGACCCAATTGCAAAGATGTTCTGCAGTCTGGAGAGCTGTGGGTAGTTTGGGTAGTGGAATGAGGAGTGAGGAGTGTTACATGTTCAGGGAGTGTGTTGGAATAGATTAGGATGTCGTCAATATACACGATCACAGATTTGTTCAGCATGTCCCTGAAGACCTTGTTGATGAATGACTGAAACACAGAAGGACGATTGACCAGTCCGAACGGCATCACAAGATATTCGTAGTGTCCAGTGGTTGTGGAGAAGGCTGTCTTCCATTCATCTCCCTCTCTAATGCGAATGAGATTGTAAGCACACCTCAGATCCAGCTTGGTGTAGTATTGGGCAGTGCGAAGCTGTTCAAGGGCTGAAGGAACCAACATAAGTGGGTATCTGAATTTAACAGTCATTTCGTTTAGTCCACGATAATCAATGCAAGGACGGAGACCACCATCCTTCTTCTTCACGAAGAAGAACCCGGATGAAGCAGGGGATGTGGACGGTCTAATGAAACCTTTCTGGAGTTCTTCATTGATGTAATCCTTCATGGCTTCGGACTCCGGTTGAGACAAGGGGAAGATGCGACCCTTTGGAGGAGAATGTCCTGGCAGAAGATCGATTGCACAGTCATATTTGCGGTGAGGAGGTAAGGTGTTGGCTTGCTCCTTACTAAAAGCCTCCATAAGATCAGCATATTCCTCGGGAAGGTCGAGAATGGACTCTCGTGCTGGAGAGAGTGACACGGAACAGACAGGAATGGGTTTGACCAGAGAAAGACAGTTCTGTTGACAATGACTGCTCCATTTTACGATTTGGCCCTCTCTCCAGGAAATCTGTGGATTATGCAGACGTAACCAGGGTAATCCAAGAATCACGGGAGTGTGAGATGTGGGGAGAACGTAGAATTGAATCCTCTCCTTGTGAAGTAAACCAGCCGCCATCAAGATTTTGCGAGTGAGGTGGGTGATGGATCCAGAACCCAATGGCCGACCATCTATTGTCTCCACTGAGAGAGAGGTAGAGCATGAAATCAGTCGAATGTTGTATCTCTTAGCAAACTCCTCAGAAATGAAATTGCCAGCAGCCCCAGAATCGAGTAAAGAAGAGGTAATAATTTGTTTGTCGTTTATTCATAATTCTACTGGAATGCTCACACACTGGGTATCACACATGGAGGTGAGAGGAGTACTCACCGAGCGTTGTGAGGAGGTAGATGCACGAGTAGGGCAGTTGTTATGTTGATGGCCAGGCAGGCCACAGTACATGCATAGTCTATTAGAGATGCGTCGATCTCTCTCCTCAACAGACAGATGGTAAGTGTTAATCTGCATGGGTTCAGTAGATTCATAAGACGGCGTGAAAACTGGGAGGTCAGTGCGACGAGAACTGGATCGTCGGGCACGTTGCAGATTGTCAATGGAAATGGTAAGCTCAATGAAGCTATTAAGATCTCTGCCCTCGTCTCTGCATGCTAGCTCAGCTTGAAGATCATAATTCAGACCCTTGCGGAAGAGTACCTTTAACGTGTCGTTCACCCAGTTGGTTTGTGCTGCCAGTGTGCGAAATCGTAGAGCATAATCAGCCGCCGTCATTCTGCCTTGCGATAATTCCAATAAGCGATCTCCAGCTCCCTTTCCCTCCCTCCTGAACTGATGTAGGAAGTCATGAAAGGAAGAGAATGCAGATCCATCGGAGGTATAATTCATTCAGATCCAACATGAGGTATAATTCATTTTGGGTAACTATATCAAATGGCCAATCTGGTAACGCTTAAGATAATACTGCGCAAGTACACATAATTTACAGCATACCTTTTGGTAATTATAGAGTGTGTACATGTAATTATAGGGGAACAATTTATAATATTTGGTGAATAAAGGAGTAACAACCATGAAAAATACAAATAAAATGCAGTATTTCATAACTAAGCTACCCAACTAAGGGCTAATTATTTTAATATTACATGGTATGTAGCTTATGACCTATTATGCTAAAAAACATGGAAAATTACAAATAATTTATGCAGTAATTCATGATTACAGCCCGGAAAGTACTGCGTAAGTACACCAAATTTACAGCGTACCTTTCTGTAATTATTGTACATACTTTATAAGTACACGTGTAATTATAAGGGAACAATTTATAATATTTATAATATTAATTTATAATATTTGGGGTAAAGGACTTATTACTCTGCAATACCTATGACTGTAAAAATAAATAAATTCAGATTTTGTTTGCAATAAATGTAAAGTAACACATTGCTAACTAATTTGTATTTAAGGCAAGCATAATCTCCCAAATGGCCATTATGGCCAAGGTAGCAATCAATAGATGTCATTGACACCAGATGACAGGAACATTAATAAAACGACCTCAATTTATAGAATGGGTAAGGGAGGAATTGTGTGAGATGGCCATTGAACACAGGACACATGAGGTAATGAAAAAGTACTTTAATTTAAAAAGTCAAACAAATGCTATTGACAAAAAAATGAGCTGTGCGACAGAAAAAAGGTTTTGTAAACAAGTGCAAACAAAAATTAAAAGTTCAAACAAAAAACTAAATAAGTCCAAAAAAATTAAACAAGTCCAAAAAAGTAAGCAAGTCTAAAGTGTTGTGTGCAAAAGAGCACAAGTGGCTGGATCATGGCACAGGGTTGGGGCGACTACTCAACGCCTGCACCAGCTGACTGAGCGTGCCGAGGAAGGCCTGATTGAAGCTTGCAGACTGCTCCATGTGTTGGCAAGTTAGTTCAGCCTCATGCCGCCTTGCCTCACGTGCATCCTCCAGCATAAGTTCGAAGCGCCGGTCACGGCGTTCCTCCATCCTCTCCAACCACTCCTGCTGCTTCTCATCAGCTGCCTGCATCTCAACCAGGGCCGCATGAACATCCTGTTGCCCCCTTTTCCTCTTGCCTGGAATGCAAAAGAGACAGGAATGTTGGTTTGTTTAGTGAAGCATTTTGATCCTTGTGATTTGAGCCAACCAATATTATGGGGAGATATCTACAGTACTACAATACAATGTCTAAATTGGACATGTATATATTAACATATGACGATAATGAACTCATGATACAATATTGCGATACTCCACGACATATGATAAAAGTTAAAAAAAAAAAATTATTGTCGATTAAAATGAAAACTTGGATATTACATTGTGGGTTTAAATGGATAGGCTTGGACTTGGTGCTCTTAACCCAAGGACAATGGTGACACCAGAATAAAAATATTCATGATTCTGAAGCTGAAAATACTGAATTATTTTAGACGAATATTCTTAACGTTCTGGTAATAAGACATTTGCCATTATGAGGACCCACAAATATTCCCCCATTGCATTAGTATACATCATAAGCAACATTATATAGTAATTTAATGTAGTACTGACACTCTGAAAACATGAATTTTTTCTCACACAGTAATTTTTATTTTGGGAGAACTATCCATGATACATATTGTCAACATCCACAATACGTATTGTTGCGCTTTTGTATTGCGAAATATATTATGGCACGATATATTGTTACACCTCTAGTATATATTATTACAGTATTATACATTTCTTTTCACTCTGGTGTTCATGTCTTACCGATTGTAATACGCCGAGGTTCACTCGAAGTTGATGGAGCAGATTCTGGTGGTGGTGTTGGGGTTGATGTCCTGGCAGGCGAACTTGAGCTTTCAAGGGTGGAAATCTCATCAAGTGCCAAAAGTCACGTTAATAACACAAACGGCAACAATGCGGTTGAGATAAATACAGAACATACAACGTAGTAGGACTGAGTGGGTAGCCAAACAAAGCATTTTTACTTTGTATAATGTACATAAGTATTTTTTTTTCAAGTATCTATAATATTATAAGAGTAACTTTTATTGCACTACATTCCAAAGCATAATATTGTACTTTTTACCCCACAACATTACTGTACTGTTTAAGCCTATTGAATGTGGACATTTTCACCTTGCTCTGATATTTCATAATAATTTTCAGACGGAGTTCTTACTCTTTCCTTAAGCTATATCATTGGACCCATCTCTCTTTAATATATATTTAGTAGAATATGTTTAGTAATAAAACAGTTGTATTTTATTAGGGTATCTGTAGGCTACAAGTAACGTTACTGGACATGTACTCCGTCCACCACAGGCTAATAAACTAACGTTAGCGTTTTGCTAGCTTGCAAATGATCGGTTGATACCACACTGGCTGGCTGACAGACAAACAACAGACTTGCACAAAAGTTGTGCATTGAACGTAAGCTTTCCCGTGATCGATGTATACTAATCGTTATATTTCACAATTACAAACTTACCGGGAGGCTCCATCATCGACTCCAGCAACGAGGTAGCCGTATCGATGCCTCCTTCTCGTCCCAAACTCGCCGGTCTGTGCCCGTAGATGGCGTCCATCATTTCTAGCCACTTCCAATTTTTTCTGTGAACGACACTCCGGCTGTTGTGGTCTTTCACCTTACGATAGTCACTCCGCAGTTTCTTGCATTTAATGCGGCACTGCTCGACTGCTGGTAACCCTCGACAGCCATCCTCTCAGAAACATGCTGAAAAACCTTTTCGTTTCTCACCATGCCATCGAGTTCCCTTTGCACCCTTTCTTCACCGATGATACCCAAGAAGGTCTGCACCTCCTGGGTCGACCACGGTAAAGTTATGCTGCGCGGCGACATTGTTGCGACATTGTTGTAATTTAAAAATGGCGCCTCGTGTGTTGTGTCTTTCCCCTTGCAGCACGCGCAAATGACGATTTTCTGTCAACCAATCAACGTTCTGCAGTGAGTCTAGCTCCACCCTTTAGTACCGTTCCACTGTGCTAGGTACCCCAACGGAAGGGTACCCAAAAAGTGGTACGGTATGGTTCGGCTTTTTGGTACCATTCTCAACTTTTGGCAGTGGAAACGCAAATAAAAGGGTACCGACCCGACCCGTACCATAACGTACCACTCGGTGGAAATGCGCCATGACTGGCTTGGGCCGCCATGGTGGTATGAAGACCTTCATAAGCCACTGGATCTGGTGTTGGCGAAGTCTTCTGTAATGACCCAGAACTCGACATGGGATCCATATGCAGGCTTTATTGCAGAAACTCGTAGTCGTACAGGCAATGGTCAGTACCAGCAATATCAGCAACGTAGGGAGAACAGAGAATCAAAATCCAGTAACAAGCAAGGGTCGGTAGGTAGGCAGCAAAGGTACGTAAAGGATATCAAACAGGATCGGCAACAGGAAAACAAACACGGGTAGTAACGCTCACAAATGACAGACACAGCAAATCATGACTTCGCGTTGAACTGTTGTGATAGTCCAGCTTATATACACAGTCCTGATGAATTGCACCTGTGATGGTGATCAGAGTCCAAGGACGGGGCTTGTGGGAAATGTAGTGTAGGCAGTGTAAATGAATGGATGGATGCGTGTGTGTCGGTATTCCGTGACACATAGTCTCATAAAAATATTTGCAGGAGTCTAATTTTTCATGATATCTTATTCAGATTTGAAATAGAAACTCATGAGACATGTGGCTTTCAACCCATTACTTTTCTAGACTGTTCCAGGACTCATTTCATGTATTTTTATATCAAATAAAAAAATATTTAAGTGTGGTAAAAAAAAAAATGCACTTCTGTGTCTATAACTTTTAATATTTTTGAGCATTATCAAATCTGGTTGATAAAAAGTAAAGCCCAAAGGGACACCAAAATTATGTTTGTAACACTCCGAAGTAGGAAATTGTTAAAATTATAAGTTAGGTAGAGCACTTTCAGCTATGAGTCCCATAATGGGGGGTGCTGGCTAACAGGTTAAAAGACAAAGCTCGCAAGTATGGAAAGGGGTGTTACAGTTCTGACGATTGCTTGCGGTGTTCAGCCAATCACAATGCACTGGGTCATTTAGTCAATCAGAGCAGACTGCGCTTGTCGGAAGGAGGGAGTTTGTAGAAAACAATGCGTTTGAGAGAGGCGGGGCATAGAGGGCCTACAATAATGTACAGTGTTTGAAAAATAATGTGTTTTTTTTTAATTAAAGCATGTCTATGGAATTTAACGCAGAATATATATGCAAAAAATGTACGTTTTGCAAAAGAAAATAAAGTTTTGCAAACGAAAATTAAAGTATTGAGGAAAGTAAATTTAAGAATTGCAAAACATAAATGAAACAGCGCAAAAGCAATGATTTTGCAATAAATATTTTCCATGGTCATATCTATTAATTTATTTGCAACGCTGCTTTTATTTTGCGTGTCAGTCTAGATTGAGCTTGCGATACCATTTTTCCTTTGCGCTTCACTTTTCCGCACATCTCTCTTTGTGGCACTGTGTTGACATGGGGGCGGAGTCAAGGGACGGGGGCGTGTACAACATGACTCCCTGGAAGTGACATCATCGGCCCGAGACACAGCTCACTGATCCAGGTCCTTTCATGATGAACAGTTTTTCGAGTGGATCATTTCTTTTATTCAATAGCATTAAAACATTCATGTTTTCGTTTTATTTACTTTATTAACAAATTTATGTGTATTAGGAGCGTTTGCTCAAGTTAAAGAAGTTCTTCACATGAACATCTGCTGTTTATTTCTCTCAATGTGCACACTTTTATAGCACTCAAATGTGTATTGTTTCCTTTGGTTAACTGCAAGTGTTTTTTTAAAATCTCTTAACTTGTGGGAGGACGCCAGCGCACAGAAGCGTTCTTTGTTCACATTAGTTCAGAGGAAAACACAGCCCTGAAGAGTTTTGTAAATAATAGCTGTAAAAGCCCGACATGCCAATAAAGCTTTGATTATGCTATGTGACAGGAATTTTTACTGGAAGTGCACTTAAGAGGATGAATTTAACAATAACTATATAAATATCCTAACCCAATAATAATAAATAATAGAACTATAAATTAATAATTCGCTAGTTTCATTTGTAAATTAAAACACTCATTTATCACAGAACGTTAATTAGGTAAGCAATACACGAATTGAAAGGGGAAAATAAGCATAACCATAAATATAAAAATATAGCCCTAATTAATAACATACTAATATCAATTATATACGGCTAGCCTATATGAATGAATGAATAAATGAATGATGCATTTATATAGTGCTTTATTGTGTATTGTTGTCCACCCAAAGCACTGTACAATCATGTGGGGGGTCTCTCCTCAACCACCAGCAGTGTGCAGCATCCACTTGAATATATTATATATACCATATTTTCCGGACTATAAGTCGCACTTTTTTTCATAGTTTGGCTGGTCCTGCGACTTATAGTCAGGTGCGACTTATCAAAATTAATTTGACATGAACAAAGAGAAAACATTACCATCTACAGCCGCAAGAGGGCACTTTATGTTGCTCAGTGCTCCTGTAGTCTACCCCTGAGAACATAGAACGCCCTCTCGCGGCTGTAGACGGTAATGTTTCTCTTGCTTCTTGGTTCTAAATAAATGTGATTTTTAGTCCAGTGCGATTTATGTTTTTTTCCTCGTCATGACGTATTTTTGGACTGATGCAACTTATACTTAGGTGCGACTTATAGTCCGAAAAATACGGTAATTATTAAAATAATAATAGCCTTATATAAACAAGTATTACAAAAAAAGACACGATCAACGGACTGTGGGATGGATAAAAAATATTTTATCAATCTATGATAATCTCAGGTTGCTCTGGTCACCCTGGTTTGTTTATTCATTAAACTTGTGGCCATGACATTATCACGTTGGCCACGACAGAACTAAACCAAAAAGACTCGAGTTAATTTTTTTTTATCTTACAATAAATATAATTTATTCATTTATGCCAGTAGTTATGTAAATGAAAAACGAATTCGCGATCGATATGAAATTTGAGTCGTAGACCTCTTTAATGATGTAAGTTATAGTTTATGAAGTGAATTGCATTATTTTACATTAAAACTAGCAGTAACTCTGAACTAATGTTAGCAAAGAATGCTTCTGTGCACTGGCGTCCTCCCACAAGATATATTGCTATAAAAGTGTGCACATCGAGACAAATAAACAGCAGATGTTCATGTTAACAACTTCTTTAACTTGAGCAAACGCTGCTAATACACATACATTTGTTAATAAAGTAAATAAAACGAAAACATGAATGTTTTAATGCTATTGAATAAAAAGAAACGATCCACTCGAAAAACTGCTCATCATGAAAGGACCTGGATCAGTGAGCTGTGTCTCGGGCTGATGACGTCACTTCCAGCGAGTCATGTTGTACCCGCCCTTGAGTCCCTTGACTCCGCCCCCACGTCAAAACAGTGCCACAAAGAGAGATGTGCGGAAAAGTGAAGCGCAAAGGAAAAATGGTATCGCAAGCTCACACTAGACTAACACGCAAAATAAAAGCAGCGTTGCAAATAAATTAATGGATATAAACATGGAAAATATGTATTGCAAAATCATTGCTTTCGTGCTGTTTCATTTATGTTTTGCAATTCTTAATTTTTGTTTGCAAAAAGCAAATTTATTTTCCTCAATACTTTATTTTCTTTTGCAAAACGTAATTTTTTTTGCGTATGTACACGGCGTTAAATTGACTCCATACATGTCAACATATTATGTTACACCAAATACACAAAATAATGATCTTTAAAAAAGCACCATATGACCTCTTGAAGTAACTTAGTAAATATGGCAGCATTTAGTGCCATAATATTTTTTAAATACAATCAAAATTACGAGATTAAAGTTGTTATATTATATGGATAAGGTTAATTCACGTGATAATCCCACCTACAAAAAAAAAAATACATACATATATATATATATATATATATATATATATATATATATACGCCCGGGGAGCAGTTGGGGGTTCGATGCCTTGTAATGTTATTTACCTCAGAAAAGACAACAATAAGGAGTGTTGGAGCCCACATTACATAAACATTTGTACATGCCCCCCAAATGTTATTTGTATTTGAGCCTGGGGCTGACTTGCTATTTATCTGAAGATATTTTTAAATACGCTTTATAGCATCCTGGTGTAATCAAAGAACTACTCCAACATAGTAAGCAAAACTGTGTTTTATAAATTTTTTACTAATGTGAATAATAAAATATTGAATATTGAATATTTCAGTTTATAATGCTGTAGCTGATGCAATATTTCAGTTACAGAAATGAAACAGTATGTTTTACAGTGCAATAGTACATTGACTAATTCATAGAAATGCAATTTATGTAAGCAGAGAAGGAAAAGGGCCAGATCACGGGTCAACGTTCACAGAATACCCTTCAACTCATTACTCTAGACTGTCTTAAGACTGGTTAGATGCTGGCTGTCAGTGGGGAATAGGATTACAAAGAGCCAAAAGAGAGAGAAGATTGCTTGGGAGAAGAAGATTGCAGTGCCCTCATCATTCCCAGCGCAGAATAATTGTATGAAATCGCCAGCTGGGGAAAAATATATGTTAACCATTGATTGTGGATGTGAAGCGGCTGCCTCCAGGGGATTGTTTTATGTAATTTTACTTTTACAGCACACTCTAATTCAGATTTAATCACCAGAGTAGAAAGTGAAGTTCAGGTGATTGTACACTCACAAAATAAGTCAGCGCCGTAGGTGAAAACACCTATGCAGAGGAAAATAAAGCATCTAATACACTGACTTTTTTTCAAATAGGTCTGTTCTTGTCTTCAGGCTGTGAAAAGTTTTTTAACTTGTTTTCCTTCCCCAGAATTAGCCCTGCTTCAAACTCACATGATTGTTGAGGCAGTGTTGTTAGGTTGCGATGCTAAAACTAAGAAAGCAACAAACTGTTTACACTTTTGAGTAAATTGGAATTTCAGTGCCTTACTTACGCATATGAGAAAGCTTGGATATGAGAAAAAAAGTGACACTTTACGGCTACAATATTGTGTTTGGCTGTTTTTTTTTGTGTTTTTTTTTTATTACAACAATCATCAAAATAATTATTGCTAAATTTCCATTTGTAATACTTAAATGGGTAGTGCACAGAAAATTCACATTTTCAAAAAATTTACCTACCCTCCATATAACATATAGATGAGTTTGTTTACTCATCAGAAATGATTTGGAGAAATTAAGCATTAATTGCTCAACAATTGATGCTTTGCTGTGAATGGGTGTCATTTGACATTTATTGATAGACTGCAGTCATGTGGATTACTTGTGGATTACTGTGATGTTTTTATCAGCAGATTCACCATATTCTGATCAACAGATTCACAGTATTTTATCACAACATTCAGTAGTCTTTCCTCACACGTACAGTGCATACAGTACTTTTTAGAACATATATATTTTTAAACAGTCACAAAAGTTCCTCATCAAAATAAGTACTTGTAATGACATGTCAGATGCAAATATTGCCTGTATTTCAATGAAAAGACTAAGATGACATATTTTTGTAGGCTAAAATCAGGAAACGGAAACAGGATTGGTTAAATAAGGTTTATACATCATCATTATACATCATCACTCTGAACAGGTCATCTACTTACTAGATGTTTTCACAGACTCATTGTTTTTATAATTATGCTCAATTGTGTCAATAACAAGTTGTTTAACCTTATATTTAAGTGTTTTTGTTTTTTTTTTTTTTTTTTTAGAAAGGCTGAATGAGTTGTTGGGAGCTTCATGGTAGTGATGTTATGTGAGTGTGGTGTAGTTCATTTATAGCCAACTGCCTTTTTTTTTTTGAAGGTTGTGATTTGTAGCCAAGAATGGTGATCCAGAGTCAGAATTTGTGCTCTGTGTTTAACCCATCCAAGAGCACACACGCTTAGCAGTGAGTAATGAATACACACCATGGACAGACACCTGGAACAATGGGCAGCATTATTTTTTTTATTTTTTATTTTTTTATTTTTTTTGCTGTGTCACCCGGGGAGCAGTTTTTGGGGTTCAGTGCCTTGCTCAAGTGTCTCACCACAGTCATGGTATTGAGGGTGGAAGAGAGTGCTGGTCATTCACTCCCCCATGTACAATCCCTGCCGGTACAGAGACTCAAACTCATGACCTTTGGGTTACAAGTCCGATTCTCTAACCATTAGGCCATGACTGCCTACTGTTCCCCATCAAGTGAACTTGCGCTCTGTCAGAATGCTTTGGGATGGCCTCTGTATAACCACATCCTGAAGCACATGTGAAATCAGTTCAATAGAGTTTATGAGATGTCACGGCCAGGGTGACATTATGACAAGGAAGCTAAAACTATATCTAGGGTAAACAGCCTTGGCTTCTACTTCCTTAGCAAGAGTTCTGTCTGAATTGTGTGTTTTGTGGGAGTGCACTAAATGAATTATTTGATATTTGATTATACTGAGCAAAGATAAGAGACATGCTTTTTGTGTGTGTTTTAGGTGTGTTGTGCTCATATTATATTACAGGTGGGAATACACACAATCTATGCATTGCTTGTCTAGAAGTGGTTCATGCATGATCAGCTTTCGAGGGAGCTGATTGTGTGGATTGCGAGTGTCTTCTGCTGTGCACGCTCCACTCCCACCTAGCGCTCTTCGAGGATGGTGCCCTTGCCTGTGGACCTTGCAGTTCTGGTCTGCTGTGGAGATCACAGATGAATCTAGTGTAGGGGCTGGTGCCGGCGCCGGCGCCGGCCCTTTCTTTTTCTCCACCCTCACCCCTCTATACGCAGCGCTCTCGCTCAGGGCTCAAAAGAATGCACTGCAGGTTCGCCCCGAGTAAGAGCACAATACTTCATATCTCTTTCTCTGAGGGGGAGGTTGACATGATAGCTTCAAAGAGGATGAGACTGAGGACTCACCACTCCAGTCCATTGGGCTCTTAGAAGTTGCGACTTCCTACCGTAGCCAAGTTAAAGATTGATTGGCTAGCTGAGAAGCAGCACAGCCATCCTTAAAGCAAGCTTGATAAACATTTTCACATTCAAAGTCACCTCCTCCACACTGTGGCCTTCTGTTCTTCCATGATCTTCACAATGAGGTGTCAAGATCATGGGATATAAGCATGTCTGTCAGACCTCATCAGACCTCAGAGGTCCTCAGAGGACATCATATGCTTGCAGACAACACATATGTGGTCTTTTACATCAATCATCAGGGGGCTCCGTGCTTGTGCAAGTCTACATTCTTGGGCACCTCAACCACGGAGATGACATCGTGTCGAGGCAGGGGCTAAGGCCCAGGAATGGAGGTATGGAGAGTGTTCAGCCAAGCTTGTTTGCATTTCAGGAGACCTCATGTTGTCCACTCTGGTTCTCCCTCACACATTTCCCTCCATGACTGGATGCTAGGGTGCAGAAATGGCAAAGGCTCCATTTGTATGCCTTTCATCCAAATGGAGAGCGTTCTCTAGGATGGGGCCAGTCTTTTGCTAGTATCTCTGTTCTGGCCAGCCCAAGTATGGTTCTCAAACCGTGTGTCTCTCCTCAACAGCTCTCTGTGGGAGATCCCTTTTAGAGAGACATTCTGACTCAGGCACAATCATGCACCCTGTCCCAGAGTTATGTTGCTGTTTTTTCTGAGGTGGCCCACCTCATAGATTTTGCTATCTCAACTGAGGTTGTTGAGACTATTTTCCATTTCAGAGCTCCCTCAATGAGGAAACTCTTTGTAGTAGACCCTGTTCACTTCTTTGTGCGGTGGCCATCAGCTGGATCCAGTTAACTGTCCAATTGGTTCAATGCTGGAGTTCCTGCAGGAACAGTTATGTGCAGGGTTGACTACCTCCACATTAAAGATGTAAATGGTAGCCATAGATGCTCACCACAACCCTTCAGGAGGTCAGTCTGTAAGGAGGAACCCATTGGTGACACATTTCCTCCGTGGAGCTTTAACCCGCACTAGAATCCTGGCCTGGGATTTGGCCGTTGTCCTAGAAGGATTGTGTGGAGCTCCTTTTGGGCCTATAGAGGAGGTTCATGAGAAGTGTTTGACACTTAAGACTGTCTTTCTCTTAGCCATTTCTCCTCTCAAGAGAATTGGTGATCTTCTTGCCAGTGGCACCTTTATTTTTAGAGTTTTTGCCTGGAATGGCAAAGACTTTTCTGTACCCAGTGCATGGTTAGGTGCCAAAGGTGCCCACTAATGTTTCACGGCACATAATGTTTCAGGCTTTCTGTCCTCCCCATTTTACAAGTTCAGACCAAGAAAAGCTTAATTAAATGTGTTTAGTCAGACCACAGGATGCTTATGTCCACAGAGCTCCCCTGTGTAGGAAATCAGATCAACTTCTCATCTTTTTCTCATCATATATACTCTAACAGGATATATGCGATGCTACGGGTTGGTCATCCCCACTTACTTTGGGTCAGATTTAATAACCTAGACATGTGATCCACTTGGGCTCCAGAGTGAATCTGTCTTAGCTGTGCTTATATGACTTCAAACAAGGTATCCGTCAAGATGGAGGAGTTGGTATTGTGATTCATTCCCAAAGTGTTCTGATGCAGTGCGATTTACCATGAAGGTGAAGGTCTCTAGGTTATGACTGCAACCATGGTTCCCCAAAAGGTAATGAGACACTGCTTCTCCCATATTTTCTGCAACCCTGTGAATGACTTGCTTCAACCTATCAGAAGCTAACACCGTTTACACCAGATGTGATTTTAAGCTTCCTTAAGCTTTTATGTCAACCCGCCCATAATACCTTGCAACTCTGTTGGACTAATGTCACACGTTCTTCAGAATGTGGTCATGCACAGGCATTCCCAAAGTGTTCAGATGCAGTGTCTCCCTTTCATGGAACCATGATTACAGTCGTAACCTTTTGCAAGCAAAGTCATGTTTTTGTTTAACTTGAACTTTTTACTTTGGTTGATTGTATTTAGGCTTAAAAATTCATAGAACTTTTGTTAATTTGTGAAGATTGTACTAATTTAGAAAACTTTTTTTTTAAACCAACCTTTGTTGGTCATAAAACTTATTTTCTGCAATAATCTAAAAACTCTGTATAGTGCTATTATCATCCCTGTCACATTTTTTTATTCTTCTAGGATATAGAGTTATTTTTCATAGACATTCTGTTTCTAGGTGCAGGCAGATAGCAGCTGAAGCGAGAGGAAGCAGCCGAGTACAATTCATTTTCAAGCAGTTTTGAATGAGAGGGTTGAATGGAATGGAAAGAGGGTGCAATCCCATGAAACTGTCCAGAATATGGTTTCTGATCCGTGTACAGGCAACACAACATAGTGTGTATGATACGATCCACCATTGCTCACAGCAAATACATTTGCAATTGATTTATAGATTTATTTATTTTATAGTGCATTCATGTGTTGTTGTTAAACATAATAATAAAATATATATTTTAATACTAAATGGGACATTTTGAATTTTTGATATGCTCAACAAATGTACTATTCATTTCTTTAGATATCAAAATTTAGTTTGTGCCTACAAAAAGAAAACAACTACTTGTAATTAGCAAGTTGGTAAGAAAAACAGTAATGTTTTCATTCATTCATTCATTCATTTACAATTGCTGTTTATCTGCAAGTTACTTTGACTTTTTTATGTAATTTTGAGTACAAAGCAACAAATGCCTTATTTTCTTTAATATTTATCTTTCTTAATTAGTTTTACTCATTTAAATTGACCAAAAACATCCTGAGATACTAAAGTTTCATAATTAATGTTCACAGAGTCTTTATTTCTTACTTCCTTGTATTAGAGTCAGGACTTTAATCCGTGAAAAGTGGTTGAATACATGGTCTTATTGTTTACTGCGTACACCTCCAGCTTTCTGCTGTGCAGAATCCTTGTGAAATTTCCCATCTGTTATGCTATCTGCAACACGTGTTATGTGGTCAGAGCCAAGCATTTTCCTGATTTGAGCTCTGCACTGAATCCGTACGGTAAAAAAGGACCTAAATACTTAAAATTAGAAGCAAGGGAATAATATCCATTTGGGATCCAACAGGGTAATAATGATTTGCAGAAAAAAAAAAACAGCAAACAATCTTTATAATTTTGCCAAACATTTAGAATATATATTTTTAAACCTACCACCATGTTGGACATAAAACATTTCGATTTAGAAGAAGCACCTCAAATTCATAAAAAGCCAGGGATAAATGTGCAAGATCTGTTTTATATTTGACTCAATGTAGAGGACAAAACAGTAAACAAGAGACATTAAAACAAGAGACATTAAAACAAGACTGTCTGACATAAAATATAGACATAAAAAATGCTAAATATTACTATGAAACTATTACTGCAAAGCATTTCAACACGATGCACATCTGTTCCCCAAAAGTTTAATGGAAGCTCTTAAAATGAATTGTCAGACTCCCTGTATTTGTGGATGCAGTTATCAGTGTTATGTTGTTCCTCCTCTACAGGGCTGCACACAGACATTTTGAGGGGCAGTGACTCAAAATGGGAGAAAAAAATAGGTTGAAAAAAAGAATGGGGGAAACATCACACTGCATCATTACACAATACATTTGATTAGTAGCCATGCAATGAGACATGGGTGATTGTTGTTAATAAGCATTGCACTATATTTTAGTTTAAAAGGCTGAGTAAACTTGTATACTTCATATTTTATATTTCAGATATTTTCTAACATTGAATTGCTGATTAAATAATGCAAATTATGCACAATTAGATTTATTTATATGTATTGGTGCTTGTTCGTTTATTGTAACATCTTGATATCTTTGTTTTTATTGATTGAGGTTCCCCTTCAGAAACTCGAGCTGCATCAGAAAATGCTATCAGCGTGACCGTCTCTGAATAACATGTGTAATCAGTCCAATGAATGGACGAGATGTCATAGGCGGGTGACGTAGCGACCAAGAAGCTATAAAAGCACGTCAGGTGGAACGAGCATAAGCTTTTCTGTCATTCAGCGAAGCTCTGTGTATGTGTCAGTCATACCATTCGTGTCTTTGAGTCCTATTTACGGTTGTTTGTCAAAGTTGCACAATCACAACGCAGAGTCAGCTGAGTACATCAGAGACCAGTCTCTTGAGACTGGCTCCCTTAGTAGACTATTTAGCAGTGTGGAAACTACTGCCAAATGTTTCTCGTTGGTTCCTGCAGACTGTAGAAAAAGGCTATCACATTCAATTTGGTGCTCCGCCGCCGCCTTTTAACGGGGCCTTTCTCACACTGGCGGACCCCAAGCAGGCTCTGATATTGGAACAAGAAGTAAACAACCTCTTGAGGAAGGAGGCCATAGAGGTGGTAACTCCTCATGACAGAGAGTCCGGGTTATACATCTGATACTTAATAGTTCCAAAGAAGGACGGAGGGTTGCATCATATTTTAGATCTGCGTCACTTAAACCGCTCAGTCATGCGACTGAAGTTCAAGAGGCTCACTATCATACAGGTCATGTCTCAGATCAGGTCCGAGGACTGTTATGTCAAGATAGATTTAAAAGATGATTACTTTCATGTCTCCATCCTTCCCACTCACAGGAAGTTCCTAAGGTTTGCTTTCAGGGGCAAAGCTTACCAGTATTGAGTTCGTCTTTTTGGCCTAGCACTCTCACCTCGAAGTTTCACAAAGTGAGTGGATGCTGCTCTGGCTCCACTATGACTCAAGGGCATCCGCATACTAAATTATATTAACGATTGGTTGATTTTGGCTCAATCAGAGAAGATGGTGGTTCGACATCGAGATGTCGTTCTCGCCCCATGAGAAAGTTGGGTTTAAAAAAAAAGTTGGGTTTTGGGATGCGACCACGATGTAGGCAAGATTGTCCACTGCTGGGATCAAGTCAATCCTCACTACAGTCGTGAGAGCCAAAGAAGGCCAGTCATTCACTGTCAAGCAGTTTCAGAAACTATTGGGGTTAATGGCAGCTGTGTCCAACATGATACCTCTTGGCCTGCTGTACATGAGACCCCTACAGTGGTGCCTCAAGACCAAGGGGTTCCCCCCCGAGAGGAATCCCACTTCGCATGATCAATGTCATTGCACATATGGAGGAAGCCTTTGTTCTTGTTTCAGGGCCCAGTGCTGGGAGCTCCTTGTCGCTGTGTACCGCTAGCGACGGGCGTATCCCTCACAAGTTGGGGTGCGGTCATAAGTGGCCACCCTGTCCCCCGGTCTGTGGAGTGGTCACCAATTCAAGTGGCATATCAAATGCCTGGAGATGCTAGCCGTATTTCAAGCATTTAATCATTTTCTCCCAGACCTAAGAGATCGCCATGTGTTGCGGTGGTCTGTGAGGGGGTCTGCAGTCACTCCATTTGTCCAAACTAGACGGGGTCTGTCTTCTATTAGTAGCCCCGTTCTGGCCTAGCAGAGTATGGTTCTCGGACCTGATTTCTCTCCTTGACAGCGCTCCATGGGAGATTCCTGTAAGGAGAGATCTCCTCTCACAGGTGGAGGGAATGATATTCCTCACCCGCCCGGACCTGTGGATGGCCCCTGTGGGGGCCCATCTCATAACTTCTGGTTTCTCAAACGAGGTTGTTGAGACTATCCTCCAATCCAGAGCTCCCTTAATGAGGAAACTGTATGCCTTTAAGTGGAAACTTTTCACTTCTTGGTGCGGAGATCACCAACTCAACCCAGTTAACTGCCCAGTTGGTACAGTGCTGGAGTTCCTGCAGGCTCGTTTCTCCACAGGGTTGACCCACTCCTCCCTGAAGGTCTACGTGGCAGCCATTGCAGCCTACCATGCCCCTCTTGGTGACCAGTCAGTGGGCAGACACCCTCTGGTTTCACATTTCCTCCGCGGTTTCGCTTAGGCTGAGGCCTCCAATAGGATCTTGTGTCCCCATGTGGGAACTGGCATGTGATGCTAGAAGCTCTTTGTAAGCCTCCTCTCAAGCCTATTGAAGAAGTTGTTGATCGCTATCTCACGAATAAGACTGCCTTTGTTCTAGATATTACTTCTCTAAAGTGAGTTGTAGATCTTCAGGCCCTCTCAGTGGACCCTTCCTACTTAGACTTTGCGCCCGGTATTGCAAAAGTATTTCTCTACCCTTGTGTGGGGGATGTACTCCTAAGGTCCCCTCTGGTACACCACAGCCTATCGTGCTACAGGCCTTCAGTCTTCCTCCCTTCAGGGAGCCAGACCAGCAGAAGCTAAACTGTAACAGATATGCAGTTCATCGATTCATTGGTTCTGAATTAATGAATCACGGTTCGTTGAATCTAAAACAATGCAAACCCAAAGCTTGTAGATTTTGAATTCAGGAATATAAACCCAACTCTCTCTAAACTAAATGCCTGGTGCCAACCTGGCTGGATTTAAATTATTTACGACACTCTGGATGAGAAATTCCACAATCAGGTGAGCAGCCTTTAAAGGAGAAACAAAACACATTCCACAACACACACACATAAGCACACACAAACAAACCTTTCTTAACGTTCTTTACCTTCGTCATTTTATTACTAAGATGTATTTTGATAGGGGTTTGTGTTGCATGAAGTGGTTAATCCTGTTATGCGAGGATTATAAATTGCTGACTTGTAAATTGGAAATGTTTTTGGAATGAATGTTCTCACAAAGAGTCATGATTCTGTAACTCTATCCCCCTGACCAGATCATAAAACTTTACGACCTATGGGAAACAGGACAGGAAAGAGAATAGTACCCTTTTATTTTCTCAATGTATTCTAAATGTATTGAGTATTGCCTTTTTGTGCAGTAGATGTTTCCCCATATAAATTGGAGTATCTGCAGTTTTATCGTGTGTTAATCAAACAATAATGTGTGTAATTCCGCATATGAATGTAACGTCATGTTTCTATCAGTTATATATGTTATTTTTGGTATCTGTTTAATCGTCATGCTTTGACAGACTCTCTTATATAAAGGAAATGAATGAAAAATGTATTAATCTGGAATTACGAACTTGCTAGAATATCGCTGCTGAAATCTGATAAGCCATAACTTATTAGAGTGGGTGGTTCCCCAGAGACAAAGGAACGTTTTTCCCGCTTCAGATCGCGGACGTTCATTGGTTGTTCACGCAAACAGAAGCGTGAACCAGTCAAGCCATAAGAACTGACCCAGGAAGTTCCTCCTTCTCTTTTTTTCCCTCTGGCTTCTCGGTCCTCTTCTATCTCCGTTGATCTCAGCACGGCGGCTGAGCGAACAGCTGTCACGGTTGGTAACCGTGATCATTGGGTATTTGCACTTTGTGGTGAAGTCTGTGTGTTTCCCCTATCAAAATACATCTTAGTAATAAAATGACGAAGGTAAAGATCTCAGCACGGCGGCTGAGCGAACAGCTGTCACGGTTGGTAACCGTAATCATTGGGTATTTGCACTTTGTGGTGAAGTCTGTGTGTTTCGCATCTGCACTGATTAGTTTGTGGGCGTCTCCGTTAATTGTCATCAGCAGCAGCTTTCACTCATTACTCATTCCCTATATATTGGCTTGTCTCACGTCGTGTGTTTGTGAGATCATTGTTTTATGTCGCTTACCCTGTTTGTTTGGCTTCAGTGTTGTCTGCGTTTTGGATGTTTGTGTTTTCCCTCATCCACTCTATGCACTTCCACTCAGCCACAAACACTTACCTTTGGCTCTATTCCCCGCAGTTCCTGTGCCATCCTCTCCTGCTGCCTTCTCACCATCACCATCCGGATTCCTCACCACCTCACCACCATCTTGGATTGTCGTCTTCCCAGCATCATTGTCTTTTTCCCTGTTTGTTTATTTATTTTCATTAAATCATCTAAATCGCTATTGTTTCCAGTCCTTTCTTCACCCCACCGTCACAGAAAGATCTCTTTAACATGGAAGCAGCGAGCACCAACACCCTCACGGACTTTATGCACCACAGTGTGAAACGTATGGATCAGCAGCAGGAGAGCATCTCGAACACCGGACGCACTGTCCAAGCGCTGGTGGCACAGGTGTCCAAGCTCACCCAGCAGATCCATCAGCTCACCTCTCCCACTGCACCCATCGCACCGCCTGCGCTGCCCGTCCCCCGGGAAACCCCCAGGATCACTCCCGGCCAGAGCCGTGACTTCCGTCTTTTGCAGAAATTTCTTGAATAAATGTTCTATGATTTCGCTTTGCAGCCCTGCACCTTCGCCACCGAGGAATCCAAAGTGGCGTTTTCGCTCACGTTACTGTCGGGCAAGGCCGCCCTATGGGGGACGGCGGTGTGGGAAAATCAACATCCGTGTTGTGCCTCGTTCCACACCCTCTCGGAGGAGATAAGGAGGGTATTCGATTGAGCTGCGGCCGGCAGGTAGGCTGCTCACAATCTCTCAGAACTTCGTCAAGGCACGTCATCTGTCACGGATTATTCCATCGAATTCCGCACCCTGGCGGCCGCGTGCAAGTGGAACGAGGCCGTGCAGTGGGATTGATTCCTGCATGGGTTATCCGACCATGTTCAAAAGGAGATCTACCTCCTCGAGCTGCCCCCCACACTTAACGGATTAATCGACTTGGCCTTACGAGTTGATGCACGGATTAACCGCCTGGGTCGCCATCCTAGTCCAACGCGTCATACCATCTCTCCAGCTAGGGGGCGCTCGAGTCAAGAGAACGCGGTCGGTCCCGTCGACGACTACGAGCCCATGCAGGTGGCTAGAGCTCGGCTGTCCCGGAGGGAGAGGGAACGGCGGAGATCCCAAGGACTATGTTTATACTGTGGAGGCTCTGAACACAACATCTACTCATGCCCAGTAAAAGAGCCAGCCCGGTAGTAAACTTGAGGCTACTATCGGGTGGGATCTCCGCTGGGAAGTCCTCAACAACATCATCGACCCTCCTTCCGGTGAAACTGAGGTGGAAGAATCACTCTCACAAATGTCACGCCCTTCTGGACTCCGGAGCCGAAGGTAACTTCATTGATTCTTCCCTTGCACATCACCTGACCATTCATGTCCTACCTGTGTCTCTCCCCATCCATGTCACCGCACTCAACGGCCAGGAACTGCCTCATGTCACACACCACACAGAACCCATCACACTTCTCACTTCTGGAAATCATGGCAAAACCATATCCTTTTTTCTCATGGACTCCCCTGTTGCTCCCATTGTGTTAGGTTACCCCTGGTTAACTAAACATAATCCACGAGTGGAATGGGGTTCCAACACAGTCACATTGTGGAGCGAAAGTTGTCATGAGTCTTGTCTGGTTTCTGCTTGTCCTGTTGTCCCTGTTTCTGTTTTTCAGAAGGAGAACATGGTTTTGCCAAACGTGCCCGTAGAGTATCTGGACCTGAAGGAAGTGTTCAGTAAGTCCAGTGCTGCTTCTCTTCCTCCGCATCTTCCCTACGACTGTGCCATAGATTTAGTGTCAGGTAAGTCTCCGCCTAAGGGCAAGTTATACTCTCTATTCCTGAGAGGGAGGCCATGGAGAAATACATTTCTGATTCCTTAGCATCTGGGTTCATCCGTCCTTCCTCTTCTCCAGCGGGGGCGGGATTTTTTTTTGAGGGTAAGAAGGATGGTTCTCTGCGACCTTGCATTGATTACCGAGAGCTGAACAACATCACGATAAAGAACACCTATCCTTTACCACTCATGTCTTCAGCTTTCGAGAGGTTGCAGGGAGCATCCGTATTCACAAAATTGGATTTACGTAATGCTTATCATTTGGTCCGCATCAGGAAGGGGGATGAATGGAAAACCGCCTTTAATACCCCTAGAGGGCATTTTGAATACTTGGTGATGCCGTTCGGGCTCTCCAACTCGCTCAGGGTTTTCCAAGCACTCGTTAATGACGTGTTGAGAGATATGGTAGATCAGTTTATATATGTTTAACTGGATGACATACTGCTTTTTTCTTCATCTCTCCAGGAACACGTTCAACACGTCAGACGAGTGCTCCAGAGGTTACTTGAGAATGGGCTTTTTGTCAAGGCAGAGAAATGCGTATTCCATGCACAGTCTGTCTCCTTCATAGGATATATCGTCTCTTCCGAGGGAATACTTATGGACCCTGACAAGGTTAAGGCTGTGATAGATTGGCCATCTCCAGATTCCTGTAAGGCACTACAGCGGTTTCTGGGGTTCACCAATTTCTATCGACGTTTAATTCGCAATTTCAGCCAACTAGCCTCACCTCTTCAGGTGGTCAGAGGCAGCTGAGGCTGCGTTCACTAACCTCAAAAGCCGCTTCGTTTCGGCTCCCATCCTTGTGGCCCCTGATCCCACATGGCAGTTCGAGAGTTTTTCTCTCATCGATTATCTCCTGCTGAACGTAATTATGACATTGGCAATAGAGAATTGTTGGCCGTCAAATTAGCGTTAGAGGAGTGGCGTCACTGGTTGGAAGGTTCAGGGGTACCTTTTATTGTTTGGACCGATCATAAGAATTTAGAGTACATTAGAACTGCCAAAAGACTCAATTCCAGGCAGGCTCGATGGGCACTTTTTTCGGTCGCTTTGATTTTACTTTATCGTACCGCCCGGGTTCCAAAAATGTCAAACCCGACTCTTTATCACGTCTTTTTGATCCCTCCGCCCGCCCGGTGACTCCCGAGTGTATTTTACCTGAGAAGTTAGTGGTCTCAGCACTCGTATGGGAGGTCGAGTAGGGGTATCGTATGCAAGACGGCCTTACAAGGGGTAACGCCTCCGCCCGGTTGTCCACCGAACCGTTTATTTGTGCCAGAGGAGTTAAGGTCCGAGGTTGTCCAGTGGGGTCATTGTTCTAAAGTAGCTTGTCACCCAGGGATAAGTAGAACTAATAGGTTGGTTAAACAACGATTCTGGTGGCCACGTATGGCTCGTGACGTCTGCGATTTTGTTTTGGCTTGCTCAGTTTTTGCCAGTGGTAAGTCATCTAACCGGCCTCCTGATGGGCTTCTTCAGCCGCTGTCTGTCCCTTCGAGACCCTGGTCCCACAAGCCAACCAAGATTTAGAGAGGACGTTGCGATGTTTGGTCTCCAAGAATCCTTCTTCCTGGAGTCAACAACTCTCTATGTTGGAGTACACCCACAATTCGTTGCCAGTGTCAGCTACGGGCCTTTCTCCGTTTCAGTGCAGTTTAGGTTACGAGCCACCAGTTTTTCCCAGTTTGGAATCTGAAGTCGCGGTCCCCTCCGCTCACGCATTTGTCCAGAGGTGCCACCGCACCTGGACCAGAGCCCGCGAGACTCTGCTCCGGGTGAGGGAGCGCACTAAGGCCAAGGCCGTTCGCCACCGGTCCAAGCCTCCCGTTTACGTCGTGGGTCAAAAGGTGTGGCTTTCTACCAGTAACATTCCTCTGGAGCTCTTAGAGGGGGGGTACTGTCACGGTTGGTAACCGTGATCTCTGGGTATTTGCACTTTGTGGTGCAGTCTGTGTGTTTCGCGTCTGCACTGATTAGTTTGTGGGCGTCTCCGTTAATTGTCATCAGCAGCAGCTGTCACTCATTACTCATTCCCTATATATTGGCTTGTCTCACGTCGTGTGTTTGTGAGATCGTTGTTTTATGTCGCTTACCCTGTTTGTTTGGCTTCAGTGTTGTCTGCGTTTTGGATGTTCGTGTTTTCCTGGAACCTCATCCACGCTACGCACTTCCACTCAACCACAAATACTTACCTTCGGCTCTATTCCCCGCAGTTCCTGTGCCATCCTCTCCTGCTGCCTTCTCACCATCACCATCCGGATTCCTCACCACCATCTTGGATTGTCGTCTTCCAAGCATCATTGTCTTTTTCCCTGTTTGTTTATTAATTTTCATTAAATCATCTAAATCGCTATTGTTTCCAGTCCTTCCTTCACCCCACCGTCACAACAGCCTGTTCTCATGGCTCCTTCGGGAGCTTTCATCTCCGTAGCTTTCATCTATATATATATATAATTTAAAATAACTGTTTTCTAATTGAATGTTTTTAAATGTAATTATTTATGTGATGCAAAGGTCTTTTTCTTAAAACAGTCTTTTATGTCATATGATCCTTCACAAATCATTCTAATATGCTGATTTGTTTCTCAAGAAACGTTTGATCAGTATCAAAGAAAAAAGTTGTAATGCTTATTTTTATTTATTTAGGATTGTTTGATGAATATATAAAAAATAAAAGAACAGCCTTTATTTAATTGTACACTTTCCAACACTATAAGCTGTTTTCAGCCCCAAAAAGGTTAAGGTGAACTTGCCCTTCATTCATGTATTCAGAAAGAAAAAATTTAACTAAAACTAACATAGCAAACCAGCACAGAATGTCCTGAACATCTGTCAACATTGCTGCACAGGACCTACATTTACAAATACTACTATGCTGGGTTTATGAATATTAATTTGATTACATGAACAGGCACTCTGTTAAGGTTACTTAGCAAAGTCAGCATGCCCTAATTAATATTCATGCCTTGACGTCACAACCAGGCAGTTGTTTCCCCCCTAACTTAAAAACTAGCCTGAAGGAAAGCTGGTTAGAGGCCTTTTTGATGTTATGTTTTATTTAGAATATAAGTTGCGGTGAAAGCGTTGCAGAGAAATGCACTTCTACCTTCAGAGAAATGTCACAAATAACACGCTAAAAAGCTTTATTAACTTAAGGTTGACGGCTGGATCTGAGAGTAATGGTTAAAGAAATTGCGAAGGTGGGGAAAATGTTTCTTCTCCTTCACAAATCCTTCAGGGAACATGATCTTTACTGTGGTTTGATGTTTTCAGGAACATTCAGCATCCTACGGCTAATTAATAGAATAGCTCTGAAATCTGACAGCAATGCACTTTAGAGTAAGTCCTGTTTTTGATGAGCTGTCTGGCTCTTAGGTTTTCAAGTTTTTACTGAGCTTGTTTATTAAATATACAGCTGTGAAGTTTAAAGTCTATATAAAATAGCATACACAACTAATTTTACTCTCATAATGTGATGCATTAGAGCATGACTTCATTTTATCAATTGGGAATTTATGGAATTCTGAAAAGTCATCATGCAACACCAGAATGAAGCTAGATGGATGAAGAAGCTAAACTACTGTCCAAGTTGTATTCTATTATACAAGTTATTACTTGGAATATTAAAAACATAAATTTTTATTTAGAATGACTAATAAATCATGCGCATTAAGCCAAAGAGTGTGCATTAACAAATGAAAGAACCAGTTCTGATTGACTTATGTCAGATACATTTGAAGGCACTCTCTCTCTCTCTCTCTCTCTCTCTCTCTCTCTCTGTCTCTCTCTCTCTCTCTCTCTCTCTCTCTCTCTCTCTACAGTTTGGCCTTCCATCAATGGTAGAATTTTAATCCAGGTATTTTTTTTTTTTTTTTATCACTCTTCCAGCTGTATACATTTCTAGTGTTGCCTACAAAAACAATGATGCATGATTAGTCATGTGATGCAGTGAAGTGATCTACTCAGCCCAAAACAATCATATTGCACTGCCTGCTATCCACTTTTATAGTGCTGCTGAAGAAAGCAGTTACTTCTGAATTGAAATGGAAAAAAAAAAGTCTGAATTGTACGATAAACATTTAATCTTATTAGCAAGATTTGATTTTTTTTTAATCCATTATCCTAAGCTCTCAGTTTAGCATTTTCAGTCATTTTCCCATAGTTGCTTCTCTAAATGACTCAAAATACTTAAATCACCTTATTATGCATGCATGAAACATCATAAAACCTCAACAGACAATAGTAAAAAACTAGACCCAACAATTCAGGCATGAAGGCCGCACACAAAATTGCCTTTATGTTTTGCCGAAGGACAGGGATTGTGGGTGTAAAGTACTATAAAAATTGTGAAAATTACAAATGTGCAATTCTGAGAAAAAGAAAACAAGAATTAGGAAACAAACTTGGGATTCTGTCTTTAAAACTTGTAATTGTTACTTTTTGGAGGTTTTTTTTCTGTTTTTGTTCTGTTTACATCACAAAATTCGGATTTTTTTCTCTGTTTATGAATTCATTTATTTTTTTTAGCTACATTGGTGTTATTTCTCACAAATCTAAGTTTACATTTTTTTTTTTTTTGTCAGGGTTCTGTCACTTTGGTCTTTTTTATTCTTTGTTATGTGACAGAGCAATGAAACTTGTGTACATTTTCATCTTTGTGTAAGCATGTGGTTCAATTTCAAGAAAAAAAAAAAGATAAAAATAAAGTGAACGTGGCCAAGTACGGTGACCTATACTCGGAATCTGTGCTCTGCATTTAAAGGGTTACACCACCCCAAAATGATTTTTTTTTTCATTAATCACTTACCCCCATATTCTTCCAAACCTGTAAAAGCTTTGTCCGTCTTCAGGACACAATCTAAGATATTTTGGATGACAACCTAGAGCCTTGTGACTGTCCCATAAACTGCCAAAAAAATTACACTGTCAAGGTCCAGAAAAGAATAAAAAGTATCGTCAGCATAGTCCATCTGCCATCTGTGGTTAAACCATAACATTATGAAGTGACAAAAATAATTTTTGTATGCAAAGAAAACAAAAATAACTACTTTGTTCAACAATTTGAACATCCGCTGAAAGCAGGGCTGACCCAGTATAAATATTCCAAGGCCAACAATCCATTCTCATGGTCAAAGTTTGTATAAAAAGACTTCATGGTTACCATACAGGTGGAATCACCAATGTTATTCAACTCTTGAATTTTTCAATACATCGGTAATGATGGCAAAAATGGCTTGATAAAATAGTCAATATATTTTGAAACTGGTTCCGTTAAACTCCCATTCCCACTTATCACTTTTCTGCCAGCAGGGTTCTCTAAATTCTTATGGAATTTTGGGAGCAGAAAAAATGAATGCCAAAGGAAGATTTTTGTTCTATAAAAAAATCAAGTTTATTTTTTAAAATCCAACCACTATCTAGTTCTAACATTAGGCTATCTGTAGGTTCAAATGTAAGCCTTTGATGATATTCTCTGTTCTCCAATTGTCTATTAGCCTCTGCTATATATTTGCACCTCCTTTTTGACTATGCTCTCATTTTTATCCTGCTTGTTAGAGCCTCACTTTCTTTTTTACATAGACTAGATTAGGTAACTTGTCCTATTCTTTTCAGTATATAACTGTCACGAATCACACACACAAACAGAGAGATTCAATTGCATTGTTTTATAAGGGAAATCCAAAAATCTAAATCCAGTCAAGCAAAAGGTCACAATCCAGGCAAGCAGTCAGAACAAGAAACATTAATATCCACAAGGAAACACGAAACACCAGGGAACACGAAAAAGCAGGGTGACAAAAACCAAGGACACCATGAAACAGATATAAACAAACCGGGTATATATGGACAGCTGGAAACGATAAAAGTGGGGACAGCTGAGTGCAATTAACAGGTGTGCAATTAACAGTGATGAATGGGACAAAGGCTTGTGGGAAATGCAGTGCCTGCAGTAGGGTGACTCTATGGGGAATTGAGACCACTAGTGGACACCCAGGGAAACAGACCAGACACTGTGACAATAACTGCTCCACATCAAAATTAACCTAATTAAAGAAAGCATTTAAATTTATCTAATTTACTGTAAGATGTTCACCTGAAAAGTTCCTGCTCCTTGTTTATGGACAGTCCAGATTTTTTTCTCCCTCTTCTATTGGGTTTCTTATTCCTCTTCTCTCCCTTCTGCTCAACTCCCTGAGAATATCTGTTGGGGCTATATCTGGATATATCTATGTATTGAATATCTGGGGGCAAAAAAAGTACTGGATTGGGCCTCTTTGCTGTTAAGGTGCTCCTCATCTTCACTACTTATGATGCTGAAGGAAACTTTTTCCTCAGGTTCTTTTGAGATGTGTCAACAATTTGATGATTCTGCAGCTGCCATTGATAGATTGTGGCTTCTTTGTAGTCTTTCTAATCCCCTTTGAATTTTTTTAATTGAACTTGTTTTAAATTTTCCTTTAATGTTTCCATTTCCATTTCAATCTTTCCTTCCAATTCTTTAATTTTGGCCTCCTCACAACATGAATTAACTGACTGTGTCACTTCATCAATCTGCACTTGAAAATCTTTTAAATCTTTTTTTTTAATTCCTCAATTAAAAACATGCGGTCAAAAGAACATTCGTTCAAAATAGCTTCCCACTTATTTTTTAGATCAGTTTGATCTTGTCCTCCATATGCAGGAAACGTTTAAATACGTAGTCCTCTAGGGATCAGTCCCTTCTTCCAATAATCAAAAAAGTGTTATACTTCATGTACACTTTAAATATCTTGCATTTAAAGACTAATATAATTCAAAGATCACACAATCCTCATCAGTCCCCTTAATTACAGTTAAAACATTTCAGGCTTAATATTAAGGAATGTGCACATGTAACAATAAGAAGTCACAATTAGAAGCAAACAACAGAAATGCAGAATTATAAAAACAATAAAAAGAGCCAGTGCTGTTATATTATCACTCTTGGAAAGTGCTTCAGATTTGAGGACTTTAATTAAATGTTGTATAACACTATATAGAATTAAACAAAGAGACTCTCCCTGAAGTCATAAAATATCTAAACACCATTTCACAGATGCTATACATTCTCAAGAATAAGAAAATGTTACATGAAGCAGATGTGGAAGGCAAGCTTGAGTGAAAGAGGCCGAGAGAGAGTTTGGGCAGATGAGGTAAAGTGACTTAAGTTGGTTTGGAAGTCATCGAAATTAGAGCCACACGGTATTTAGCCAGAAGACAAAAGTGGCTGAGAGGAGAAGAGGCCTGCCGAGATGCGATTAAAACTCTATTGATCTGGTTCCGCAATTGCTTTCTCCCACATTATATGAAGCCATGTTTCAGCTCTGCAGCGAGAAGTGGGACTCAGTGATGAGTTGAGCTCAGAGGACAACATTAAGTCCAGAGAGGTCTACATTTGCTTAATTTGCATGCTTGAGAATGCTGCAATTTTCCTTTTAAAACGTTACTGTAATGAATACAACCTTTATAATCGTCGGGAAGAAGGAGGCGGGAACCGGCGGACAATCAAATAACATTTTAATAATACAAAATAAACACAAAACAGCGCACCAGCCCCTCACGGACGACTGGTGCGCTCAAATAAAAACCAAAACACAACTAAAAGCCCAGGCCTGGTCCTCTCTCGTCCTTCACTGTCGTCGCTCCAGTTTTATATCCTTCCATCTCCTCCGTGGGCCTCGAGACCGGTGGGTCGAACAGGTGTAGCTCATCTCCAATCACTCCACCGGCCTCGCTCCCACGTCCCTCGGCCCCACCCCACTCGTCACAGTTACATTGAGTTATTTAGTACAGCAAGTGTTATAGCTTGTAACATGTAGGATATGGGTAAACTTTTGAGATAAATGGCATTATTACCCTTGTGAAAAAGTACTCTTTAGCATACATTTTAAAAAGAGTTCTTAATATGGAAATAATATACATTAAAATTTACAAACTGAATGTATGTTTTTGGACACTTTATTACATGTTGATTACAATGAAATGAAAATGAGGTAACATTTTATTTTAAGGTGTCCATATTATACATTACATGTACATACTATAATAATAACAACATATAATAACAATTACATGCAAGTAACACTACACTCTTAAAAATAAAGGTAAAACTGGGTTTTCACAGCAATGCCATTGAAGAACCAGTTTTGGTTCTACAAATAACTTTTCATTATATTTTTATTTCATTTAGACATTTAGCAGACACTTTTATCCAAAGCAACTTACAAATGAGGACAATGGAAGCAATCAAAATCAACAAAAGAGCAATGCAAGTGCTATAACAAGTCTCATTTATATATATATATATATATATATATATATATATATATATATATATCACTTGCAGAACGTAAGCTTCTAGAGGCCACATAAGTGTGAAGTAATGAATTTAGGTAAAGGGGTGCATAGCCAGTGGTGGTTTTGTAGGCAAACATTAATGTCTTGAATTTTAAGTGAGCAAATATTGGTAGCCAGAGCAAATTGATAAACAGAGGTGTGACGTGCATTATTTTCGTCTCGTAAAAAAAATAATCATGGTGCCACTTTTTGGATTAATTGTAAAGGTTTGATAGAACTGGTTGAATCAGCTGATCACCAATCATTACTCCAAGGTTTCTGGCTGTTTTTGAAGGAGTTATCGTTGATGTGCCTAACTGGATGGTGAAATTGTGATGAAACAATTTGATCGAACAACAAGCAGTTCTGTCTTAGCAAGGTTGAGTTGAAGGTGATGGTCCCTCATCCAGCAAGAAATGTCTGTTAGATAAGCTGAGATGTAAGCAGCTATCATTGGATCATCAGGATTGATTGAGAGATAGAGTTGAGTGTCATCACCATAACAGTGATTTGAAAGCCATGTTTCTGAATGACTGAATCTAGTGATGCCCTGTAGACAGAGAAGATAAGTGGTCCAAGAACTGAACCCTGAGGCACCACAGTAGTTAAATGTTGTGACTTCAACACCTAACCTCTCTAAAATATCTTGAAGGACCTCTCTGAGAGATAAGACTCAAACCACTGGAGTGCGGTTCCTGAGATGCCCTTTGCCAAAGTTGACAGGAGGATCTGGTGGTTAACCGTATCAAAAGCAGTAGACTTTCAGTGAAGAAGCATTTTTTTTAGGCTGAAGAACATTTTAATAATCTAAATAACCTTTTTTCACTATAAAGAACCTTTTATGGAATTCAAAGGTTCCAATGGTTCCATGTGTGTGTGTGTGTGTGTGTGTGTGTGTGTGTGTGTTGAAGCATTGATGCCAATAAACAACATTTATTTTTAAGAATGTAAGCCAAATCCTAATTTTAACCCTAACCATATAGTGAGTATATGTTGGTGATTGATGTTACTCAGTACATAAATGTATGATTACACTTTAACAAGGACACCTAAAAATAAAGTGTTATCGAAAATTAGTTTAAAGTTTAAATTTGCATTGAAGAGTCATTTTTGGCTCTAAGGAATTAAGTACATATTTATATGAAAATTTGTTGATAAATATACTTCTGTAATCTGTGGTGTGCTGCTCAGACTAAAAATACATTTTAATATAATTTATTTTTAAATTGTACTGTATGTCAGATATTAAATATATTGTTATTGCAATTGTTGCAATTTAGTACATTTAGAATCTATATAAAATAATTTATAATCCAGAACTTTACAAACAGAACTAAAGATTATTACACCATAATGTACTTTAAAGTAAAAAAGGGCATTATTTGATTAAAAACATTTTAAACTGCAGTAAACTTTAATGCAATGTCTATTAATATTTTTAAAAACAGTTATGTCATGTATTTAAATATATTTTTATTTACACATTTGTAATTACGAAGTTGCAAATTAACACTTACATTAATTTATTCACTTTAAATGTAATATCACACTATAGTCAATATTACAATAATCAATTTTACATGGGTTTTAGTATTTGGTGAACACATCAACATACTGTATGTGTACTTCTTTATAAAATGGATAGTTCCGGTCCTTGATTCTGATTAGTTGAGCCACGTTCAAAGCTGTTGTAAATTACACAACAAAAATACACCTTTGTTTACTTCTGTGTTGCTTGGCAACCACTTTGTTGGAACCACAACTGTTTCTGAGGAACTACATTGTTTGGTGGAAGAATACTGTTTTTATTTACATCGTTACACTTTATTTGCTGTGTTTTATTCTTTGAAACCTTACTACATATATGAAATAACCATTTTATAAAAGCAATAAGCCCCATACAGCCGTCTTTTACTGGGAATTTATAACAGCTAAGGGGGTTTTAACCCAACAACACCCCTTAGCTGTTATAAGTTCATTGTAAACCACGGCTTCTTGGGGCATATTGGTTTATTACAGCATGATAAAAGACTATAAGAATTTAAAAAGCACTGTGTTTTGAAGTCTTAAAAAATGCCCTTAATACAAAGTGTACATTTTAATAGTGTGTTAAGAAACATAGCCATTAAGGTTCACTCTCTTTAAGTACACTTTAGTGGTTTTCATTATATTAGCTGCAAGTAAGCAAACTACAAGTAAATATTCAATACAATTAAGCATTTTTTTTTCACAAGGGTATACATATATGAATTTCATTAAATGATTAACATGTATTGCTACATGTATCTTTGTAATGTTAAATGTAAAAACCTTAAAGGTTCCAAAGCTGATGATGCCATATCAAGGATCATGCAGAGCTCAATTTGGCTTTTTTAAAAGGAACGTACAAGTATTTGCTTTGTCTAAAGTAAGAGACCAATTTCAGGGCAGCAGAGAGAAAATTACGCGAATCAAAAGATCAAACCTACAGTAAGTATGTATCAGTCTTTGCTTTCATCTTTCTCTGCTGAAGTCCATACTGCCAAATCTTCATATTTTCACAACAAATTCAACAGCGCTGCAGATACATAATTCTTCAAAACATTTCATTCTCTCCTCTGTCCCCTTCCACCATCTCCCACCACCTGTCTCTCTCCTTCCATTCATAGCGAAAACCCATAAAAAAGTTTTTTTCAAACAGGTATCATAGTTTCTTTCACAGAACAACAAACTGGATGCTAACTAGTCAGGTTTCAGGAGTGGCCATTCACATTCAAGTTCAAGTTGAGCTTTGTTGTCATTCAGCTTCATGTGTGGACATACAGTGGAACAAAATGTTGTGCCTCACAGGACCACGGTGCTACATAAATACAATCATACAATTTAGTAAAACAGTGTAAACCTGTACACAACTAACCTACTAACAGATTTTGATTATAAATGTACTATATATATATATATATAAATGTTTACCTATACATAAGCTAAAAAATACAGACTATATGAATGTTTCACACAATACTGTACCTATAAACAACTAACATACAAATTGATTTTGAATATGAATATACTATATAAAAATATTTACCTATACATAGAGTGAAAAATAAAAATATACAGACTATTCGAATGCTTTATAGTACTGTACATGTGCAAAGAGAAATAAGTCAACCATCTGGCTGGGGAACAGTGCAAGATTATTTGTAGTGCATGAGCATGTAAACACATAATACTGAGTCTTCTGTGGGATTATGATGGGTGGGGTTCTTCGCTATACTGTTGGCTTTGCTGGAGCATTGTGTAAGGAAAATGTCCAGGATGGAGGGGAGAGGGGCACCGATGATCTTTCCAACTGTGTTCACTGTCCACTGGAGGGTCTTGCAATCTGCTGCACTACAGTTCCCAAACCAGACAGCGATGCAGCTGGTCAGAACGCTCTCTATGAATGTGTAGAATGTGGTGAGGATAGGTGGAGGGAGACTTGGTGTAGGAACTGTTGTGCCTTTTTGGAGACTGACATGGTGTTTAGATCCAGGTGAGATCCTCTGTGATGTGCACCCCCAAGAATTTAATGCTGCTGACTGTCTCCACAGTCAAGCTGTCAATGTCAGTGGGGGGAGGTCAGTGGAGTTTCTCCTAAAGTCCATCACAACATCCTTTGTCTTTTCCACACTGAGGGACAACTGTGCTACTGTCAGTCACTGAAGCCTTGCAGATTGCAAAAGCTAATTCCAAATCATCAGTTCTTATTCTGATAGATCTATCTGTTGCTTTTGACACTGTCATCAGACACTCCTGTCCACCCTCTCATCACTGGGCATCACAGGAATTCCACTTCGCTGGTTTGAGTCTTATCTCACTGGTAGGTCTTTCAGGGTGGCCTGGGGAAAGGAGGAATCCAAACCACATGAACTGGTCACTGGGGTTCCTCAGGAATAAGTTCTTGGACGCCTCTTCTTCTCCATATACACTACATCACTGTGTCCCATTATACAGGCATATATCTCATACTTTTGCTATGCTGATGAAACCGCTTTATCTCTCATTTCAATCAGATGATCCAGCGGTAGCTGCACAGATCTCAGGCTGCCTGGCAGACATCTCAGCATGGATAAAAGAACATCAACTATAGCACAACCTGGCAAAGACTGAGCTTCTTGTCCTCCCTGCCACTCCAACTCTACAGCATGATTTCACCATCCAGCTAGGTACTTCTACAATTACCTCATCAACTTTGGTCAAAAATCTTGGTGTAATCTTTGATGACCAGCTGACCTTCAAAGACCACATTGCAAAGACTGCTCAATCTTGTAGGTTTACCTTACACAACATCAGAAAATCCAAAATCAGGCCTTTTCTAACTGAGCATGCTGCACAAACAACCTTACAAATGATTCAGAATGCAGCGACATGACTGGTCTTCAACGAGCCCAAAAGCCCCATGTTACACTTCTCTTCATCTCTTTGCACTAGCTACTGGTTGCGGCTCCCATCAAGTTCAAGACTTTGCATGTAGAACAGCCATAGCCACAGGCTCAGCACCCCTGCTTCAACTCACTATTATGAATCTACATCGCCTCCAGAAGTCTGAGTTGATCTAGTGAGCAATGCCTTGTGGTAACATCACACTCGTTCACCATTTCTGGCTGGTGGAATGATCTCCCGACATCTGGAATGCTAAATCCCTGACAATTTTCAAGCAACAACTCATTTCTTTCGACACTACTTGACTTTGTCCTAAATGTAAAAAAAAAAAAAAAAAAAACCTTTGTCTTTCTCTCTATTTAATCCTTTCCTTTCTAGCTTGTACACACTTTAACAAATACCCAAAACTTGGTATTACGAGCACTTCCTTTGTATGTTTGCCTCTTTAAGAAGAATCACTTTCTGTATTCCCCAATTGTAAGTCACTTTGAATAAAAGCATATGCAAAATTACTAAATGTAATGTAAATGTGAGACACCCTAAGCTTTCCATGAAGGTATAATGTTAGGTTCTATGGCTTTAGGATCCTAATTAAACATGCAAGCAAAAGTAAGATGTTCTAATGTGTGTTATCTTTGAAGCCGTTTATAAGCTAAATGTAAAAAGATTTAAAAGACATCACTATATATATATATATACACACATACATATATATATATATATATATATATATATATATATATATATATATATATATATATATATATATATATATATATATATATATATATTCAAAAAAGTACACTCTGTCAAAAATATTGATTTCTTATCTTACACTCGCTGAAGTCTTTGTTTAGTAAAACGTTTATATGAGAATATACCTCGCTAATCATGCAAATTATGATTCAAGGCTGAAACATTAAAATCTACAATTTATTAATAAGGTACAGATTATTTATTAATAAGGGATATGCTCTATGGGCCCACCCCTCTTGTTTCTATAGATTAACACAGGAAATAAAAATGTACTAATAAGTTATTTTAGTGTGTAGAGATTTTGTTTTCAATCAAATAAGTTCATTATTTGCATTACTGTATTCTAAGCCAAATGTGCACTTTAATGTTGAGTATTGCAAAATAAAAACATTGCAAACAAATGTTCTTCTTAATTCAGTTTATTTTATTTTCTCTTTGTTTTAATGAATGTTTTAATGAACAAGCTCAATGAAAGATCATGTCAAAGAAATATAATAAAATGATGAAGTGAAAATTTTAATTCCGCATGAAATCAAAATGGACTTTATTTACTTAACTAGCGAACATTGCTTGTCTTGATGTTAACAATTATTCCGCGCAAGTTAATACACTGACTTTTTTTTTGTTTTTGTCTTTTTTTGTAATCTTTAATCAAAATCTGAACATTTACTTCAGCTCTGGAATGGCATTCCTTTTCTGATTATGTCAGTTTGACAGCTTGGGCAGAATATCCTAAAAACACACCCCTACAACCGTAAGATTGCTATGAGTGAGAGACAGAGAAGAGGAGTGCAAACATCAAACAACAGTCACAATTCAATAATCTGTTTTAGCTGGAAATACCTCACTACACTGAAATAAAGTCAACAGCAACTTCCAGTTCACACAGACTTTAAAATGTGCTGTACACTAAACATTATACTTGTTTTAGAACATAGGCGATATTGTGTATATCACAGCACATGTTTTTGTCTCCAGGACAAGCAATACAAGAGTCATTGACATTTACAGAAATATTGCCATTCTAGAGCTGTAAACCTTAACATACTTTTTATTATATAAGTGTTAAAGATGATCAGTGCTGACCTTTGAGGCCATATGGGGTGCAAGTGTAAACTGAAGAACAAAGAAAGCCTTCTCAACCTGAACATCTCTGTAGTTCAGACTGACCCTGAAACACATAGATGCAGGAGATATCTGGATTGAAATTCACTTCACATCTTCTTCTCACTTCTCCTTCAAACAGATATTCTACAGGCAGGGCGAGCACAAATTGCTTCACTTTGCTCTCCCTAAAACGCTTATGACTCTGAAATCAGTCATTTAGAGGCCAAAATAGTTTTGAACTGATTTGTATTTTCAGTGGCACAATGAATAGAGGAATTGGCAGCGACAGCAGTTTGCATCATAACGCGTGATCATTGGAGTTGAAGACAAAAGAAAACTCTTCTCTTCCTCGTAGGAGCAGATAATGAGATATGGATTTCAATAAAGTTGGCTTTAATCTTTGGTTTTCAATGGGGCATTATCTGGAGAACTGAGTGTGTGTTTTTTAATAGTTTTATAAAACTCTGTGAAACTGAACAGCAGGGCAGTGTGACATCAGGCCATTTTCTTAGGGCATTCAGAATTGTTTCAGAAGCAAATGGTTTTTTGAGCTTCTAGTGCACTGAATTATGTAAAGGTTCCCATTTATATACGACAACAGTTGATAGTGGCCATGTCTGTTAAGCCATAAAGACGAAAAAAAAAAAAAAAAAAAAAAAAACACCAACATAAATGTAATCATAAAAGTAGTCATATACTGTAACTCTGGTATATTCCAAACTTTGCAAAAGAGAGCTTTTTCTGGAGGACTAGGAGTGAACTTAAAAAAGAACAAAATAATAAATGATCAGTTTATTTGTCTAAATAAATTTAAGCATAAAAATAGCCCAATAAATTAACATTTTTAAATTGTTAAATGATTAATTAATTATTTTTTTTACTTTAAATTTTGGACTCAAAATATTTTAATTAAACTTATAAAGAGCATTAAAGGGTTAGTTCACCCAAAAAAATTAAAAGTAGCCCATAAATTACTCATCCTCAAGTCATCCTACACTGTAAAATCTAATAAGTTGGGCTTACTTTAAAAAAACATGCAAACTGATTGCCTTGAAAAAACTAAGTAAAGTGAAATAGGAATATAATGTTGCACTGACAAATGCTTAGTTAGTATAGTTTACTTACACAAGAGTTCTAGTAACTAAAAAAGAACTGTAGGGGGTACTTGATCCTTTTATTTAGGTTTACTCATGACTTAATATAGCTACTCACTGACTCCCAGAATGCATTGCGCAGAATAAATTATGCAGTTGCTTTGTTTTAAAGTTGTTGTTTTTATTTGCCAATTTTATTTGCTGTCTTGTGTCAGCAGTAGCACAACAAAAAGAGCAAATAAAATGGCTATTGTTACAATTAATGAAAATAAATAAAATGTAATTGTTACCATTGTTGTGATTCATGTGATGAATGTTTAAGTCTGTGTGTGACTTCAGCATATTACCACTCACTATTTAAGGATTATATAAAAGGCATATCAAGGTATTCATGAAAAATAAGGTCATTATTAAACACACACAAAGAAATGCTTTAATTAAAAAATAGGTCATTTTATAAAAGCAACATATTTATTACTTTTTTTTTTAAATCAAATAACTCTGATTTCATGATGCATTTCTCCATTAATAGAGAGAAAGTTATAGTAACATATATGAAGTTTCAAGTGCCCAACCAAAGGGAATGCTAATCACTATAATGGTGAGCTAAAAAAAAAAAAACAGCAATTAGCAACATATTAGTGCACTGCTGCCTCTCACTGGTTTATTAATGTCATTGGTTCCTTTGTGGCTACTTGAATATTTTAAGTAAGTGTCACTCAAAACAGTAAGTAAATTGTTTTATTTGCCTTGAAAGTTGCTGAAACTTAATAAAACCTAGTAAGTATAACGACTAAGTAAAGATAACTAATTAAATCTAAGTAAGGTAAACTATTGGATTTTACAGTGGGTGTATATGACTTTCTTCTTTCAGACGAATCCAGTTGGAGTTATATTAAAAATTGTTTGATCTTTCAAGCTGTTTCATGGCACTCAGCGGGTGTTGCATAAATCAGTCCAAAAGAAGTTAAATAAAAAGCACCCGTCCATTTAAAAAAAAGGTTCTCACATGGATCCGGGGGGTGAACAAAGGCCTTCTGTAGTGAATTGATGCGTTTTTGTAAGAAAAATATTCATATTGAAAACTTAATAATCACTTTAACGTAGCTAGCACCGACAGTTGTTCACAGAAGCAGTATGAATGTATGAGGTCAGCTCTGTGCATGTGCCAGTGAGTCTCATGAAAACCAACTTTTGTTAACATGAGCAAAGGAAGCAGAGTTTCCGTACTTTAGCAAAGGAAAACTCCTTTTGGCTTATATTGAAATCCTCCGAAATTCTTCTTTACAAATCCTAATTTTGTATTTCAAATTAGTGACCATTGTTTTGTTTTGATCTTTTCCGTGCACTTCCGTGTTCGTCACTTCTAAGCAGTGCATGCACAAATCCGACCTCATACGCCATCCACCCTGGAGCTGCTTCCGTGTACAACAGTGAGTGCAAGCTACATTAAAGTAATTATTACATTTTGAATATGGATATTTTTCTTACAAAAATGCATCGATCCGCTACAGAAGGCTTTTATTCACCCCTGGAGCAGTGTGAGAAACTTTTTTTATGGAAGGGCACTTTTCATTTAACTTCTTTTTAACTGAATCATGCAACGCTCGCTGAGTAGCATTAAACAGCTTGAAAGATCCAAGACCATTTTTTATATATCTCTGACTGGATTCGTCTGAAAGAAGAAAGTCATATACACCTAGGATGACTTGATGGTGAGTAATTTATGGGCTTTAGGCTATGAACTAACCCTTTAAGGCCTAATAATTGTTTTTTTCTCTTCTTTTAGTCCAAATAGTTGCACAGTTGCTAATGTGGAGTTAATTTTCAGACTTTTAAGACACTCTTTCACAAACACATAATTTTAAACTTAATATGCCTGAACAATTATTATTATTATTATTATTTATATTTTTGAGAAAAAAGTCTCATATGCTCACCAAGGCTACATTTATTTGATTAAAAATAGTATGATTGTGTAATTATTTGAATTTAAAATAACTGTTGTTATATATATATATATATATATATTTTTTTTTTTTTTTTTTTTTTTTTTGAAACTAATACACCATTGAACATTTTGGAATAAGTAAAATAAAATAATGAAAAGAAAAGTAAAGAAAAGTATTCACACATATTCAAATAAAATATGTCAACATTGACATCTTTTGTGGGAGGAGCACAAGACAGACACAGTGGGCGTGGCGTCAGGCCTCGGAGAGGCTTTTATTAACAGAAAATCAAATAAAATAGGGGATAAAGGTGGCCAAAGGGGAAGAGTGTCCAAAATAAACAGGGAATCTGGTGTCCTCGTCGTGCTGCGGGGTTCGTGTGGGTCGGGCAGTGTTCATGGAGGAAGGGTCCAGGAAAGGGGTGGAGTCCGGCGGCCGCACGCGCTCCCCTCTTCGGTCTCTAGTGGCGCGGGAGTCCCTCAACGCACCCTTCCTGGACCCACGAGGACAGTGTGCATGCACGGGGAAGAGACCGGTCTCCCAAGGAGAGGTGCGTTGGGCTTTTAAACAGTGACGGTGATGAGGCTACATTTCCTTCAGGTGTGCCCCATCACACGCTGCCAGCCCTGACTCGTCCAGCGCCCCTCCTCTCACACACCCACTCCAGTCGGGAGCTTGGTGAAGGGCGGCGATTTAGGACGGGGTGCCGGTGACAATCAGGGAGGAGGCAGCTGACTCGTCACAATATATATATTTATATATATATATATATATTTTTTTTTTTATTATTTTGTAACACAGTCCAATTTGATAACATTAGCTTAACATTATATAAGAAGAAACAGTCGAGCTACAGAGAAGGACAGCAGCTTGTGAGTGTTTTGCCTTGTTTTCTCATCAGACTAGTGTGTGATCGTCATTGCTAGGAAAGTTTTTGGTTTAAATTGTGTGTGTCTTACCCTGGTTAATACACGGTGAAAGTGGCGCTTGGTTTTGCGTTTGCCTATCGCGGGACTGCCTGGTTTCGATCTGCTAAATAGTGAGGCGTGGCCAAAGCCAGTGAAAGTACTTAATTAGCTGTTTAGAAAGCACTTGTCAGAAGAAACAGTCGAGCTACAGAGAAGGACAGCAGCTTGTGAGTGTTTTGCCTTGTTTTCTCATCAGACTAGTGTGTGATCGTCATTGCTAGGAAAGTTTTTGGTTTAAATTGTGTGTGTCTTACCCTGGTTAATTTGTGGTGAAAGTGGCGCTTGGTTTTGCGTTTGCCTATCGCGGGACTGCCTGGTTTCGATCTGCTAAATAGTGAGGCGTGGCCAGCTTACTTCAATCACAGGTAATCAGGCTAATACAAAAGCGCTAAGTTTTACCGCGGTAGCGGTTGCGGCAGCCCTCGTGTGAGCCCTCCTCGTGTGAAGACCGACGAGTGTAAAGACAACCGACTCTACCTGCGCGAATCCACAGAGCAAGGACACCGACAGGGCACTTGAGTATTGCTTTTTTTCCTCTTTCTTCACTTTTTGTATACCTTGTTCTCAAATATCTCACACTTGTAGTCACTATGTGCTTTCAGATCTCTACTATCACTACTAACACTCGGAGAGCACGCTATGTACGTCGCAGGAAGGCCTGTCTGACAAACCTACGGCCTGTCCCTCTGACCTCTACTACTACACTCTCTATTCCAGTTGGTCTCTGGAACTGCCAGTCTGCAGTTAACAAAGCAGATTTAATTTCTTCTCTTGCTACTCATTCCGGTCTCAACCTCATGGCACTGACAGAGACTTGGATCAAACCTGAAGATACTGCCACCCCTGCAGCCCTCTCCACTAATTTCACTTGTTCCCACACTCCTCGTACCACTGGGAGGGGTGGAGGGACAGGTCTCCTTATATCAAAAGAATGGAAATTTTATCTTCAGCCATCACCTACAGGTACTGGTTCATTTGAATCACATGCCATTACTGTAACCCACCCTGTTAAAATCCACTTTGTGGTCATTTATCGTCCCCCAGGTCAATTGGGAAACTTCTTGGAGGAGTTGGATGTGCTGCTATCAAACTTTCCTGAAGATGGTACTCCTCTGGTACTGCTTGGTGACTTCAACATCTACCTAGATAAACCCCAGGCTGCTGACTTCAAAACTCTGCTCACCTCATTTGATCTCAAGCTAGTGTCTACTACAGCGTCTCACAAATCAGGCAACCAACTGGACCTCATCTACACGTGCTGTTGCTCTGTGGACAATTCTTCAGTTGCTCCACTGCACACCTCAGACCACTTCCTCATTACTGCTAACCTAGCACTTACTCCTGAAGTGCCTCACACTCCAACGCAGGTCACCTTTCAATGGAACCTACGCTCACTCTCTCCATCTCGCCTATCTTCTGTGGTTTCATCCTCGCTTCTCTGCTCTGGACACGAACAGCGCTACGGACACTCTTTGCTCCACTTTAACATCTTGCTTGGACAACTTTTGCCCACTGTTGTCTAGACCAGCATGCACTGCCCCATCTGCCCCCTGGCTGTCTGATGTTCTCCGTGAACATCGCTCTAAACTCAGGGCTGCAGAGAGGAAATGGCTGAAAACTACAGACCGGTATCCCTTCTTCCATTCATTGCAAAGACACTTGAGCGAGCTGTGTTCAACCAGTTTTCTATGTTCCTTGTACAGAACAACCTCCTGGACAGCAACCAATCTGGCTTCAAAAGTGGCCACTCAACTGAGACTGCTCTGCTCTCGGTTACTGAAGCCCTGCGACTAGCAAGAGCAGCTTCAAAATCCTCGGTACTCATCTTACTGGACCTTTCTGCTGCTTTTGACACTGTTAATCACCAGATTCTCCTGTCCACCCTCAGAAAGATGGGCATCTCTGGAACAGCACTCCTGTGGGTTAAGTCCTACCTCTCTGACAGATCCTTCAGTGTGTCTTGGAGGGGTGATGTTTCAAAGTCACACCACCTTGCTACTGGGGTTCCTCAAGGCTCCGTACTTGGACCACTTCTCTTCTCAGTCTACATGACATCATTAGGATCTGTCATTCAGAAGCATGGCTTTTCTTATCACTGCTACGCTGATGACACCCAACTCTACCTCTCATTCCAACCAGATGACCCGACGGTAGCTGCTCGCACTTCAGCCTGTCTGAGTGACATCTCTAGCTGGATGAATGACCATCACCTTCAGCTTAACCTTACGAAGACAGAACTCCTGGTGATTCCAGCTAACCCATTGCTTCATTACAACTTCTCTATACAGCTGGGCTCATCAACCATTACTCCTTCAAAGGCCGGCTAGAAACCTAGGAGTTGTGATGGATCGTCAGTTAAGCTTCACAGACCACATAGCTACAACTTTCCGGTCCTGCAGGTTTGCCTTATACAACATTAGGAAGATTAGACCCTTCCTGTCAGAGCAAGCAACCCAACTTCTTGTCCCCTTGTGCCCTCCAGAAGTTTGCGCTCTGCAAGTGATCGACGCCTTGTGGTACCATCCCAAAGAAGTTCAAAATCACTCTCACGGACCTTTTCCTGGACTGTGCCCAGCTGGTGGAATGACCTCCCAATCTCAATTCGTACAGCGGAGTCTTTACTCATTTTCAAGAAACAGCTAAAGACTCATCTTTTTTGCCTGCACTTAACCAACTAACACTAGCACTTTTCCTTTTCTTGTCTTTTAATTAAAAAAAAAACAAAAACAAAAAAAACCTACCTACGCATTCTATACTAGACTAACTGAGACTTGTCATGGCACTTGTATACTGTTGTTGCTCTCTTGTTGACCTGACTGCTTCTATTGTTCTCATTTGTAAGTCGCTTTGGATAAAAGCGTCTGCTAAATGATTAAATGTAAATGTAAATATAAACTAACAATGAAAAATGCATCTAAAGTAGTTATTAATTATAGTTAAGGTTGATTCTAGCATTTACTAATATATTTATAAAATCAAACATTGTATTTGTTATTGTTATTTAATGGACCTCAGCTAACATGGACTTACAATGAGCAGTTAATTTTTTTATAACTAATGTAAACAAAGATTAATCAACATTGTAACAAATGTATTATCATTGTTAATGTTAGTTAATGCACTAAATATAGTTAACAAATTATTGTGAAGTGTTCCCAAATTTATTATTTTTTTAATTTTCCACATTACTTCTTCATGTCACAAAGAAGCAAGCCAAATCTCGGTGGTGTAAATTGTAAATTGACAGATGCTGCCTTGAGATTGATGCAGCATACAGTCACTTTTTACATGATTGCTGCACCCTACCTAGACCTCACACACACTTGCTGCATGCACAAGAGAAAAACCTGGATTTATGGCATAATAAGCATCAGGTGCATCTCAACAGGGTTCAGGTTTTGTGCTCCTCCTCCTGGCCACGGCTCCTGCCGTGAATCTGGACATAGGCCAGTGGGAGGCTGAAGGGCAATAATGATTTAAGGGGAGTTGAATTTTCCGTCACATAAATGTGATACTTGTCAAACATTGAGAGAAGTCTGATATGGGTACTGAGCTCTAATGAGAGAATGGTTTGAAGAGCTAATTTCTGATACGGCCATCATGTTTTTATATTGACTGTGGTGTCATAAAGCATATGCAACATGATATGGGAATATATTAATGTGCTTTCACAGATTGTGTTTAGATGTACAACAAACTAGTCCTGTCTGACATGTCTGCTCATTATAATTGATGGGAGATGGATGTTTACTGTCACTGCAACTGAATACCTCATGTTTCCTATATGGTTCACCTAAATAACAGATGGCAGTTGCAGCAACTCTGTGAAATAAAGAACAGGATAATAGTCAGGTATAGCATTACTTGAAATAAAATGACAAGTTTTTTATTTGTTTTTTGAAATTTGCAACGCTACCAATTTCCAAAATACATGAAGGTATGATAAAAATTTAATTACACAGAACATACAGTGGAGTCTAAATGTGGTAAAATAATTTTATCATAAAAAAAAAAAAAAAAAAAATTGATCAGTAACATTTTAAGTTTTTAAAAAGAGTTAAATAATTAAATTTAATAGATTTTAATAGATTTAATAAATTAAATATTACATTTAATTAGTTACATTTAATATTTAATTTAATTTAAATTTTAAAAAGAGTTTCTTCTGCTCACCAAAGCTACATTTATTTGACCCAAAATTCATCAAAAACAGTAATAGATGTTTAAACATATAAAAATGCAGTTTTATTCATACATTGATGAAGCTGAAAGTTAATTTTCAGCATCAATGTTGAAAGCATTTTTTTTTTTCTGGATTCTTAGAGGAAGAAAAATTTCAAAGGAACAGCATTTATCTAAAATAGAATAAAATAAAAAATACAGTTTTGATGTAAATAGTATTTGCCACAGTATCAAGATTTCTTATTCACACAAAATGTAAACCAAATCTGTCATTAAAATCTGTCTCATTGTTTATTAATAAACAAATTCAAATCCAGTATGATATTATACATTAATATAATTTTATTTCAATTTTATTTTTATTTAATTATTATTTTTTTTTTTTAATAAGATTTTATTTCAATCTTGGGTCCACGGGTTAGTAAGGGGCTATAAATGTATGTATATCAAGCAGCAACTTCCCAATCTCACATCAAGGAAGTGACTTAAACTGTAATGCGTCAACTGGCTGCTAGAGGCTGGCTGCAAAAGGGAGTCAATCCCATTAGTCTCAGCCTCAAACGACATGCCCACGGACCATTGGCATATGGGACACAAAAGTGGAAACACTTCAGGAGTGTCAAAGTCGTCATTGGATACGCCCGAGAGTTTTACACACCGGTCTGTTACTGTGGTGACATTTCCATGCCTTGAAACGTGATGACAAACGGAACAAACTGTGATTGGTTGTTTGACACGTCAGTCAAACCGCTTCACAGCCTAGGCCAACGAAAGCTGCCATGAATTCCAGACCTTCAATCTGAACAAAAAAACAAACAAACACATGTTTACAGCCTGGTTAAAAAAAAAAAAAAAATATATATATATATATATATATATATATATATATATATATATATTTTGGTCTATATAGCTAATTTTGCCCTTCATGACAACCATGTTGGGGGTGGGTTTTTTTAAAAACTCATCCGTTTAAATTATATTATGGTTGCCGCTTCTGACACTGCCGTCGAGCTATGGGGGCATGGCCTCAGCAAACAGCTCCCGCCTTTTGCCCATTTTCGATTATACAGGAGTGACACACGGTGATGCGCTGCCAAGATGGCGATGGCCCGCTCCGCCCTATGAGCTTCAAAAATGCTCTTCAGAAAAATACGGGTGACGTCACGGACACTACATCCATGTTTTTATACAGTCTATAATGTGTGTATGCATTTTCTCATGTTTTATTGTCTGTTCTATTGTTTGTTTTCATTTATGTGTCTTCTACAATTTCCCTGCATTATGTTGGTCAGGCCGTAGGACCAGAAAGTGCAAAGTAGGTAAGACGGCATGCTGAATCAAAAGATGCACACAGGAGAAACTGGATAAATATTTCCAGTTCAAAAATTGGCAGTATTATAACAAAGATGCTAACAATGGAAAAGCAGCATTTCATTATCAACAGCCTCCAGCCAATGGACGCTGCAGTCTAACATGCTATTTCTGACAGCTCCACAGGTAAACTCTCGTTTCCATGAGAACAGTCCTGTGATTTCACGCGAGCAGCAGTGGTACATTGGCTTTCCTTCTTTCTTTGTTTCTCCTTTCTAGCACTTTTATCCCACTTGCTTCAACAACCTGCTTAGTTTGAGACGGAGAAATGCCAGTCTCATTTGTAGTTAGTCTCGGCTCCCTGTCTCTCAGCCTGGAGTTGATGGAGTGATTCTTACCTATGATGCGCTTGAGAAAACTATTGTGCACTGCTGATGGATGGAGTTTGGAGATGCAGTGGGGTCTGGCCACTTGGAGAGCTTAAATCAATCTGTTCGTTTGTGTCTATGTTGGGCTGATCATTAGAAAGTGCAAACAGTTGAGCAGCGGCAGTATGAACCGCCCTCATGCTGAACAGAACGTTTTCATTAAAGCACACACCAAAAATCTGAATGTGGCCGCTAATTTCACTGGCCAAACTACAGCTGTATGTTTGTAAGAGTACAATAGGCAGAACAAGGCCCAACAAGACTGAAGATTTATGTGCTTCTATCTATGATTCACAAACACATCCTAGAAAATTCTTACAATAATTCAAAGGACATTTTCAAACCAAGATCAAACATCTACAACCAAAAAGCAAGTATCCCCAATAATGCTCATACTAAATGTTACTGATTTTAACTTGTCAGAACTTTACTATAAAAAAACAGGGTAGCAATATATTTTGAAATATGTTGTTTCAAACATACATGTTTTGACATGTTTCCACATGTGAGATTGTCAAGCTCATAATTCATGTGTATATTGAGTTTCATGTCTTGGATTTAGTTAATAGTTTATGTTTTTTATAATTTTTTATAAAACTTTACTTGGGTTATTTAACATCTTTATCCTCATCTGCTTCAGGCTGTTAATGTTACAAAATACAGAACCAGTCAAGAACCCAGGAAAATCTTTCTGTAGAGCATTATGTAGAGGAGTATTGTGAACTATGCTCTTTTGAAGGGTTTAATGATGTTGCGAGACCATGACGAGGCCATGGCTTCCTTTATGCTGGCTAACACATCTTACTAGGGATGTCCCGATCAGGTTTTTTTGTCTCCGAGTCATTTGATTTTGAGTATCTGCCGATACCGAGTCCCGATCCGATACTTCTAATACATAAAAAAAGAATAAAGAAGAGCGAAAAAACAGATCCAGGATCTTCAATAAATTACATTTTGAAATATATTCAAATATAAAACAGCTATTTTAAATAGGCTAGTAAAAATATTTCAAAATCTTACTGTTTTGCTGTACTTTGGATCAAATAAATGCAGGCTTGGTGAATAGAAGGGACTTCTTAAAAAAAAAAAAAAAAACCTTAACAAGCTTACTGTTCAAAAACTTCTGACTGGTAGTATAGGCAACTTTATTTTTTCTCTAATTTCTAGCTTTTAATTGGCTTAGAAATCTATAAATGCTGGACAATAACAAATAATAATGATTTGTTTATATACTACAAACACTGTTTATCACATAATAATGCAGAATAGTTTCTATACTGTAATAAATACTATGTCAATCAGAACTGCATTGTTCATACTTTATTTATCACCTGCTGGAGATGACTTGAAGAACAATTTATTGTCGTGATCGTATATTAATGTCTTCGTGTTTGCATAAGTTTCTGTTTTCCTGTGAGCACCACAGCATAGCTGGACGCTTTTGTCCATATTAGGAATATCCTGATATCAGTGCGAGAGCGCGCTCCGGCTTCGAGTATGAATGAAACACACTGCATGAGAGTTTAGCGCTCTGTGATGTTCATCTCGCTGTATCCTGGGTCCGAATGAAATATCAGGTCATGCGCAAACTATCATGTCTCTTTGAGTTTGAATCTATATTTATTCACACCAGCTCCTGAAAACAAAGTGATGTCATGCGACACACGTTGCTGTTTCTGTGTGGAGTCAAAAGGGTCTAACTCTGTGCCACCGCATAACAAAAGATGTGTTAAAAATGAATGAGAATATATATATATCCGAGTCCTGATCGGGAGGTAACGTCCGATTCCGATCGAGTCTGAAACCACGCGATCGGGCCCAATTTCCGATCACGTGATCGGATCTGGACATCCCTACATCTTACTGTACATTAACTTAGTATTCAGTATTAGCTTTGTCTTGAAACTGAGTAGATGGCCATTTACTGTTGGAAAAGTCAAAGAGGACTTCAATGCTTATCCTACAGTAGATACCATTTTGGCCATCCCAATGCCAGAGCCTCCTCACATCATGACCACTCAAGATTCCCCTTGAGGGGGCTATATGTCCCAAGACCAACTGGCCGTGACCGCCATGGTTCCCAAGTTTGGCGTCCTTGCACTGCTGAGTCCGGAGGTCCTAAGTCCACTGATCAGAAGTCCTGTGATCCTAGAGGTCATCCTATTGTCATTGGTGCTTGCCAGTCATCAGTACTTTTCTGTGTGTATGGGCTTCACACGTTTTCCCAGATATGGCAGTGTCCCCTACAAATCCCTCTGAGAAGTCTGTTTGCTCAGCCACAGTCCATACCACAACCACAGAAACAGTCCATAAAATTTCTGTGCTCTCTATATATCCATGCCTGTTCAGTCATGCCTTTCCCACCATGAGCATGAAGGCCACCTCTGAACTCTCCAGGCTCCTTGTCCCACTGTGTTCATCCTGGCCTCATGTAACACACAGTGGCCATCTTTGAAATGCCTCTTGTGCATGCAAGTGCAGCTTCTATCTCTTTGAATTTGGAAATATCAAATTCCAAAACCAAGCTTGCGGTGAAATTCCATATTTGAAATTACCAAATAAATCTGATATCAGCTGTGTCATAAATGTTGTTTATTTTGCTCAAATATCATTATAAAAAGCTTATTATTCAGGCTAGATCAGCTAACTGACCATTTCTATATCAACCGGGACTTCTAATGGCAGCTGCAGTGATGCACGGACTTTACCGATTTGTAATTGGCTCCTCCATTCAGAAGGCAGGGCTTACTGCGATTGAGTGGCCATATTGAGCGTTGCATTTTTCCCCATTCAAATTTATATTAGTGAAACGTCTTGAGTAGTCTTTGCTCATGTTCCATTGGTTCCGCACTGGTCCTTTGCCCTGCTGTCTCCGTCTTGGCTCCATGCTCGGTCAGCTTCACCTTGTTCTTGGCCCTGCCATCTCTGGCTTGGCTCCATGCTCAATCGGCTCCACCCTGGTCCTTGGCCCTGTTTTCTTTGCCTTGGCTCCATGCCCTGTTGGCTCTGCCATAGTCCCTGGACTTACCGGCTATAGTTTGGCTTTATTCACCATCATCTCAAACCAGTTCTTTGGACCTGCCATCTTCTTGGTTTTGTGCTCCGTCATTGTCTTGTCCTCTGCTCTACGGTCCAGATCCACCTTTGCTTCACAGTCTAGGCCCACCTTTGTACTATGATCCAGACTCGCTCCCGCTTCATTGGGTTTGGTCAGGGCCATTCAAATCTTGCCCTGGATGGCCAATGCAGTGCAGAGGCCAATGCAGTTTGGCTCCAACCCTAATCAAACACACCTGAGCATGCTAATCAATGTTCTTGGGATCATTAGAAAATCACAGGCAGGTGACTTTGATCAGGGTTGGAGCCAAACTCTGCACCGCATTGGCACTCCAGGGAAAGATTTGAATAGCCACGGTGTAGCTCCACCACAAAGACATGATCCAGGCCCACTTTCACTTCATGGCCCAACCCTTATCCTCCTCTGCTCCGCCCCCTCCTGGACTTTGCTGTTGTTTTGGATTTGGTGTTTTGTTTGGCTATCAGGAGCTAACCATTGAAAGGGCTATACTGTATGTTAGGCCTGTTTAGATATGTATTGTTGTCAGCTTAAATCATGTGATGTTCTTCAAGATTTCATTATTATTATTATAATTATTATTATTATTTATAGTTAACATGTTTTACAGTGACCAGTTTTCTATTACACTACAATCCTTAAGGCAGGGTAGGTGATTTGGTTCAAAAACATTTTTTGTTATATTCGTTGAAAGTCACATCCCAATAGGAACTAAGTTAAGTAGTCAACATTTATTTACATGTATTTGTATTGTCTGTAGGACTTGTAGGACCATAAAATGCTCGTCCAATCAAAATGTTCGGTCCAAACATTAGGAAAGGCTGTCCTGCCTGCCTGTAAAATTATGTATTTGCATACCTCTGCATAACCTATTTGAGTAGACATGATATGTCATTGGCGCATTCCAGCGAGACTGAAAGGTGCTATTACTGTACTAATATGTGTTTTTTACTGTAATATTTTTTCACAGGTGAATGAGACACGAGGTAATCTGGCAGCATTGCATTCAACCCTCCACCAACGCCATCTCTCATCAATTTGCAGGTTAGTCTCTTTTCTGACATGTTCATGTGTGGTTTTGCAGAGTGATTACACAGAAAGGGTGGGGATCTTGCTATTGCAAGCCAACACTCTGGACTTTTTGTAGTCCCTAGGATTGCAAAGTCCACTAAAGGAGGAAGAGCATTTTCGCTTGGCTCCTAAACTCTGGAATAGGATATTATCCATGACTAGGACACAATCTCTCCGTTTAAATCTAGATTAAAGACACAACTCTGGTCAAATGCACATTACCATTCTTTGCTTGAATGGTTTAATCTGCTTTTCTGTTTCTAGAAATGTCAGTGACAGCGACAATGACAGTGCAATTATTAAAGAATACAACACAGATGAAAATATAAATAAATATAGCTATGAAAGAATGAAATAAAAGTAAACAATAAAAATATTAGAATAAAATATAAAAAAGATGTATACTGTAGAATTAAATATAGAACACAAAACAATGTGCATGAAAGTAAACTGTAGTCTTAAATATTAACTTACACAGGGATGTACAATGTGCATATGTGCATTATACTGTAGTCTTAAAAATTAAGATACACAGGAATGTACAGGTTGACACTGTCAGTATGTCAGTGTGAGGTAGTGAATAAAGAATATCTTACTGATAAAGTGAATATTAAGTGGAGACAAGAAGATGTTAAGAGGCTAGTTTTGAGTTTAGGAGCCTGATGGCCTGGGGGAAGAAACTCCTCCTAAGTCTCTCTGTTTTTTCCATCAGGCTACGGAAGCACTAACCAGATGGCAGCAAAGTGAAAAGAGGGTTACTGGGGTGGATATAGTCCTTGATGATTTTCACAGCTCTGCTTTTGCAGCGTTTGAGGTAGATGTCCTGCAGAGAGGGGAAAGCAGACCCGGAGATGCACTCAGCTAGGCGCACAACTCTCTGCAGGGCTTTGCAGTCTTGACTGGAGCTGTTCCCATACCACACTGAGATACACTGAGTCAATACACTTTCTATAGCCCCTGAATAGAAAGTTTTCAGGATTGCTGGTGAGACCCTGAATTTCCTCAGCTGTCCCAGATGGTACAGTCTTTGCCTGGCTTTCTTAACCTGTGTTTGAATGTGTGTAGTCCAAGTCAGGTCCTCGGAGATGTTTACACCAAAGTACTTGAAGCTGCTCAACCTCTTCACAGGTGTCCCGCTGATCATAAGAGGAGTATAGGGCTGCTGCTGTCTCTTCCTGAAGTCAACAATCAGATCTTTAGTTTTGCTCACATTCAGAGAGAGACAGTTGTCCTGGCACCATGATGTTTATTTCCCTACCTCATCCAAGTATGCGGTCTCGTTATTGTTGTGAATGAGGCCCAGAAGCACAGTATCATCAGCAAATTTGATTATAGATGTGGAGCTGTGCGAAGACACACAGTCATGTGTGTAGAGAGTAGAGCAGGGGACTCAGGACACAGCCCTGTGGGGCTCCTACGTTCAGGGTGATGGAGTTGGAGGTGTACTGGCCTAGTTTCACCACTTGAGTCTTCCAATGAGGAAATCAAGAATCCAGTTGCAGAGTGAAAAATTCAGGCCGAGGTCCATGAGTTTAGAAATGATCTTTGTGGGGAATATAGTATTAAAAGCTGAGATATAGTCGATAAATTGCAGCCTTACATAGTTCCCGTTAATGCTGTCAATGTGTGTTAGAGAAGAGTGCAGGATTTGAGAGAGAGATGGTATCATCAGTGGATCTGTTTGGGCGATAGGCAAACTGAAAAGAGTTTAATGTATCCAGGAGGAAGGAGCAGATGACGTTTCTAATCAGTCCCTCGAAGACCTTCATGACTATTGATGTGAGGGCAACTGGACGATAGTCATTCAGACAAGAGGGTTTATTGTTCTTAGGCACAGGGATGATGACAGATTTTTTGAAGGAGGTGGGAACCACCGATGTAGCAAGAGACTCATTAAAAATAGATTTAAACTAGTGGTGGGCCGTTATCGGGGTTAACGTGCTGCATTAACGTGAGACTCTTATCGGGCGATAAAAAAATATCGCCGTTAATCTATTCTCAAAGTTGGGTTGGGAGGGGGGTCTATATTAGGCGAGCTATGATGACTTTCTCCTTGATATTTTAGCATGGATGTATACCTAGCCGAATCTGTACTAAACTTCATGTTGAGCATAAATATAAAGCCTACTGATAAAGGACATCGTCAACAGTCTTGACGGCAAAATAGACTATGTTTGACAGGTGCAATATTTGAAAATCGATAATTATTTATTTATTTTTTAAATTACATTTATATCCGAATTTATGTCAACCTATAGACTTTCAAACATTAAAATGTCATTAATTAATATGTATTTGTGCCTTAATTATTTTATTTGGGCAGCACACATATTCTGAATGCCTTCGGCAGAATTCAAATGAGCCATTTTAATCTAGATTAATCTAGATTCATTCCAAGATTACAGTGAGATTAATCTAGATTAAAAAAATTAATCTATGCCCACCACTATTTTAAACAAACCAGTGAGCTGATTAGCGCAGGACCGCAGAACATGGCCAGAAATCCCATCAGGTTTAGCTCGTCAGCCAACGATGGATCTGCTCTCACCTCTGCAGAGGATTTGTTTCCAAAGGCACAGATGGTCCTTAGTCCTTGCCACACACGTTGGCGGACATTTAGCTGGAAATGTGACTATGCGTTCCCTGTATTTGTGTTTGAGGACTTTTACTGTGCGTTGGAGAGCATAGCACAATGCTTTGTACTCGCTCATGTTTCCCGACAGAAGACCTGCGTTGTAAGCAGCAGTGCATTTGTTATTGTATCCGTAGCTTGTTCGGCTAGCGTGTTCACAAAGCTTAATGCAACATCCGTGAACTCGCTGACGTCAGATGAACTTGCCCGAAACATGTCACAGTCTACGTCATCAAGAGACGCCTGTAGCATGGCTTCTGAGTGGGCGGACCATCGCGTCACCACCCTCTGCAACGGGGGGGATCTTGAACGAGCCTTTGTTTATATTTCGGTGCGAGGAAAATGGCGGCATGGTCCGATTTGCCAAAAGCTGGTAGTGAACGAGTTTTGTAAGTCAAGGCAAGGCAAGGCAAGTTTATTGAATCCCTGAATCAACAAACAGAACTAACAAATATTGCTACAAGTGTGACTGCATCATATAATAATTATTAATTATTAATAATATTAATAATGTTCATTGTCTGGCTGACTACGTCTTGTATTAATTTTTCTAAAAATCCTGTCATACGTGCACAAACTGACAGTCACCACATATAAGCTACTACTAAATATTGTAGAAACTTAATTTTCTGTAAAGTTGCTTTGTAACGATTTGTATTGTAAAAAGTGCTATACAAATAAACTTGACCTGAATTGAATATTTATATAGCACATTTCGTACACAATGGTAATTCAAAGTGCTTAACATAAAGTAAAATAATCATGAAGAATTTAAAACAGTTAAAAATAGAAAATGATTTTACATAAAATACAGTGAATACGTAAAATACAGTGCAATCGGTTCGGACATCGCACAGTGCTCATTCAATAAATGCACAGCTAAACAGATGAGTTCTGAGTCTAGATTTAAATATTACTAATGTTTTAGCACTGATCTCTTCTGGAAGCTGATTCCAACTGTGGGCAGCATAGTAACTAAAGGCGGACTCCCCTTGTTGTGTGTGAACCCTTGGTATTTCTAACTGACTCGATCCTAATGAGCTGAGTGGTCTGTCGGTTTATATTCAATGAACATATCTGCAATATATTTCGGTCCTAGGTGATTTATAAACGGGTGAAAGTACTTTAAAATCAATCCTAAATATAACTGGAAGCCAGTGTAATTTTAGGGACTGTAACATCCTTTGTTTGTCGGAAACATGGCTCACACCCTTGGTCCCCGACGCTACTGTCATGCCGTCTGAAAACTTCTCTGTTTTAAGGATGGACAGGACAGCCGAGGCCGACAAATCCAAAGGTGGAGGATTTGTAGGCATTCTTAAACTGAGTGTAGCAATGATCCATTGTATTCGGTCCTCTGGTTGGACAGGATACATGTTGTTAAGAGTTAGGCATAACTTGCCTGTGGTTGGCTTTGTTAAAGTCCCCAGCGATGAAAATAGCAGCATCAGGATGTTTGTTGATGTTGCCGCTGAGCACATCGTGAAGCTCAGACAAAGCCAAATCGGTGTCTGCTTGTGGTGGGATGTAAACAGCAGTAACGATGATCAATGAAACTCCCGGTGCACTTAGAATGGGCGGCAGATAATGGATAAATGTTACAGATGAGGCGAGCCGGAGCGCAACATAGTGGAGATATTCCTGGGTTCACACCATTTCTTTTTAACCATGAAACACACTCCTCCACCTTTGGAATCGCCGGCCTCGGCTGTCCTGTCCATCCGTAAAACAGAGAAGTTTTCAGATGGCGTTACAGTAGCGTACAGTGTAACAAACTCCTGTCAGTTACTTAGTTTTTTTAAACTGCAATTACACTCCTCACCACTAGAGGTATTAGTGAGATCTCTATGCCTAGATAAAGAGACAGGTGAGCAGTAGAAGAAATTAGATTATATTGTATACTGATACGTCTAAACGGACTGATAAGAAAATGGGAATTGCTTATGTTATCCCTCAATTAAACATTGAATTTGCTAAAAGAATTAATGATGATTTAGCTGTATATACAGCAGAAATGATAGCAATATGGATGGCAGTGATGTGGGTAGAGAGCAATAGACCTAAACAAGCTGTGATAGCTTCAGACTCTAGTTCAGCTTTGATAAGCCTAAAGCATCTTCACTCTGAGTCTAGACAGGACATAGTGTTCGAAATAATGCAATTAGCAAACAATCTGATTAAGTCTGGTATTAGTATTACATTTATATGGGTACCAGCTCATATAGGTGTAGGAGGTAATGAATTGGCTGACAAATGTGCGAAAAAAGCAGCAGAGAAGTCTGAAGTAGAGGTAAATATTAAATACAGTAAAGCTGAAATTAAAAGTATAATTATAGCAAAAATTAATGGAAAATGGCTGTGTTTATGGGACAATGAAAAGTCTGGAAGACATTTGTATAGAATTCAAGGAAAAGTGGGAAAGAACAGGAACACATGTAGAAGTAAGCGTGAAGAAGATGTGGTATCTAGAATGAGGCTAGGTCATACAGGATTAAATAGAACATTATTTATAATGAAAAAACATGTAGATGGAATATGTGAATATTGCAATAGTCAAGAGACTATAGAGCATGTAATTATGTATTGTCCTAAATATTATTAAGCCAGACAAAGATTAATTTCACAACTTGGTGAGAATCAGATGACATTAAATTTGCATGATATATTGCAAAGAGGATCTGGTGAAATTTGTTTTTCTTTTTTGTTTACTTTTTTGAAGATTACTGGATTATTAAATAGAATTTAACGAAGTGTAGGTCGACCCTTGATCCACACTCCAGTCCAGATGGTGGCGGTAATGCACCGAAAGCTGGTTGCCAGCCATATAAAAAGAAGAAGAAGAAGAAGAAGAAGAAATTAGCATGGCTGACCTCCCTGGTCACCTGTCAAACAAAGTCCTGGTTGAGAAACTCTCTGTTTCATGCTCAACTGTAAGTAAAATATATATGTTCATGTTGATGTTTTATTTTCTGATGAAAGATTATCTTTGTGCTTATTGAATATAGTGAATGGATTGCACCTAATTAACAGGTGGCATTTTTGTGTCTTGTAGAAGGACTTTTCTGTTTGTACTGAACGAATATTTGTGCCAGCTTTGTGGTCCTGGCTGAGATTTTGCTACACTGAGTCCAGCAAACAAGGTTTCTGTTTGGATGTACCTTGGACAGTTGGATGACTGCTATGGACTTACTTTGGTGGGAAATCTGTATGTTTGATGACGGTCTGCAACCGTCGTTCGTTTACCATCAAACCTCCACCATTTGACTTCCTAAAGAGAATTAAGACTTGTATCTGACTCTCATAAATCACCTAAACCGTTTACACCAGTGAACGTTATAAAGACTGTTTCATATATTGCTGGAAACTTCAACTCTTAAACCGTACTATTTACATCTCTTAGTGTACGGGGTGTTTTGGCAATACTATTTTGTATGTAGTTTCTTTGTTTGGAATATATTTTGGTGTCTATATATAAAATCACATATTTCATTGCTCTTTGGGGTGCTCTTGGGTTTAAACATATGTTGATGCTTATGACCCTCCCTATTAACAGACTATTAATTAGCATTTACCCAAAGAAGTAACTGTTGGTTATAACAGTACAGTAGCGTCCGGGACCAAGTGCATGAGCCATGTCTCCGACAAACAAAGGATGTTACAGTCCCTAATGTCCTGTTGGAAACTTATCCTGGCTCTAAGATCATTTTGAAGAGATGACGCCAACCCTGAACCAACTTAAACAACTACCAAATTTTCTATACTTCTTCTTTTCTATTACTATAAGTTTGATCACAACATATAATCACTGCTGTTATTCACATTCATCATATCTGTTAATGTCATTAACTAACTACATGATTTTTACTGTCATAGAACTGAACATTTCTGCCATATGGACAGAAATGTAGAAAATGTTCTGTGAAGCTGCTTGCAACAAAGTGCTATACAAATAAATGTGAATTGAATGGAATTCTTCAAATGATTTAAGGGAGGGAGTTTTGATGGCACTCATATTTTCTTCAAAGCGCCTAGTTGTTGATACACAGTAATATTTATTTATTCTCTTCTTTAACAAAGTTTAAATTTATGCATTTAGCAGATCAAAAGTAACTTTTAAAAATATCAAAAAGCAAAACTAACTAAAACTAATTTATGCAGCTGGAGCTTTATAGAAATTTACAATTCAATTCACAGCAATGCAGGGATATAGACATCTTGACATAAACACTATTTTATTTTATTTTTTCTTTGCAGATATAATGCTTGTATAGATCTGAGCTGATTATGGTTCTGAAGAGTCTGTGATATGCTCTAATTTGAGATACAACCACACAATTTGACTTGCTTACAAGTGAAGGCAAATATATATATATATATATATACATATACATATATATATATATACATATACATATACATATATATATATATATATACATATACATATATATATACATATACATATACATATACATATACATATATACATATACATATATACATATATACATATATATATATATATATACATATATATATATATATATACATATATATATATATATATACATATATATATATATATATACATATACATATACATATATATATACATATACATATATATATATATATATACATATACATATACATATACGTATACGTATATATATATATACATATACATATACGTATACATATATATACATATATACATATACATATATATATATATACATATACATATATATATACATATACATATATATATACATATACATATATATACATATACATATATATATATATATATCAAATTGTGCATTAATTATAAATAATGATATTAATAACAACAAATAGTATTAATATTTCGCAGTTGATTTATTATTTACCCAATACAAAAATGTACAATATAATAATAATAATAATATTTTTTTTCAGTTCTCTCCAGTGTCTAGTATCCAATTAAATACTAGGCCTATAGTTATTTTTATTTTTTTATTTTTACATAATTACATAAGAATAAACTATTTTATAAATTAAGACTAATATTGACATAATGAAATTAATCATTACAAATAATAATCAGCTCTAATTATTTATTTAATCAAATATATTACTATAAACATGTTTTTAATAAGTTTTAATTTATCTAGTTAGGTATTCAGTTAAGATAAACAAAAATATTCACGTTTTAACTCTCTTTCTCTCTCTCTCTCTATCTTATTTTAAAAAGAGCAGGAATAAATGTAAAATGCAGAGATTCATATGGGAGTTCAATATGGTACTATAAACCAGTTAGCCTTAGATTTCCCAACACACTTACACAGTACAGTACAGCAATAAAACACACACAGAAGAAAGAGAGAGCTCCTGTTGGAGGCCAGGACAGATTGGAGTCTGGATTTGAGCTTGAGTTATTAAGATGTATCCGGTGGAAGCTGCTCCACAGGATAAGACCTTCACTGCAGAGTGCTCTTCACTTTGTGAATAATTAGGATGGGTTTCCACGTCTGACCGAGATGCCAGTGTGAGGCATTCTTGAAGTGCATTAGTGAAGTGTTCAGCACCATTCAGACGTAAACAGATGAGTCCATTCACTGCAGCAGATAGCCATAGTCCTCCTGTATCATTAATTATGATTATTGCAGCTGGGGGAAGAACTGGTTTGATGTCATGCTTCACTAGCTTCAGGGATATAATGTATTCTTTCCATATATATGTATATACGTTTGTTACAAGTAGATCAAGATATATATATATATATATATATATATATATATATATATATATATATATATATATATATATATATATAATTAACTACATGACGTGTCGATTAATGAATCTAATTAATCTCAAAATACATCTGACTGTGAAAATAACCACAAAAGTATTTAAAGCTATTTTTTGATGAATAAGAAAGTAGACATTACAAATTGTAGCTTTAAGAAGAAACCATTTATATATTTCAACATAAAATTCATTGCACAATTATTTAGGCTACAACAGCCTAACATAAACTAAGGAACATAATATAAACAGACACACACACACACACACACACATATATATGTTTTTTTTTTTCAAAAAATGAATAAAATAAATGGAATAACCCAGATTACCCACAGGCACACATTTATTTATTACTTATTTATTTATAGACTTCTGCTTACTTTTTTGCATTAACTTGATAATTTTACCCTGCAGTGTGACATATGAATTTTTAAAAAGTACAAATAATACTTGTATCTCAATTAATATGGTGTGTACAACCTGCATGCATATTAATTTTAAACCCCAAAACAAAACAAAAAAACTAACAAAATCTGTGACACTGTTCAAATAAATTCCTTTTCAATTTATACTTTTATTTAATTTGTAAATTGATCACATTTTTTTTAATTTCATGCATTGTTCTTTTTTTTATATTGTGCATGTTAGTTGTTTTATTAATTAAATAAAATTTTGGAATCTGAACAATACCTGTGTATAAAATAAAATGCACTGTTTCTGTAATAGAAATGCAGTTACGTTTCATTGGACACTTTCAATGAACAATGCTCATCTCCATCAGCATAATGAGGCAATTGTTACAGATATTGATCAGCGTGCAGCATTTACTAAATGAAATAATGTCAGGACTGAATGAATTGGAAGAGGAGGAGCAGAGTTTAATTTAGAGCTGAAATGATGGAAACAAAGTCAGCAGATCTCAGCTGGCTGGACAGATACGTGTATTGTCTGCTGAGCCGCTCTAATGGCAGCACAATGCTGCTGAACAGACCTCCATTGCAGCACAGGTGCCATAATCACCCCGATTAGAAAATGGTGCAGCAGAACTCGGACTTATTTACATTCAGACGGCTTTTGGCACAAGCGGCCATACTTATACAGACACAAGGTCACTGTGGGGAGAAGCAACGGCAGCCATTCTGACTTACACAGAAAGTCAAAGATTAAAGCAGTGTCACTATTTGATAAATGATAAAACTCAAGATTATGAAAATAAGAGTTTTACTGAAGTATAGATGCTAATAATGCACACTGATATTATTTTGCCCCTATATTGGCCAATTATTATAAATTACTGGAAAAAATGCATAAATATACTGGTCAATATCAATACTGTCACTGACATCTCTTGTGAAACAATAAGCAGATATTAACTTTTACCTGTGATTCTCACAGGGGCGTAGCACCAAATTTTGGGCCCTGGGTACAAACCATCTTGCTGGGCCCCCGTACCAAATACCATAGTGACACCAATGGGTGGGATATTTTGAAGAAAGTCTGTAACCAAACGACTGATGGACCCCATTGACTTCCATAGTAGGAAAAAAAAAATACTATGGAAGTCAATGGGGACCAGCAACTGTTTGATTACCAACCTTCTTTAAAATATCTTCTTTTGTGTTTAGCAGAAGAAAGGAAATCATACAGATTTGGAACAACTTGAGGGAGAGTAAATTATGACAATTTAAATTTTTTGGTGAACTATCCCTTTAAAGTTTAAATGTGTACAATAACAATGTACCCATTTTGCTTATTTCCTCTTAACACTTAAAGGCCATGTTGCAGGTTAACCACCACTTTCGATTAATGGGTACATAAATCACTCAAGATATGTATATCATTTTTAAAATGTCTCAGAAATGGTCTTAAAGACCAGTTTTTTACGTTTTTGGTTTTAACGTTTTTTTTACGCAACTCTGGGATGACGTCACGTTGGGTAGAAATGTTGGAAAGGTAGCCTCAGCCTAGTATGATGCCGCGTTCCAGGCAACCCGTAACCAGTGTTTTTCCAACCTGAAACCCGTGAAAGTGCACTGGAACGGCAGTCAAACCCGTGACTTCCCACCCGTGAACTCGTGTCTCGTACTAGTTTGATGTAGTCCGAGTTCCGAGGTCACACAGCACGACAAACAACGATGGCAGCCCCTACGAATAATACCGCCTATGGATGCAGTGTTTATGCAAGTGGTACACGTTGAAAAAACGATTTTAGGTCAATGTAACGTTGCAATAAAATAAATAATCTAGCTACAATTCCTTGCGCTCAAAAAGTTTGTCGTAACTTGCCTGGAACAGTACAAAGTCGTTAGTCGTGGTATGAAATAGTGATTACAAGCTCAAAAACCTGCCTGGAACGCAGCATAAGAAATAACGTTATAGCGACTGACTGGGATGAGGAAGAGGTGGCAAGAGCCAACATGTATGATGGCCCGCAGCTGTGTAATTTCGAACCAGCCTGATGTGAGAGCGCAAATGAGGAATTGCCAGAACTGATGTCCGTCAAAGCCAATTAAATGCATGGTCCGAGGAGAATAATTGGAGAGTTGGTGAAGTGTCCTGGTGAGTTGCTATCATTTAGCATCGCAGCAATGAGCACTGGAGCTAGTCTACGAGCTGCAGTGCACAATAACCACACATTTTTTACTGTCATTGAATAGCACAGAGTGAAAAATCAACGTTTTCTTTATATCTAGTGGCAGTGATCATGACGTTAGTTCAGATAAGTAATGGTAACCTTTGTCATAGTGTCGTAGAACTGGTAAACTTTGTCTTTGTCATCTAGAAATAGAAGGCATCATGCTAGCTATATGGACGTTTCTAAGCGTTTATCTCTTCCTCCGGTGAAAATGTTGTTGCAAACGTAGCCGCGTGTCTGTGGCTGTGGTTGGCATGTGCCATCCCATGGAAACTGCGTTGGAAAGCTTGTGCTGTAGGGAAGTGTAGGGAAATAAATCAAAATCCTTAGACTGTGGACGGGCAAAATAATAAAATGTTGTATTAAGGCATTAACTGTCTCTATCATCTTTCCTTTAATCCCCTTCTCTCTCACTCTGCACATTGAGTTTCTCTGCAATATGAAATAAGCACTTTCAATAAACTACATTAATTATGCAGCCATCAATTGTATGTCTCCATGATCACAGTCCTACTACTGATGATCTTAGAGTATAGCCAGCATGTTTACTTTTGCTTATAGCTTAAATGTTACTTGAAGGTTCCTGCTCTGACTCAAAAGCTGAACTGTCCACCCCTTCTTGTTCACCAGCAGGAGCAGTAGCAGCACTAGTGCTACTGTTTCTTCCTTCGTCACCTTCAAAATAAATAAATGCACACTGTAGACTAGGCTATATATTGCAGGATAGAAATGGAAAATCTAAATTTCTGGTCAAATTTGGCACTAAAGAAATACTGTATCCCCATATGTAAAAAAAAAACAAAAAAGTGTGCTAGTTTGTGCAAGTACCGTTGTATGTGCTATGTTTATAGAAAAACTATACTTTCAAAAAATATATATTTTATCATATTATTAAGAATAGTCTAACTACAAGCAACAGCACAAATAAATACAATAGAGTAAAGATACAAATTAAATAAACTGTCTTTCAGGGTTTTTTAGGGAGGTCTAACGTTAGTTTTAGGTACAGAAATTGAATAAAGTAATCAAATGTAAAACAGCATTCCATTTTGGACTATAAATGAAAGATTATTCCTTATTGAAGTTACAACAGCTTTTCAATCAAGAGCAGCGAGTGATTTTCTTTGTTGTTGCTGTTCGATTAATTTAAAGACTCACTTTAAGAGAATGCACTGATCCAGTGTTCGTATTTGTATTGAACAATAGTGAATGGTTTGTCCACCGGTGTTTTTTTTTTTTTTTCTCATTGCTGTTGTTGTAATGTCTGGGAAGCCAGAATGCTCATCCATCAACAGAAACGAATATTAGCTGAACCCCGTTTGTTTTACGTGTTATTTATAGTAAGCCATATTACAGATGCTTTGTCAGATTTAAGCTGAAAAGCGGTCCCAGCGCGTGCCAAACCGTGTGTGGAGAACCGAAGGGTTCGGTTTTTTCAATGAATCGTCCGACCCCTGGTAAATATAATGTAAATGTATTTCTGACCGACCTTCTCCCTACCAGCCCAGACAGCAAGCAGTTTCAGCCCAGATATGGCCCGTATGGATTTTACACGGGCCAAATGTGGGCCGGTTCTGGGCCGAAACTGCTTGCTGTCTGGGGGCGAACATGGTTGGGATTTTGCAACAACTTGCTGCGTCTGTGGCCAGGGCTTTTCTCCTTTTTATACATTCCCTCTTTGCTACTCCTTTGCGCTTACGCTCTATTTTTTTGCACGATTTTCTAAGATAAAGCCTGCCTCTGGATATAGCCAATTAGGTAGTGTTGGGCATGTAATGGTGTCATTTTCACCCGCGATCACCTGATTCTATATTCATAAATCCATAAATTAAGTTGCATACCAGCGGCAGCCGGCAGGCCAGAATGACCATCAATCCACTGGAAAATGTCCCGGTGCTCCCGATGGCCAGTCCGCCCCTGTCGATATCGATTTGTCTGTCTGTCTGTCTATCTATCTATATATATATATCTATTTATCTATAATCTGCGCTATCTGAATACTCTCGTCTACTACTCGTGTCTCTCTAGTCACTCTCAATGCTCTCAAGGCGGGCTTTGGTAAATTCTCTCCCCAACGTGACGTGATGCAATGCTTTGTGGGAGAAAGGAGACCGCTGTAAGATAGTACCTACTTTTTCGTATTATATTCCGTTTTGTGCCACCCAACAATATAAAATACAATGGATAACAGTTTAAATGTTTATTACCAACAAGCAAATTGCACAAATTCGTTAAAAAATTAACCCTGCAACACGGCCTTTAAGTACTAATTACTAAGTGTTAAAAAAGGCAATTCCGCTAAAAGCTCACCTTGTCTCACTGTCACATCCACCTCACTGTCACTGCTTTCACCTGGCCATGATGAGGGGCACCGGCAGCACCAGGGGGGGTCATACATCGAGCGCAAAAGAACCGGTGAACTACGTGAATTACGTTTTAACATAGGTCATTTTCAATCATTAAGATGTGAATTAAACTGGGAACAATCCTGTATTTAATGTAAGAGCGTGCGCAAGCTAATTTGCATAACAATGCTATAAAATAGGCGCTAACGATCTGTGTTTTCGCGGGTGTTTGATTTTGACAATGGAGGGAAATATACAGTATTTTCATGTAAACTTCTGACTCTGGGGAGAACTCCTCCAAGAGTATATATTTATGTTAAAACAATGTCAATTCTCGATGATGCATTTGGAACTCACCTTTCTTTTCAAAAATTGAGTGAGCAACTGCTTGCCCTCATTTGCTTTTCTCTCTTTAATCCTCGTTTCTTTTCGTTTTTGAGCCCCTGAATTTCCTTTCTTAAGGAAAGACATGACTCTTCCCTTGTATTCCTAGTTCACGGCTAACTCCAGCTCCTGTCTCATTATCTGATTCACGGAAGGTTCGCAGCAGAAGCACCTGAACTGCGGGTCGTACCATTTACATTGATTCGAGAGGGGTGCTGGGGCCCTGCACAGCATGGAAATTATTTTTTTTTTTTATACCAAACCAGTGCCTAACTACAAGTTTAGTTTTGCACAGGAATTTTTTTATTTGTACATAAATGCTATACAAATGTTTGTGCATGTATATGTATGTCTAGAAAACTGACTTGTAAGACCTTGTAAGACATACTGTACAATGGTACTAAATTAGTAACCCTGCTTTGCTGTTTTAGTACTCAGCAACCTATCGTTTCAGTCCAGTTTTATCCAGCTCTCTGAATTACTCAACTGTGATTTGTTAGTCATGGCAGTCTGAGATCAAATACTGTTGTATAATGATTGTCAAATTATAATTGACCAAATTCATAGTTGTGCTTGTTCATGTTTTTTGTACTAGACAAATATACATACAGTATAAATGCATTTCCTTTTTACAGAAACAAGAAGCCAAGCAAGTGGTGAACAAGAAGAGGAATAAAATGGCATTAATATATATATATATATATATATATATATATATATATATATATATATATAATTTTTTTTTTTTTTTTCAAAATGCATATATATATATATATATATATATATATATAAATATATATATATATATATATATATATATTTTTTTTTTTTTTTTTTTTTTCAAAATGCAATGAATCCATGATACTTTTTTTTCTCAAAATTCAATAAATCCATTGAATCAATATGTTATTTTTCATATCAAAACTGATGAAAATACACAACATAGTGATCCATATATGACAGCCTCTGAACTGTATCACCAAACTGTATTTGTTTGTCTTCACTTATTCCTTTTTAAATGCACACTTAGGGCTACCACCTTAAAATGAAAATGCAACTGTAGCATATGCACAACAGTGAATATAATTTTGGATGGACTTAGTCCACGTGATTGTCTTAACCAAATGGAAACAAGTAACCTACCTAGCTGCCTTGGTTACTGGTCCGAAACCAGCCATGTGGCAACCATTGCAGAAACATTTACTAGTTGCCTGGGAGTGTTACTTAATTTACAATTTATGAGTCACATTCTTCACTGCCCTCAAGTGTGGCTGTATATATTTTAGTTCTATTAACCTTTATTAAAAAAACTTATGGCTAACAATCTTCAATCTAGAAGCACAATGATAGGAATACACAAAATTTTATATCTAGTTTCAAGAACACCCCCCCCCCCCCTCATAAAATTAATAAATTATATATATATAAATTGGGGTCTGTTTTCCTCCACCCAGTCACAGGCCAGCAGAATCAGTTTCATCACTGCCGAGTCCTTTGTGCAAAAAGATAAGACATTTCAATAATGATGTAATTAGTCAAGTGCTGCTCAAGCACTTTTATGAAACAGGTGTAAGGGAAACAGGTCAATTTAGCTCAAAGGGAATCATTTAAGATTTTAAAGGGAATTTGAACAGAATCACTGTTTCACGGCTGATCACTGAGACGCCCTGCGATTCACTGAACGAGCCGTTTAACATCAAATCTGCGCTGGATATTAATATCCAAAGTATAGTGAAAACACTATCAATTAGCACAGTAACAAGATCGGCAGTTTAAGACATTAACTCGTAAGCACAAAACACAAGATACTTCTCTTTTCAATATGAATAAGGCTTTATTAGATAAATCTAAGACATACAAACTAATCTAGCACATAAACACACGCACTCACAGATTCACACAAGTTGCAGGTAGATCGAAAGTTAGGGAAAGATGAGTTTAAGAGAATGGAAATGTGGAATTCCAAGTTTACAGCAATACGTGAAATTGCATAGACATGAACAGCCATCAATCACTTAATTAGCCTTCGCATTGAGTTCCTCAATGAGGTTAAAATTATATTAGATACGCCAGTACAAATGTCTGGAGGTACTACTTGCGTCTCCTGTGTAAAGTTGTCTTTGAAGGGGGGGGGGGGGGGGGGGTTCCGATGTCTCTGATTGGCTGGAAGTTCAGTAGTCGCTGAAGTGACGTCTTGGGAAGCCCGTGGTTGGGCGTTGGCTGAAGACGGAGTTGTGTGGCTGGTTGAAGTTGAACGGGCACTCGAGGTTGGACTCAGAGACACAGCGTTACAAAACTTAACTCAGAACACGAAACTCTCAAACGGAAAAGAAAAGAAGTAAAGTTTGCCGAGACTAGGTGGTGTTTCTTCTCATCGTGGCTAAGTAGCAGCAGGCGTGCAGGCCGAAGCACGCTGGAACCGCGCTCAAAGAACAGCTAACAGTGATGACTAAAAGCATGGCTAAAAGCTAAAGCTAGGAAGCAAAGCTAAAAGCTAAAAGCAAACTAAAAGCATACTAAAAGCTGGCATGACTGATAGCAAAAGCAAAGCTAAAACTAAAAGCAAGATTTTATGGTGTCCTGAGTATTTAAACGGGCCTGTTGGCCACACCTCAAATGTTGTCTTGACCAATCAGATATTGTCTTGGCTCGGGGGTATCATAAATCATATTTTATCTTATCAAATGCATGGTCCGAATTTTCCCTCCCCTATAGGGTCTAATTTTGGACATGATTCCTATAACAAGAATATGATACATTTGACAAATAACTGATGGTCATGACTGTTTCAAGCTAACATATTCGAACACGTACACACTAAACATGAATATGTATCCTTAAGCTATCCAATAGTTATTAAAAGACATACACAATAAGTGATTATAACATGATAGTCAAATGTGTGGGTTACACATAAATGAATATGGAGTGAAGCGATGGACTGATATTCATTTATAAGTCTTTTTGAGTTTATTTTGGTCCATATATATGTAGAAAAGACCGTTTCTGTGTCATTATCTGACAAAGATTTCTGTGGAGACCAGAGGTTCCAAGGCCCCCCCCCCCCCCCCCCTTAGGAATTTCAGTCTTGTTCTGCTAGGTGGGGGAAGTGTTTAAGGATATGGTGTATAACTCTCATGGGTTTACATGTGATGTCCATGAGATGTTTACATCTCAATTACTTGCTCCAAATTTGACAATCTTTTCTCCGAATTGAAATTGTCAATGATTGTTTAGTGGTGTTAATGTTGAAAGCTGTTCTGTGAAAGAGTTGGTTGGTTGGTTATCTTGCTTGGGACTTGGCACAGAATGTTTTATGACCTCCGGTTGCCTTCCTGAAGAATTTGGCTCATGTTTCAACCACAGCCCTGATCAACTCTTTAATTTGTCTGGTTCGAGTCAGATACGCTACACAGGAAATGTAATTACAAACTATACAGTATGTGCATAATTATTATGCAAGTATAATATTCCTATTCATATTTTTCTTTTAAGCACATTTTACCAAATCCAAACAACATCAATCTTAAAAACTGCTATAATTTTTTGTATTTAATTATATATAAGTGATATATAATTGTTAAAGGCTGGAAGTGAAAAATCCATTATACTCATAAGGTGTGCATAATTATTAAACAGATTTTCTTTTACAGGTTAAATGAACCATGAAAAGTCAACAATTATTAAATGTCCATGAGAAATATTCAAAAGTAATGCAATGCAGAAATTCCTGAATGAAATCATGACCACTGGGCAGCGAACTTAAGAGCTGAAGTATTGTGAAATAGATGAAGACTGATTTTTATAGGCTTTATAGACATGAGAATTGAGAATGACTCTTGAAGGACCAGCACCACATCAACGTATACCACTCTTTAAAGAATTTTTAATCAAGAATCTGGCAGTAGCTTTTGGGATCTCTAACCCTGGAAGGTCCGTCTTGCTAATCGTTGTAGCAGCTCACACCATAACCCTTTCACCACCGCTGCTGACTTGAACTGGTGCCGATATCTCAGGAATCACTCTCAACCTGTTCATAAAATCTTTTCAAACAATCAGTCTTTGTGTATTTAATAATCACAATCACACAGCATGTTTTTCTTATTAAGTGGGGGTCTTGTTTCAGGATTCAAAGTCCCTGAGAACCTGACACTTTGTTTTCTGGAGAATCTAGCTAGGTTCCAGTTTTGGAAAAGGGTAGCACTGAAGACTAAATCTTCACCTTAATTCTTAATTTGTTTACAGTTAATGTGTCTTTTCTTTTTTTCTGACCATATTGACCCAATGAGCATTTCACTGTCCAGTAGGCATGATTTATTTGAGCAATTTCTTTATTGCACTACTTTGGAATATTTCTCATGGGGATTTGAGGGATCATGAAAATTGCATGTTATTTTATATTTAGCACTGTCCTTTATAAACACACTTTATTTCAAATTTATAAAAAATTACCTACATTTATAAAAAATTTTAATTGTACATACCGTTTAATTTTATACTGAGTATCATTTCCTGGATGATCCACAACTGTTTTTTATTTTTTATTTTATCATATTCTCATAGTTGGGGTGAAGTCCATGACATCGGGCACAGTCAGGAAGACCGCCATGATGTTTAGATCCGGATGGATCATTTGTTGGTTGACTGAGTGTTGGCTTTGAAGAAAAAATAACAGATCAGTTTTTTTTTTTAGTTTTTTTTTAGGGAGCATTATTATTTATTACAAAAGACCTGAATACAGGGAATGCACATAAAGGATATCTTCATCCAAAGTATAGTTAAAAGTATCATACCATGCCAGAGAAAATGCCTGTAGTAAATTATGGCGGCACCACCACCTCCTGATTGCAGGTATGTCAGACTAATAAAAGATGGCAATTGAAAGTATTAATCAAAAATTTTTTTATTGTTTCCCATCCTTTTTGTTGAACAAATTACCAGAAATTGATAAAAACGCACCATTTTTGTGAAAATGTTGATGCTCACAGGCTTCCCAAGGGTCACATACTTTAAAGGGTATACTGAAATGCTAAATCAAAACTCTGATGTCAAAGGGGTCATAGTATGCCCATTTTCCACTAGTTGATATAATTCTTTAGGTTTTTAATGAAAAGACTGTAACATTGCTTGGTTAAAATTTCTCAATGGTAGTGTAAAAAACACCTTTTTTTACCCGGTCAAAAACAGCTCTTATCAGAGCACGCAGTTTTGCAGCATTTTACTTTAAATGTTAATGAGCTCTGCTGACCCCGCCCCTCTCTTCCAGCAGCTCTCTTGAGGGAGTGTTTACTGTAGCCGCATTCATTGTTAAACTTGCTAATTAGCGCATTATTAGGAAAGGGGATTTGCAAAATTCATAATAAAAAAACTAAAAAACAACTTACATTCACTTCTTCTGTAAATGAAGCTGGATCACGAATGATATCCGTGAATTTAGGCGCATTTATGTAGATCGGGGACACATTCTCTTCAAAAACAATCATATTCCACTGCGTCTGCAGCGGCTCAAATGTCAGGAGTAAATGAAGACTGCTATGTTCATTATTACATCCAGCAACAGAACATCTCAATCGCTTAGAAGTCATTCTTGTCTACATCTGCTCCGGCCGTGAAACAATGGCACACTGATGACAGCTCACTCAGGGCGGGTCTAAGGTAATACACCAGTCCAGTCTGTGCTGAAACGCTACTGTCAATCAAACTATAGTGGGAGGTAGTGATGGCAAGTTCGATTCGTTTCCGCAAACCGGTTCCTTTCGGACGGTTCGATTCAATAAACCGGTTGAAAGAAAACCGGTTCATCGGTTCTTTTACGGACGACGTAATGACGTCATTGGCGATGACGTAATGGCATCACGTCTATCAAACATTCAAATATATAAAGTCAGTAATCAACTTTAGTCAGTTAAAAACCTCATAATCATGAAACGTTTACAATGAAGTTTTGCAACAACGCACCCAAATACAGTAACAGCAATAATGTGCATACAAGGATTTAAGTCTTGAAGATATAAAGTAAATACATTAGGTGTCATCAGTGCAGAAACCATGATCCACTTACTATACATAATCCATTGCGATGTATTTGTTATTAAATGAACTTACGTTTTGCCAGATTGCCCTTCATTCAAGCCCTCGGTTTACCCGCACTCATAACATTAGCACAAGAATCAGTTCAGAATCAATCACCAAAAGAATCAGTTCGGTTGAGGCGCGCTGTGAGTCAGCTGGCTTCACGCTGAATCACACATGCGCAGTATCATCAGCTCCTCGGTTCTCGAATCGGACGCGTCCGATGGAAACGGTTTCCAGTTCAGTGTACTTATGATCCAAAAACCGATGCAACTGGTTCTTGACTCGAGAACGAGAATCGCTATAACCGGCATGTGCTGCAGTTCAGTATCATCAGCTGCTCTACTCATGTTCATGTTCTGTTTACTACAAACTCAATTTGTAAATGTGTCATCATTAACTATAAATACAGTACAGATATTTCATAAATCATCCCTTATTCCTATTAAACATAGAGTCTTTAGAGTCTTAATTATTGTCCAACTTCCCTGAAAACCCCTTTTGGCCTATACATTATCTACAATATACAGATTAGAAACAAAAAAATAGAAACAAAAAAAATAATAAAATAGTTATTTTCTCACACTTTCCGATGTTTAAAAAAATACTTTAAAAAGATTACACGCATGCGCAGTATCATCAGTTCATCGGTTCGCAAATCGGTCGTGTCCGAAAGAAACGGTTTTCGGTTCAGTATACTGGTGATCCGAAAACTGATGCAACCGGTTCTTGACTCGAGAACGAGAAATGCTCCGGCAGTGGACGTGTTCGTTTGTCATCTGGCTCGGCTCGGTGTTCATCTTAAGTTCGGTCTTCACAGCAGTTCAGTCATTGTACTGTTTGAGTACATGAATTACTCCGAGATATTGGTCCATTCTAACTCAGAGGGAGTGTCAGTCACGTTAAAAAAGTTAACAGCTTAAGTCATTTGTGGATTAATGCTTATTGGAGACGCGAACCGTTTCAAACAATTCAGTTCGATTTGGTGAACTGGTTCAACCGGTTCACTAAGAAGAACCGGTTAAATTGAACGATCCGTTCACGAATCGGACATCACTTGTGGGAGGGGGCCTGTTTTTGTGACGTCAAACAGACAGACATCTGAGATCGACTTGATTTGAGAAAGAGGTAAAGATTTGAGCATATTAAAAAAAAAAACTGGCTGAATTTTTATAATTTTAGGGTGGTTGTGTAAAAACGCTGTCAGCACCCATTTCAGTTCAAACAACTTGTAAAAGTGCATGTAGCATCATATGACCCCTTTAAATTAATCAATGCAGTGTTTAGAACACAAAGAGATAATGGTATAGCAATTAAATGACCTCTTACCATCAACATGAATATCCCACAGTCAGTCCCTCCAAGCTGAAGTGATGCACCATGTTAATTAAAGAGTTGAATAACTACCTAAACTGCATGGCTTAATAGCAAAAACACCCTGTGTATGTAGAGCTGTTAGAGGTTATGGATCGCGCCACTGCAAAGTTGGACTTGCCATGGAAATGTGCTAACAAGATGACGATGTAAGGCCATTAAAAAATAAATAAATAAATAAAAATAAAACCCCAATGAGCGTTTTCTTTCTGACCATAGCCCTCCTGCTCAGATGAGCCTTCCATTTCTGCATGATCTCCATACAGATATCAGAAAGAAATGAAAGATGCCGTTTTCTTCTCGCATCCCTCAGTTTCGGCATTAGAGTAAATCTGCCGACATTGAGGTGGTGTGCGAAAGCGGCTATGAGGGGATGCCCCCTGTAGAGAGAGCCAAGAAAAACAATTTCTTTCTGCGGGGGAGACATCCTCTCTTAAGCTCCCTCCCTCCATACGCAGCAGCAGGTCAGGCTGTGGCTTTGTTACACACGATGGTGGTGCTTCAAGCATGAAAGGGTTGCGCCGCACCACAGACCTCTCTCCATGCTACCAAGCAGGCCACCTCTGCCATGGGCGGGACTATGGCAGCCATGGTGGCAGCGGAGAGACGTCTGTGGATGAACCTGGCAGACATCGGGAAGAAAGAAAAGGCTTTCATCTCAATGCTCAAGTTTCGCCTTCTGAACTTATCGGTATTTCCATTGAGATGGTGATCGAGAAGTTCAAGGAGATGAAGGCACGCTCTGCTGCTTTCAGATCCTTTGTTCCACAAAGGTCCGAGCCCAAACAACATAGGGGTCCTGGCCTGTCTCGATCTGAGGATCAAAGGCGGGCACAGAAGGCTAGTGTCGCGACTCGAGCTCCTCCCCCACCTGCGGGCAGGGGTAATAGGAATCGTGGGTCACGTGGAGGTAAGCAGAACCTAAGGGATGTGATCCAGACGAGGCATCGTTCTCGTCTGAATCAGAGTGATACCGAGGAACCTACTTGTTCCATTTTGGGGATTTTTAATTTCTGCTTTTATCCTCCCCTTCCTAATTCCCCTGTAACCACCAGCTCTCCACCTGATTGAGGTTAGGTGGAAACCTCTTGCATAACAGTCTCCTATATTGGACCTATAATGTTTTTGGTTGGTTTTATGTTCATAGCAACCACCTGACTCATGGTCCGGACTAAAAGGAGGAGCCCCTTGAGCGGGGCTCCAGCGCAGGAGGGTGGGTGAGTAGATAACCTCTCTGTATATACTTATGTGTATTAAATTGCTGGTGGTTATGTGTCTACTAATAAATTCTGTGAGTTTGCAGTGCTCATTTACAGTGTTTACTAAACACTCGCCAGCACCAGCCATCCGGCTTCATGTTCCGGTATTAGGTGGCTGAGATCACAGGCTTCTGCGGGAGCCTGCTTGATCATCAGGCCTGGCACAGCATTGCAGGGTATTTCAGATCCTCTGCGATGCTTAGAAACCTTTAGGTACACATGCTAAGCTTTGTGTCCTTTCTCAAGACCACATGGTGGTCAGTGTGCACGTGAACACTTTGCCCACTTTCTTGAATCCACGTAAGTGGTAAGTGTGCACGCAAGACTGTAGGGGCTATTTGGGCGATTCTCATGGTAGTTTAGCAGCGCTCCCCTTTTTCCAAAAAGGGTCGCCTATGAGTACGCTACTCTGAGCTCGGAGTTCTCCTCTCATATGAGACTGAGTTCCCTGTTTTTTCCCCAGAGCGCTCCAGCATTATTTCCACAGATCGAGTTGATGGCTCTCAAACATACTGTTTTGAAATACAACATTACATCTATGAGCTGCTCTATCAGAGTGCCACAAGAGCCCCTCCTTAGAACAGTATTTGAAAATCCATGCTATTGTAAGTGTGCACGTGAAGTCTTTGCACACTTTCTGAAATCCACACTGTGGTAAGATCGCACGCTAGTATTCTGCGTTCTTTCTAAAAACCTATATGGTGAGGGCTTTGCACGGTTGCTTCGTGCCCTTTCTTGAGTTGGTAAAAGCCCTGTTCATCTTGGGCGCCACTCCACCTATGTATCCTCGGATACCTATCTAAACAGGGTATTGCTACTAGAGAACTGTTGAGACAGCTCTTTCAGCAAGCTTATGCATAAGCTAACGGGAGCCCCTGTGCGACAGGCAAGACTTGGTAGAAAATGCTAGGTTCTTAGCCATATCCCTTTAAAGGAGTCTTTCCTGATTCCAAGCCTTCAGCTCTACCCAGGGCCGAGGCCCTAACAATTAAGTTGGGTATGTAGCTTAGGCCTTTGGCCGTAAGGGGTACTGTCACAGACAGTCGTCTAAGCATCCCAGGGGCAACTTGGCAGAGTTGGTACTTACTGCTCGCCATGATTCTGGCCTGCACTCACCTCAGCATGGCAGTGTGGGTATACTCTTCCCCATCGCAGCCCCTAGAGGACGCAGTTCGAAGTTCCCTTGAAAGAGAACGTCTCAGGTTATGAATGTAACCATGGTTCCCTGAGTAGGGAATGAGACACTGCATCCTCTAGTTAACACGATTAACTTCTATCAGCAAAAATTAATTTTATATATTTATAAAATTAACTAACTAACATTTCATATTACGGTTTATGACAGATCAGATCATTTTTTGGATTAGCAAGAAAAAAAATATTTAAATTTAGCTTTGTTTTCCATTTAGAAGTCAAATCCAACTATTGCTTCAATAGTTACACAAACGCAAAGAAAAATGTAATTCATTTATTTGACAAATTCAATTCCTTAAGGCCTCTCCTCAGGAGGTTAGACCCTAATTTGTTAGCTACAGTAAATGAAGAGATATGAAATAGCTAGATCTTATCAATAAACATTTATTAATTCATAGCCTAATGCAACAATTACATAAGTAAACTCTCAAAACATTATAATTATGACATTTCATTTTTAAATTTTCATGTAATAGTCTAAAGCTAAATAAATAGCTGTTCTTGCCTTTCATTTCAGACGTCTGCTTCTAGGGGCCGTTCACATATCGCATCTTTTTCGCGCTCAAGGTCGTTATTTCAACCGTAGGTGCGCGGCCGCCGGTGAGCACGCTCATAATAGAAGCAACATGGTGCGCTACTTTTTCCAGGCGGGTTTTTCCTTCTCATCTCCAGAAATATATCTAGTAGTAAAGCTAATGCGAGCCGAGGTGAGGCTAGAAATCAATTAATCCTTTGCTGATACTTCTTCGTCGTCATCATGGAGAGCGCAGTTTGGTTGCATAGCAACGACAGACGCCATGGGAGCGCAAGCGTTTGGTCTAAAACGGCGCCCAGTGACGGATGGTGTAGCAATATTGTTGTCCGGGTGGAAATCGGGAGAAATTCGGGAGAAAGGTCGGTCCGGGAGATTTTCGGGAGGGGCTTTGAAATTCGGGAGTCTCCCGGAAAATTAGGGAGAGTTGGGATGTATGGACTAACCTAACCAATAAGGTTCAAACATAAGTAAAGACAAGTGAACAGCCAGTAAAACAAATACACAAATTACAAGCACAAATAAAAACAACAGAACAAAGATAAAAATAAAATAAGTTCAGTAGTGTTGAGGTACAGAAATATAGACAGGCTTTTGCCATGATTTGGGGGGGGGGGGGAGAAAACATGACATAATAACTCTGAAACCTTTGTTTATTTTTATTATTATAATAATACTGACCAGAAACAATACTGATTTTGTCGGAAACTAAAAAAAATAAAAATAATTTGTTTATTGCGTTTTGGAACCAAACTCTTCTTATGTAGCCACTGTGGCACAGTTGTGGGTGGCTGATTATCTACACAGTCAGTTCTCTTGTGGATAACCTTTGACTACACAGTCACTTTTTTCGAGTGCTAAATAACTGCTGCTCTGTTTTACTACAGGTCTGGATGGGGATTTATTTAACACTACACTAAACGACTTTGCCCATGGTTAAGTCAGGGTGCAGCCTCTCTGCTGTTTAAATCAGGTTAGTGTTACACACTGCTATAACTACAATGACACCATTCAGAAAGGGTCTTCTGAGATATGATGCTCTTTGAACAGCCTTGCCTTGGGCATTTCAGCAGTGCATTCATGGAAAATATGGGGCCCAATTTTGTGAAAATATAACATACATTGTTTTTGATAGTCCTTCAGACATCACGTATTACTAAAATTATAAGTCCACAGTCCTGTGACTTTTGGCTATTTATCTAACAGCTTTATTTGAGTTAGGCCTTGCAGTATACTGTATGTTCTATTGGCCTGCAAAAACACTACATGACCTGTGAATGCTATATACCAGAACATCATTGTGCTACACATAATTATGAGCACTAAACATTACTAGTATAACTTGGTAAAAAAATATTAAACCACTTTTACAAAAGAATACTCAGTGCCACTGCTAAAGCACTTACAATTTTAGGGGGATACACACACACTTTGTAAATAACATGGTACATCTCACAGCATTACTATACTAGTAATGTTTAGCACCGCTTTAAGACTGAAAATAAGACACTTTTTGTTTGGGGGTGTTCGATGAGTTCCGTCATACGTCATTCAAGCCGACCAATCAGGTTGTGAATGTATCACTATGCCTTTTGGTTCGCTGTCAAAATGTATCTAAATGTATACCAAATGTATCATTTTCCTTTTTGTTCTGGATCAAATGAACCGAACTGAACACACCAAATGAACACACCCTTAGGGTTTGCTTGGCTGGTCCAAAACCGAGTTCGATTGCTCCCCCAACTCCCTGCTGGACTGTGTTCATATTGTTTATTTGGGTACGAACTCAAGCCAGCAGCTGTTTACCCAGATGCTTAGTAAAGGCAGCATCGGGGAAGGCGGCAAATGCAAAACATTGTTCTCTGCACTTTTATATGTTTACATTTTTGAACAGTTCGTTTTGTTCGGTACATACCGGCACTTACGTCTGTCTTACAAATGTACTTCAGATGATCTAAAGAACGCTGAAGGCCAACAGAAATTAGATATACAGCTCTTTGTTTGCAGCGCGTCAGGAAAGTGACTTCATCACACACACAAACACACATTTTTATCAAACAATATGTTACTGCGCAATACATTAATAGTGGTTCACTTCCGCAATTTGGTATGATTGTGTTCACATCAGCAGCCAACCGTACCCCAGATCACCCTTTTTAAGCAGACTCAGGTAGTTACAGTTCGTGGGTGCGCACCCGAGTTCGGAAGACAGCATTCACATCATCCAAAACAACCAAACTCTGACCTCAATTGAACCCAGGTGTGCACCAAAAGTGCTAGTGTGAAAGCTCCTGATACGCAACTCTACTTTGAGTCATCTAGAACTTTACTAAGCAGTATTACTTTATCAATGATTGAATACTGCTGCCTTGCTGTTTCCGCATATGTCTTGAAAAAAAAGTGAAAGTGACGTGACATTCAGCCAAGTATGGTGACCCACACTCAGAATTCGTGCTCTGCTTTTAACCCATCCAAAGTGCACACACACAGAGCAGTGATAACACACAAACACTGTGAACACACACCCGGAGCAGTGGGCAGCCATTTATGCTGCGGCGCCCGGGGAGCAGTTGGGGGTTCAGTGCCTTGCTCAAGGGCACCTAAGTCGTGGTATTGAGGATATTGTAGTACACTAACTACAGTTGAACCATTGAAAGCGGTTCCCAGTTACCATAAATCACTTCACCATAAGCTTGTCAATGTCACCTTTATTTATATAGCGCTTTAAACAAAATACATTGCGTCAAAGCAACTGAACAACATTCATTAGGAAAACAGTGTCAATAATGCAAAAATGATAGTTAAAGGCAGTTCATCATTGGATTCAGTGATGTCATCTCTGTTCAGTTAAATAGTGTCTGTGCATTTATTTGCAATCAAGTCAACGATATCGCTGTAGATGAAGTGTCCCCAACTAAGCAAACCAGAGGCGACAGCGGCAAGGAACCGAAACTCCGTCGGTGACAGAATGGAGAAAAAAACCTTGGGAGAAACCAGGCTCAGTTGGGGGGCCAGTTCTCCTCTGACCAGACGAAACCAGTAGTTCAATTCCAGGCTGCAGCAAAGTCAGATTGTGCAGAAGAATCATCTGTTTCCTGTGGTCTTGTCCTGGTGCTCCTCTGAGACAAGGTCTTTACAGGGGATCTGTATCTGGGGCTCTAGTTGTCCTGGTCTTCACTGTCTTTCAGGGATGTAGAGGTCCTTTCTAGGTGCTGATCCAGCATCTGGTCTGGATACGTACTGGATCCGGGTGACTGCAGTGACCCTCTGATCTGGACACAGACTGGATCTGGTGGCCACGGTGACCTCGGAACAAGAGAGAAACAGACAAATATTAGCGTAGATGCCATTCTTCTAATGATGTAGCAAGTACATAGGGTGTTATGGGAAGTGTTTCCGGTTCCGGTTTACCTAATTAATGCAGCCTAAAAATCCTTTAACGGATTTGGATAATAAAAGCATATTAGTATGTTATGAGTATGCCAGGTTAAAGAGATGGGTCTTTAATCTAGATTTAAACTGCAAGAGTGTGTCTGCCTCCCGAACAATGTTAGGTAGGTTATTCCAGAGTTTGGGCGCCAAATAGGAAAAGGATCTGCCGCCTGCAGTTGATTTTGATATTCTAGGTATTATCAAATTGCCTGAGTTTTGAGAACGTAGCGGACGTAGAGGATTATAATGTAAAAGGAGCTCATTCAAATACTGAGGTGCTAAACCATTCAGGGCTTAATAAATAATAAGCAATATTTTAAAATCTATGCGACGCTTGATAGGGAGCCAGTGCAGTGTTGACAGGACCGGGCTAATATGGTCATACTTCCTGGTTCTAGTAAGAACTCTTGCTATTGCATTTTGGACTAGCTGTAGTTTGTTTACTAAGCGTGCAGAACAACCACCCAATAAAGCATTACAATAATCTAACCTTGAGGTCATAAATGCATGGATTAACATTTCTGCATTTGACATTGAGAGCATAGGCCGTAATTTAGATATATTTTTGAGATGGAAAAATGCAGTTTTACAAATGCTAGAAACGTGGCTTTCTAAGGAAAGATTGCGATCAATTAGCACACCTAGGTTCCTAACTGATGACGAAGAATTGACAGAGCAACCATCAAGTCTTAGACAGTGTTCTAGGTTATTACAAGCAGAGTTTTTAGGTCCTATAATTAACACCTCTGTTTTTTCAGAATTTAGCAGTAAGAAATTACTCGTCTTCCAGTTTTTTATATCGACTATGCAATCCATTAGTTTTTCAAATTGGTGTGTTTCACCGGGCTGCGAAGAAATATAGAGCTGAGTATCATCAGCATAACAGTGAAAGCTAACACCATGTTTCCTGATGATATCTCCCAAGGGTAACATATAAAGCGTGAAGAGTAGCGGCCCTAGTACTGAGCCTTGAGGTACTCCATACTGAACTTGTGATCGATAGGATACATCTTCATTCACTGCTACGAACTGATGGCGGTCATATAAGTACGATTTAAACCATGCTAATGCACTTCCACTGATGCCAACAAAGTGTTCAAGTCTATGCAAAAGAATGTTATGGTCAATTGTGTCAAACGCAGCACTAAGATCCAATAAAACTAATAGAGAGATACACCCACGATCAGATGATAAGAGCAGATCATTTGTAACTCTAAGGAGAGCAGTCTCAGTACTATGATACGGTCTAAATCCTGACTGGAAATCCTCACATATACCATTTTTCTCTAAGAAGGAATATAATTGTGTGGATAACACCTTTTCTAGTATCTTGGACAGAAAAGGGAGATTCGAGATTGGTCTATAATTAACTAGTTCTTTGGGGTCAAGTTGTGGTTTTTTGATGAGAGGCTTAATAACAGCCAGTTTGAAGGTTTTGGGGACATATCCTAATGACAATGAGGAATTAATAATAGTCAGAAGAGGATCTATGACTTCTGGAAGCACCTCTTTTAGGAGCTTAGATGGTATAGGGTCTAACATACATGTTGTTGGTTTAGATGATTTAGCAAGTTTATACAATTCTTCCTCTCCTATGGTAGAGAATGAGTGGAACTGTTCCTCAGGGGGTCTATAGTGCACTGTCTGATGTGATACTGTAGCTGATGGCTGAATGGTTGCAATTTTATCTCTAATAGTATCGATTTTAGAAGTAAAGTAGTTCATAAAGTCATTACTGCTGTCGTGTTGGGAAATGTCAACACTTGTTGAGGCTTTATTTTTCGTTAATTTAGCCACTGTATTGAATAAATACCTGGGGTTATGTTTGTTTTCTTCTAAAAGAGAAGAAAAGTAATCGGATCTAGCAGTTTTTAATGCTTTTCTGTAGGATATGTTACTTTCCCGCCAAGCAATACGAAATACCTCTAGTTTTGTTTTCCTCCAGCTGCGCTCCATTTTTCGGGCTGCTCTCTTTAGGGTGCGAGTATGCTCATTATACCATGGTGTCAAACTGTTTTCCTTAACCTTCCTTAAGCGTAAAGGAGCAACTTTATTTAAAGTGCTAGAAAAGAGAGAGTCCATAGTTTCTGTTACATCATCAAGTTGTTCTGAGGTTTTGGATATGCTAAGGAATTTGGATACATCAGGAAGATAACTTAAAAAGCAGTCTTTTGTGTTAGAAGTGATGGTTCTTCCATACTTGTAACAAGAAGTAGAATTTACAATTTTGGCTATATGAATTTTGCAAAGAACTAAATAATGATCTGAGATATCATCACTTGGCTGAATAATTTCAACACCATCAACATCAATTCCATGTGACAGTATTAAATCTAGAGTATGATTTCGACAATGAGTAGGTCCTGAAACGTGTTGTCTAACACCAATAGAGTTCAGAATGTCTATAAATGCTGATCCCAATGCATCGTTTTCATTATCAACATGGATATTAAAATCACCAACTATTAAAACTTTATCTGCAGCCAGAACTAACTCGGATGTAAAATCACCAAACTCTTTAATAAAGTCTGTATGGTGCCCTGGTGGCCTGTATACAGTAGCCAGTACAAACATAACAGGGGATTTATCATTAACATTTGTTTCTTTGGATAATATTATATGAAGTACCATTACTTCAAACGAGTTATACTTGTAGCCTGCCCTCTGAGAAATCCTGAAAACGTTGTTACAAATTGAAGCAACACCTCCACCTTTGCCTTTTAGACGTGGCTCATGTTTATAACAGTAATCTTGGGGGGTGGACTCATTTAAAATAATGTAATCATCAGGTTTTAGCCAGGTTTCTGTCAAACAGAGTACATCTATATTATGATCAGTGATCATATTATTTACAAAAAGTGTTTTCGTAGAAATGGATCTGATATTCAATAAGCCAAGCTTTATCATTTGTTTATCCATATTGCTTCTGTTTTTTATTTGTTGAACCTCAATTAAATTGTTAATCTTAACTTGGTTTGGACGTTTTTTGTTTTTTCTAGTTCGGGGAACAGACACAATCCCTATAGTGTGATATCTAGGTGAAAAAGTCTCTATGTGCTGAGAATTAACTGACCTCTGTGACGGGAGGCAGCTAGCAGACAGTCGGTTTAGCCGGTCTGTCTGCTTCCTGACCTGGGCTCCAGTTAGTCAAGTATAAACACTAAGACTATTTGCCATATTTCTAGAGAGAAGAGTGGCGCCACCCCAGGAGGGATGAAGACTATCTCTTTTAAACAGGTCAGGTCTGCCCCAAAAGCTCGTCCAATTGTCTATGAAGCCTATGTTATTCTGTGGGCACCACTTAGACATCCAGCCATTGAGTGATGACAATCTGCTATGCATCTCATCACCACGGTAAGCAGGGAGGGGACCAGAGCATATTACAGTGTCTGACATCGTGCTTGCAAGTTCACACACCTCTTTAATGTTATTTTTAGTGATCTCCGACTGGCGAAGTCGAACATCATTAGCGCCGGCATGAATAACAATCTTACTGTATTTACGTTTAGCATTAGCCAGCACTTTTAAATTTGCCAAGATGTCAGGCGCTCTGGCTCCTGGTAAACATTTGACTATGGTGGCTGGTGTCTCTATATTCACGTTCCATACAATAGAAGCTTCTCACATGTACGCCAGTAGACGCGTTTCTGACAGATCCAGCTCTTCACCGCTGTCAACTTTAACTTGTTAGTGGTCAGTGACCATTTACACTTGTATACCATAACAATGTTATAGTGTGCCGGGGTTTTCAAATACACTGATGTGAATATGAGTAATGTTAACAGACGTTAGCTCTGTTCTCATGTGCTGGTTATATTTGTTTTGGTCAATTTTGACCAAAATCACACTTATGTGGTTTGGTGAAGTAGTTTTAAATTATTTCTTTTACATAACGAAGTTGTAATCAGTGTGATGTATAAATATCAGTTAGTTCAGTATTACACAGTTCTTTTGCAGTATATAGTGTATCTGACAGTCTTATTCATACTTGCACAGGGGCCCAGAAAGGATTTGATACATCAAATAAAAATTATATTAAATCAATTAAAGTGCAGTTTGTTGTAAAGAATAATAACACAAGAGCACTTCTGAAGCAGGGCTTTTCACAAATAAGGTTTTACGTGATAAAACAGAACATATACTAAAATGAAGATTGAACATAGTGTGACAGGTTGTTGGCAGCTGTACTGCGTTTGAGCTCCGTCACTATACTCCTTTCATTGACTATTTTTAACTTAATCAATTTTATACATCATCGTTTCCATTTATATAACGTGTGAATATATCCTTTATTGTATTCTACAACAAAAACAATCAGAGCGCCTCGCTATTACTAGTTTTATTTTGATCTCCTGGGTCCGCTATTAGCTTTTAGCCCATTAGCATCAGCAAGCATGGTTGCTGCTAACTGCGCTTACATTGCTAATACTCTATTCACACACATTACCACTGCTGTACTCACTGTTACTTGCTTTAATGGCGGATGAATGTCTCCAATCTGTGCAGCTCGAGCTAGAGGCCGTGGGGAAGCAGATTCGCGACCTGGAGGAAAGGAAGGCCCAGCTGAGAGAGCGGAGAGCCGCGTTGGAATCATTCCGGGCTGACGCTCACAAGTCTGGGATAAGTATACAGCGTGCTGCTAACAGTCCCTCCACGTCTACTCCGTGTGTTTCTCTGCACAGGCCCGGTGCACCCAGGACGCGATCTTCCCAGATATCCTTCACTGCGACGCCGGGACACCACGGACCCTGGGTGCATCCACAGCGGAGGACGCGAGCCGGGTCCCGGGCGACGACTTCTCTCCCTCCTGCCTTCGACATCTCCATCCGGAACCGCTTCGCTCCCCTCCGCGAGACAGGACGCGACGCTGTGATCATCGGAGACTCCGTCGTCCGACACGTAAGTGCTACGTTAGCCGAAGGTAAAGTGCACACTCATTGTTTGCCTGGTGCTCGTGTTCTCGATGTTTCTGTGCAGATACCCGCGATCCTGAAGGCCGACGAGAGCCCCAGAGCGGTCGTGCTTCACACCGGGGTTAACGACACCACGCTGCGACAGACGGAGACGCTGAAGAGGGACTTCAGCAGCCTGATCGAGACTGTTCGCAGCACGATGCCCGCGGCGACGATCGTCATGTCAGGACCACTGCCCACGTATCGACTAGGACACGAAAGGTTCAGTAGACTTTTTGCTTTAAATGAATGGTTGTTGTCATGGTGTAAAGAACAGAAACTGCTATTTGTTAATAACTGGAATCTTTTCTGGGAGCATCCTAGGCTGTTTCGCGCTGATGGATTACACCCCAGCAGAATCGGAGCGGAGCTGCTCTCTGACAACATCTCCAGGACACTTCGCTCCTTGTGACTAGTAAGACAATTCTCAGATAACTATTATGATGAGTTTTGTTCCACCCGCTTAAATGATAAAAGTACTTGCGCTGTAAAAACTATTAAGACTGTGTCTGTTCCCCGAATAGTGTGGTCAAAATATAATATAGGATCTAGAAAAAATCTTATCGTAATTAAACCAGAAAAATGTAAAGTAAATGAACAAAAACAATTTTTAAAGTTTGGGCTCATAAATATTAGATCACTCACACCCAAAGCAGTTATTGTAAATGAAATTATCACAGATAATAGTTTTGATGTACTCTGCTTGACTGAAACCTGGCTAAAACCAAATGATTATTTTGGTCTAAATGAGTCCACTCCACCAAACTACTGTTATAAGCATGAGCCCCATCAGACTGGTCGTGGCGGAGGTGTTGCAACAATATATAGTGATATTCTCAATGTTGCCCAGAAAACAGGATACAGGTTTAACTCTTTTGAAATACTTCTGCTAAATGTTACACTGTCAGACATGCAAAAGAAATCAAATGTATCTCCTGCTCTGGCTACTGTGTATAGACCACCAGGGCCGTATACAGAATTCCTAAAAGAATTTGCAGATTTCCTCTCAGACCTTCTAGCTACAGTTGATAAGGCGCTAATCATGGGAGATTTTAATATTCACGTTGATAATGCAAATGATACATTAGGACTTGCGTTTACTGACCTAATAAACTCCTTTGGAGTCAAGCAAAATGTCACCGGGCCAACTCATCGTTTTAATCATACACTAGATTTAATTATATCGCATGGAATCGATCTTACTGCTATAGATATTGTACCCCAAAGTGATGATATTACAGATCATTTCCTTGTATCGTGCATGCTGCGTATAACTGATATTAACTATATGTCTCAGCGATACCGTCTGGGCAGAACTATTGTTCCAGCCACCAAAGAAAGATTCGCAAATAACCTGCCTGATCTATCTCAACTGCTATTTGTACCCAAAAATACACATGAATTAGACGAAATTACTGACAACATGGGCACTATTTTCTCTAATACATTAGAAGCTGTTGCCCCCATCAAATTGAAAAAGGTTAGAGAAAAACGTACTGTACCATGGTATAACAGTAATACTCACTCTCTCAAGAAAGTAGCTCGTAGTCTTGAACGCAAATGGAGAAAAACTAACTTGGAAGTTTTTAGAATTGCATGGAAAAACAGTATGTCCAGCTATAGACAGGCTCTAAAAACTGCTATATACACATAGAGCATATACACAAACTCATTGAAAATAACCAAAACAATCCAAGGTTTTTATTTAGCACAGTGGCTAAGTTAACAAATTACCAGATGCCACTTGATTCAAATATTCCACCAACGTTAAATAGTAATGACTTTATGAATTTCTTCACTGATAAAATAGATAACATTAGAAATACAATAGCGAATGTAGATTCTACAATGTCTAACACTTCAGTTTCATCCATCGCACCCAAAGATAAACTGCAGTGCTTTACAAATATAGGAAAGGAAGAGCTAAATAAACTTATCACTGTATCTAAACCAACAACATGTTTATTAGATCCTGTACCCACTAAATTACTGAAAGAGCTGTTACCTGTAGCCGAAGAACCGCTTCTCAATATCATTAACTCGTCGTTATCTTTAGGTCACGTCCCAAAACCATTCAAGCTGGCGGTTATCAAGCCTCTTATTAAGAAACCAAAACTAGATCCTAGTGTACTGTCAAATTATAGGCCTATTTCAAATCTTCCATTTGTGTCTAAAATTTTAGAAAAAGTTGTGTCTGCTCAATTGAGCACCTTCCTGCATAAAAATGATCTGTATGAAGAATTTCAGTCAGGTTTTAAGCCCCACCATAGCACATAAACTGCACTTGTTAAAATTACAAATGACCTGCTCCTTGCGTCAGATCAAGGCCGCATCTCATTTCTAGTCTTACTTGATCTTAGTGCTGCGTTCGACACCATAGATCATGACATACTCATAGATCGATTACAAAACTATACAGGTATTCAAGGGCAGGCTCTAAGATGGTTTAGATCCTACCTGTCCGATCGCTACCATTTTGTTTACTTAAATGGGGTGTCATCTCATTTATCATCAGTAAAATATGGAGTGCCACAAGGATCCGTCCTAGGTCCCCTTCTATTTTCAATATACATGTTGCCCCTTGGTAATATTATTAGAAAATACGGAATTAGCTTCCACTGTTATGCCGATGATACTCAGCTATATATCTCAACGAGACCAGATGAAACTTCCCAATTATCTAAGCTAACAGAGTGTGTTAAAAATGTAAAAGATTGGATGACAAATAATTTTCTCCAATTAAATTCGGATAAGACAGAGATATTAATTATTGGACCAAAAAACACTACACAGAATCTTGTAGATTACAATCTGCAACTGGATGGATGTACTGTTACTTCCTCTACAGTCAGAAATCTGGGTGTTATATTAGACAGCAATTTGTCTTTTGAAAATCATATTTCCAATGTTACAAAAACTGCATTCTTCCATCTTAGAAACATTGCCAAGCTACGAAACATGTTATCTGTTTCTGATGCAGAAAAGCTTGTTCATGCATTCATGACCTCTAGACTGGACTATTGTAATGCACTTCTAGGTGGTTGTCCTGCTTGGTCAATAAACAAGCTACAGGTAGTCCAAAATGCAGCAGCTAGAGTCCTTACGAGGTCAAGAAAATATGATCATATTACCCCAATTTTACAGTCTCTGCACTGGCTACCTATTAAGTTCCGTATCAGTTACAAATTATCATTACTTACCTATAAGGCCCTCAATGGTTTAGCTCCTGCGTACCTAACTAGCCTTCTACCACGCTACAACCCATCACGCTCCCTAAGGTCACAAAACGCTGGACTTTTGGTAGTTCCTAGGATAGCAAAGTCCACTAAAGGAGGTAGAGCTTTCTCACATTTGGCTCCCAAACTCTGGAATAGCCTTCCTGATAATGTTCGGGGTTCAGACACACTCTCTCTGTTTAAATCTAGATTAAAAACACATCTCTTTCGCCAAGCATACGAACAATGTATCTTTTAAATTGTGAGTGTAGTTGCATCTGATCAAATGTGCATTTTTATTCTTTAGCTTGGGTTAAACTAATTTTACTTTGTTGGATCAGCAGCTATGCTAATGATGTCTCTATTTTGTTTTTATGTTTTGCCACGGGATTTACATCCCGTGGTAACTAGGATTTACACAAGCTCCAGTCTGGATCCAGAACACCTGAGAAGAGATGATGCTGACCCTCAGAGGACCCTAAGAGATGATCCTAACCTTGAATCAACAAACAGAACTAACAATTATTGCTACATGTGTGACTGCATCATATAATAACTATTAATTAATAATATTGATAGTTCATCGTCTAGCTGACTACTTCCTGTATTATTATTATTATTATTTATTTTTTCTAAAAATCCTGTCAAACGTGCACAAACTACTAGCTACTACTAAATATTGTAGAAACATAATTTTCTGTAAAGTTGCTTTGTAACGATTTGTATTGTAAAAAGCGCTATACAAATAAACTTGAATTGAATTGAAATGAACAGCAGACTTTGTGATTCTTAAATGTTAGAGGAAGAGTTCATCAGATTGGGGGATCTGAGGAGTCTTGTCAAAATGAGAATGTTTGATTTTGGCTATTTATCTATTTAATTCATTTAAAAACACATTTTTACATTTACATTTAGTCATTTTGCAGACGCTTTTATCCAAAGCGACTTACAATTGGCAATTTTTAGGTATTTTGTATTGTATTTTGTCATCTGTTGTGATTTTGTTGTCAGGTGTTGTGCACCCTAAGTAAAATGAATGGCTACAGTCCAGACTGTCTGCTTCATTAAAGACACATGAAGGAACTGTCTATATTCACATTTATCATCTTTCCCGCATGAACAGGTGTTGGCCACAGACGGCCTTCAGTGTGGCTGACCATGTCTCCTCCTCGGCTCTGAAGCCCCGCGCTCCTTTTCTACCGTCAGCAAACAGGATGATTTAACACAAGACATTTATGACCTCAAGGTAAGACAAAATGAATCTAACCGGAGCTTTGTTTAATGATAGTTATTTTAACATATTTTAGTTTTATTAGTTGAGCTAATTTTAACATTTTATCTTTATGGTTTGTTAGAAAAGGAGTAGGAATCAAATGATGTGATCACGTGTGTGAACAGACTGTTTTTACAACAGCTTTGAATGTGGCTCATTCAATTAGAATTGAGTGCAAACTATGTTCTTGAACGTGAGTAAATTATTAAAAAAGACACAAACACACACAGACAAACACACTCACACATACATAAATGTATTTATAATTTGTAAATTAGTGTGAATAGTACTTTTTTATTTAGTTATTTATTTATTTTTTTGAATGGATGTACCCATATAATATATATGTATAGAATATATGCATTCTTTATTAAATCTTTAGTGCAATCAGTGTTAAATATTAGTGCTGGGTTTTCACATTTACAAGCTTTCAATTACCAATTCGTTTCGATTCAGTGTCGATTATTTAGAAAAAATCTCAACTAATGCTGTAAAATATATATGAGAGTCAGTTGCTACAACATTACTATGATATTGAAGGCTAAAATTAATGAAGTTGTAACAATAATAAATTTCCTTACATATTAATATTTCTACTTCAAATAGTTTTTATTATATTTTATAAATATAAACATTTAATGGTGGCTGTCATAAAACTTGATGGATTTATTCAAACATAAATTAAACATTGAAGAACTGTAAAAATTCTATATGTTATATGGTGCATTTATTAAGCAAAATTCCCCTCTCTACAGTTTATTTTTCTTGCTGGCTAATGAGTTTATGGCACCTGAATATGTTTTTGGCTAATTGAGTGATTACATGAGACAGGATACAGATTGTAAAGTTGTACTCTTTCTTTTAACTTACCTTTGAATGTTTATCCATGTTCAGTTGGTGGTGAAACTGGTATTAATGAGGAGCTGATTAGTTCACATGCGGCTGGCACTGCAACTTTTACTGAACTGAGGTGCTACAGCGATCTGTTACTCCAGATTTAACAGTGCCAAAAACGGCATTTATTGTTCGACTACTGCAATACAATGGACATAATTTAAAACCTGAGACATTTCCAAACTCCTTAAAAACTGCAGTTGTTAAGCCCCTCCTGAAAAAGAGCAATCTTGATAACACCATTTTGAGCAATTTTAGACCAATATCTAATCTTCTTTTATAGGCAAAATTATAGAAGGTAGTTTTTAATCAGCTGAACAAATACTTAAACTCAAATGGATACCTGGACAATTTTCAATCTGGTTTTCGACCGCATCACAGCACAGAGACAGCACTCATTAAGATAATAAATGATATTCGCTTAAATTGTGACTCTGGTAAAATATCGGTGCTGGTATTGCTAGATCTCAGTGCTGCGTTTGACACTGTCTATCATAACATACTACTAGAGAGACTGGAAAAATGGGTCGGGCTTTCTGGGATGGTACTCAAATGGTTCAGGTCATACTTAGAAGGAAGAGGCTATTATGTGAGTATAGTAGAGCATAAGTCTAAGTGGACGTCCATGACATGCGGAGTCCCACAAGGGTCAATTCTTGCACCGCTCTTGTTTAGCCTGTATATGCTCCCACTAAGTCAAATAATGAGAAAGAACCAAATTGCCTATCACAGCTATGCTGATGATCCCCAGATTTACCTAGCCTTATCTCCAAATGACTACAGCCCCATTGACTCCCTCTGCCAATGCATTGAAGAAATTAATAGTTGGATGTGCCAGAACTTGCTTCAGTTAAACAGGGAAAAAACTGAAGTCATTGCATTTGGAAACAAAGATGAAGTGTTCAAGGTGAATGCATACCTTGACTCTAGGGGTCAAACAACTAAAAATCAAGTCAGGAATATTGGTGTGATTCTGGAGACAGACCTTAGTTTCAGTAGTCATGTCAAAGCAGTAACTAAATCAGCATACTATCATTTAAAAACATTGCAAGAATTAGATGTTTTGTTTCCAGCCAAGACTTGGAGAAACTTGTTCATGCCTTTATCACCAGCAGGGTGGACTATTGTAATGGGCTCCTCACCGGCCTTCCCAAAAAGACCATTAGACAGCTGCAGCTCATCCAGAACGCTGCTGCCAGGATTCTGACTAGAACCAGAAAATCTGAGCATATCACACCAGTCCTCAGGTCCTTACACTGGCTTACAGTTACATTTAGGATTGATTTTAAAGTACTTTTACTCGTATATAAGTTACTAAATGTCATAGGACCGAAATATATTTCAGATATGCTCACTGAATATAAGCCTAACAGACCACTCAGATCATTAGGATCAAGTCAGTTAGAAATGCCAAGGGTTCACACAAAACAAGGGGAGTCCTTTAGTTACTATGCCGCCCGCAGCTGGAATCAGCTTCGAGAAGAGATCAGATGTACTAAAACACTAGTCACATTTAAATCTAGACTTAAAACTCATCTGTTTAGCTGTGCATTTATTGAATGAGCACTGGGCAATGTCCGAACTGTCTAATGTCTAACTGTTTTAAATTAATTTTAAATAAGTACATTTTTAAATAATTTTAAAAGTTTTAAAATTGCTTGTTTTATTCTTATTATTATTTTTCTTCATTATTATTTTTCTTTCTTTTATGTAAAGCACTTTGAATTACCATTGTGTACGAAATGTGCTATATAAATAAACTTGCCTTGCCTTGCCTTGCCTAATATTAAAATTACCAAAGCACAATGCTTATTGTGATATATATCTGCACTGGCAAGACTCAAAAAATTAATAAATGTAGCTTTTTAGGTGTTATTTGCACAAGCAATGTCTGAAGGGTTTTTTTTTTTATGATCTGTAGTCATGTCCAATGTTTCGCACATAGTCGGCAAAAGTTAGGAAGTTTAACCAATGGATTAGCTGTGATATATGGATTAAAGTTGATTTAAGACCACAGATATATCTGCAAAGAGCTGTTTTATACTGATAATATCAGTTTACAGATTTATATCACTCTAATTAATAGCCAAAACATATTTTGTTTCCTTGTAATCTGATGTCCTCTGTCTGTACTTCATTTAATCGACCTTGAGAGTGTGATTCATAGTGTATTAAATAAGCTTTGACCGCTCTGTTTCTCTTTAATCTCTCTCTCTTGACTTTGCTTTTATTGGTATTTTGTGGAGGAAGAAGGCCATTCCTCCATTAGACATTAATTCTTCTCATCTCTAAATTCAGATAAATCTGCTTTTGAACAGAGAGAATATGGTCCAGGTTTTTCCAAGCGCTCACTCATAATGCTGAGTTTGAGAGGGCACTGAAGTGCTGATACAATGGCATGGTGTTAATTTACTTACTGACCTGGTGACATGACCTACTGAACAGATATTACAAACCAAGGCACTTATTCAAATAACCATTTACTGTATCCTTCAGCTGTGTGCTGTGGAACTCATTTCATTAATGTTTTACTGCATTTTGAACCCCAAAATAACATGATTTCAGATGTTCTAGTCTCTCAGGAATGGGTGATTATGGTAATTATGCCACAATGATGTGTATCTTGATATTTATATTGAAACTATTTCACGTTATAAACATATTACCCATTTATGTGTAAACCAAAGAATAAAAAAATAATAATTGCAAATTTTAATTATACTTTTTTTATTTAATTTTAAGAGTTTATATTTCAAAATTCTGACATTTTTCTTAAAATTGTGAGAGGAAAACTCAGATTATATCTGGAAAAATATATCTGGCCATCAATCAGACAGAAAGATAAATCATGGATTTAAAAGATGGAGGTAAAGTTTTATAAATATTGTGTTTCATGTTATAGTTTTCAAACGCGAGTTCAACGATATGCACGAGTACATTACATAGTAATGTCAATGCAAAGACGCGATCAGACTATGGATCAGACGAGTCCTTGCGCGGGTCTAGAGATGCAATGCCCCGCCTTTCGCGTTTATGCCCCATAATACTAATCTTGTTGATCGTTATAATAGCATACATTTTCTGTAGAGATACAAATCAAAACAACTCCCCTGTCGAGTAAAACACAAGCGAGATCGGTATCTCTTTCTATTTGAAGTTTGTCACAAAGCTCTCTCCATCTGGAGAAAGCAAAACAGATAGTGATCCTTGCTCTTTCTCTCCTCTTGTCCCAAACTCTTCTTGGGTCGTTTGGTTGACCCATACACTTACGTTTACGGGAGCTGTCCTTGTCGACAGAACCAGCGGCAGATGGTAAAAAGTAATTATGTTCCATAAATAAGTAACACAATCCACCATAAAACGTGCAATAAGAAGTAAATAAGGAACTGTTTGAAGCAAGCTAGTGGTTTGCTGGACACTAGACACTACTTTTCTAGGTTTTCTAGGTCAGTAAAGCCTTTAGGAAACTTACTGGCAAAGCATATAGCTGCCTTAGAGATTGCATATATATTATGAATATTCATTACATTGTCCTGGAAGAGTATTGTGTTTTTTTATGAACCATATTCATTTAATTGTCTTTCTGTTTAAACTTAAGTTTTGTTTTATGACCTCCTGGATGAGTCGTTGTTGCACTCTTGGAGTAATTTTGGCAGACCGGCCACTTCTTGGAAGGTTCACCACTGTTCCAAGTTTTCTCCATTTGTGGATAATGGCACAGACCGTGGTACGCAGGAGTCCCAAAGCATTAGAAATGGCTTTATAACCCTTTCCTGACTGATACCTGTCAACTGTTTTGTTTCTCATCTGTTCTTGAATTTTTGAGATGATGATGTGTTGCTCATGCTTCACTTTGTCAGACATGTTCTAAGTGAATACTTGATTCAACAGGTCTGGGTGTGGCTAGTGAAATTTAACTCAGCTTTCTAAAATAACGTGGTTATTCACAGTTCTTTCATGTTTTAACAGGGATCAATTAATTTTTCCCATAGGGCCAAGTAGGTTTGGACAGATTTTTTACTTCAATAAATGAAATCCCAATTTGTTACATGCATCTTTTTGCAGAGCAAATGCATGAAACAACGGTCTGACATGTCAGAAGATAGTTCAGTTCTTCACCCAACATCTGGAGAAGAAAAATAAGCCAGCAGCCACTCTTGAGTTGAACAATATCCTTCAAGCACTCAAACAGATCGGTAGGTAATTCTTTGATGTGATTCAAAAACAATCCAATCAGGAATTTTCAGTATAGTGTTCTTAACAAACGAATTCTTCCAGTATAGAAGCTTTCACTGATTGTAGTAGTTACTTAGTTTTGAAGTAACAAACCAAATGCTTCTGGTTTAGAAATAGTGTAGTTAGGGCTGGCCAATATGGCAAAAAAAAAAAAAAATATATATATATATATATATATGGCAAAAAAAATTATTATATATTTATATATATATATATTAGTATTAGCTTCTGTATATATATATGAAGAGTTCAGATGAAAAAGCCACTAAATGCCATCTGATAATACTACAAGATGCTTTAAACAATTCTCAGAAGTCAAGGTAATTTAAATTCAAAATGACTCAAGGCATAAAACCAGTAGACTGTTAATAACTATAAATGTTCTGTAAAAACAGCAGCTTTCAACCTGTCACCATTATGCAAACAGAACTAGTTCTTTACAGGTTTTCATTGCAAAACATTCAGTTTAAATTAATTGATCAAATCTGAAAAATCACCCATTCCAGATTATATTTATTTGGCCTATTTTTGTTCATTCAACTATATGTATAATGTAAAGCTGTTGTGTTTCACTGTTGCCAGACTAATCATTAATTTCTCATTAATTTATGAACATAAGGATGCATATATTTTTATTTTGTTGCGCTACTTGCAGTTATATTAGAATAATAATTTCACAAATGAGAACGTTTTTAGAATAATTCAATTTATTTCTGCTTTAAAATGTGTCCTAGGCATCAGACAGACAGATAAAGAAGATCTAATGAAGTAACACTTAAAATGTCACGTGATATTGAACACTTCGATCCAGCAATCACAGGTTCTGTGGGTTGTCAGCTTCTCTTTTGGCAGCAGTTGACTTAAAGGCATTTTGATCTATTTCCCCTTATAAAAAGCCTCATTTCATTGACTTTTTTATAGCTTGAATAAACCCCTTGCTTCAGGTCAGATAATAATATCCAGAATCTTCTAAAACACATTTTATTGAGAGTCATTGTGTTCACAGGCTGAACATTGATTTATGCATGCTGAAGACTTTATCAAAGGTTTTGTTACCCTTTTTGGGCCTATGGGCATCCACATTTCTTTGTTCATACTCTTGTGCTGTGAAAAACAAACCGAGAGACTAAATTGGTTTTGTTTTACAGGGGAGTTAATTTTATGAAATAATGTAGTATTGATTATTAATAATACAAAAAAATAGATAGATATATCATTTATAAAGAGAAATTAAAGAGTCTTTAGATGATTATCTCTCTATATAAAGCTCCCATGCAGCTTCTTTTTTTTTGCAGCAGCAGCAGCAGCAACTTTGCTGTGGTTCATTTTATGCCTAATACTATGAAGAACTAATCAAATCCAGCACTGGAAGTAGAGTTACTGAACCACCTTAAGGTCAGGATCATTTTCCACATGTCATCAGCTCACTTAGTATCTAATGATTCATGATTATATAGCCACCCTTTTCCTTAGTGGCATTCAGTTGTCCTGATGAATCTAATTCAATTTAATACAAGTCCCTTATAGCTCTGCTGTGGTTAAATAACTATGAATGAATATTGAGACTTTCTCTGACACTGTGTTTAATCTTGCTGATCTGCCATGAATATCTGGGATGCAGAAGGAACTCTGTGCTGGAACTGGAGACTTAGCCTTTTCTGAACAACATCAATGCGTTCCCTGTCTTGTTCACTCTTGAGTGATGCGAACTCCGAGGGACTTGTAGGAACATTCCACATTCATGTTCTCTTTCTTTTTGATCTCTCTGCTTCGTGAAGTTGACAGTGGACACGATGGCATTCTAAATCCCCTTCCCACGTCAGTGTGGAAAAGGTTCACTTCAGTGTGATTGGATTTCTGTAGGAACAAATGTCTTTTGTCATCAGATAAGACAACAACAGGCACTGTGGAGAGGAGGGCTTCTTATTGGCCACATGTTCCCTCTAATCACTGGAAACTTGGTTTTCTTCCAGAATCTCACTCTCAAGATTCAAGTGTGACTTGCCATAGAAATTCTTGAAAAAAACTACAGAAAATTGGTCTTACCTTTTTTACAATCTGTAGTTGAAAATGGAATTGTCCGTTACTTGCGGAATAGTTCTGTTACATCAGTTTATCCTTTACCATTTCTATTCTGGTGGTCATCATATAAGTGTCATGCTTCACCAAGTCTTACTTGCAATGTTAAGAATTTCCAACAAATCATAAATCAGGGGAAAAAAATGTTTCATGTAACGATGTGGTTCATATTTTATTTTGACGCAGGTTCTGACATTTTCACTTTCTGATTCGCAGACTAAAATGCAGTTCAAAATAAATTTTTCAAATAGTCATTTCAGTGGGATGTGCGATGGTTGCAATTAGATGCTAGCTAGCCTACCTAGTTCAAATTATACACAAAAAGACTATTGTATCAGTAACTACATTCAGAAGTTCACAACACAATCTAGTAGGGGAAACACAGGGGTCTCATGTATAAAAAATTCTGTCGATTTCATCCTGAAAGTGTGCTTACGCTGAAAAGCTAAATTTTGCATATGCACAAACGTTTTCAAAGTTGCAAAATTCCTAATATATAAAACCTAGTCAGTGGAAGATGTCTCCTCGCTAAAAGGAGAATGGGTCGTTGAATCTTGATTCGTTCAAAATGCTGAATCATTCATGTGACATAATTCTGTTGTGATGTTTGGAACTATTTTCGCTGCTAAAACAGAAAACAAATAATGTTGCGCATAAAATGTAAGTGATTTAATTTTAATGACTTTTTTTTACAGTTTACTGAACTGTTGTATGAAGTCAGTGACACATTTTCAATCTTGATGGTTTTATTCAGGATAGTCGGGTGTGACGAGTGGGGCGGGGCCGAGGGACATGGGAACGAGCGAGGCCGGTGGAGTGATTGGAGATGAACTACACCTGTTCGACCCACCAGTCTCGAGTCCCACAAAGGAGATGGAGGGATATAAAACAGGAGTGATGACAGTGAAGGACGAGAGAGGACCAGGCCTGGGCTTTATTTTATGTTTTGCTTTTTATTTGTGCGCATCAGTCGTCCGCGAGGGGCTGATGCGCTGTTTTGTGTTTATTTTGATTATTAAAGTTTCATTTTGATTGTCCGCTGGTTCCCGCCTCCTCCTTCCCAATGATTATGGAGTTTTGATTATTACATCGGGAAAACAGCATTCTTGGTCGTGTAATGTTATCATATGTCAGAAATATAAAAACTCAAGTTTTAATGTCGAGAGCCCCATTTAACAGTGTTCTTTTCATCTTCTCTTTTCATCTCTTTACATTTTCTACTCTAGTTAGTATGATAACGAAGCAGCGAGGGAGTGATTGACAGCTAATTTTAACCAGCCTAAAATCTGCTTTAAACGTAAGAACGTAAATATGAAGTTTAATTGATTATGTGATAGAATGATGGACTGGTCACTGTATGAGCTCACAGCAGGCACATGATGTGCAGTAATTAGCCAACGTTTTGTAGAGAAATTAAAACAGATCGCACCACTAGAATTATTTGCACTCGCTGAAATGCTCACAAATATATTTTGAGGTCGCACACATTCGATTTAGAGAACATATGTGATTAAATTGGTCGCAATTATATTTTTATGCTTTGCTCAGCATTGCGCCGCGTAAACATATCCATGTCTGCATTTGTGATCTGAGAAAAAACAAGTTCTACTGCTAAAATTCATTATGAATCATTAGTGGCAAATCCTTTAAATATGTAAACATACTTACAGTCTGTGTTTCAGAACAGCCAGCATTGTAGTCTAGCCAACTCTCCCAGGATCAGGTAAAAGTTCTCCATAAAATGCACTTCACACATCTGAATATTTAGGTTCTGGAACAGTGTTGCAAATACAACTTTACCACTGATTTCTATTTGTGTTCTCTTTTGGAAGGCCAAACAAAGTATTTTTGCTTTCACAATGAAACAGCATCTCCACAATAATGGCAGCAACAGCGAGAAGAAGTTACGGCTTCTTTCTTTGCGTGAACATTTGGGTGACGTTATGCAAATCTTCCCAAATTGTGATGTAGACATGTGGGGCATGTTTAAAACGAGACATTTTAGGAGGACGTCGCCTTCATTTTATAAAGAATATCTCTTTGGCTTTGAGACTTTTGTCTTTGTTACTTTACAGATTTTTTTTTGCACCAAGAACTTTTAACATTTCGAAGAGAAAGGATAACTTGAAATCACATCATATGACCCCTTTAAATTAAATTGAAGCCTAGCCTTTAACATTCTGCATTAATCTAAATTTCTCCATATTCACAATGTATCTGGATGCTAAAATATTATTTATTATGTAAACTAAGGCTTTGGTCTTCACTCACATTATTAATGTAAAACATCATCCTTCATCAGCAGTGAGGCGCTGGTCACACTGGATAGCACAGACTGTATTACTGACTATTTAAACTGAGCAGTGTAATTTTTTTTATTATTATTACTTTAACTTTATTTTATTTTTATAATGAACTGGCTGTTATGTCAAGTAGCAAAAATATGTTGTGTGTGTGTGAGGCGCTGACGCGATCACTGCAACTGTTAGGCTACACTTAATTGGTTGGTCATACAGATAAAAGCAAAACATCATTCAAGACTGTAAAGATTTTGCTAAATAAAGAAAACGGCTTTCTGATGTCTCTGTTTCCTTTCCGTGTACTTTGGAGTGCATTACAACGACACATATATATTTTTTCAAATTTTTGCTGGTTTCAAACACACAAAAAGCTGAATATTACCTGCCATTAACTTTCACTTAAATGTAGGCCAAATGCTTGGTGGTTCGTGACATCCTCGGATAAACTACCACCGGGGAATTGCAACTCTGACTTACCTATGATGAATTTACTGCTGAGAGCTGGCAATTTACTTGTTGGATGCATCAGCGTCACATTTGCATAGGACGTACTATTGTCTGTACTATTACTGTCTGACAAATTATATTTTGTTCAGATTTTATTTTGTTTTGGCAAGTACTTTTATTATTATTTTTTTATTATTTTACCCAGAGAAAACCGTTGGATTATACAACTGACATGCAACTCATTGTCTCCATGCAAATGCCGATGGCTTTAAAATAATAAAAAATCAGCCGATACATCGGTGCATCCCTAATAATTTTGTTTAACTTCTGGATAATGACTTTATGTAATTTGAGTGCTTAACTTCACTAATGAAGGTGTCATATTTAATAAAAAAAAATTACATCAAATGTAAAACAGACTTTGAAGTCATTCTGTTTACTTCATTATTTAGCTCACTCCAGTAAACGATTGCATATGCAGGGTCCACAGCATTCGAACAGTGTGCTCAAATGTATGCACATGAACTACTTTGACATGATTATCAGGTTACCTGACTCATAATGTGTGGAAGGATTCACAGCTTTGCTTGGGTCTAAACTCTCGCAATGTACACCCACCTCATGCAGTTGAGCAGTTAATTTAGAATGAAGTGTGGGTCATAACGTGTGGTTGCTTTTGACAGTAACAGGAGTGCAGTTCCTCAAGTCAACACACCTCTTCTGGGCTGCTGTAAAATGAGAATCACGGAGACTCTCTGTTCCAGATACAACAATGTTCTCAGTCTCCATCTTATGAGGTAGAAGACTGTAATAGATATGTGAAGTTCTCAGTCTACTTTTTGGATGACAATTTACAGAAACACAGCCAATGAGGTTCTGCTTCTGCAAGCAAACCTTCATCTCAAGGTACTCTCAGCTTTCAGAATGTTCAGGATCTTTTGTACTGTCCCTCAGCCTGATCTTCAAGTTACCTTCATCTTGTCATCTACACTATCAGATCATTTAGTCTTCTCCAAATAATTAATCTTAAAGGCCATCGAATCTGACTTACTTCTTTCCTTGATGCATGACCATTGGAAAATATTCTTGTAGATTAACTGGCAGACCAGAGGTACCCAGAAGCGGCTTATAACCGTGATTCAGATTCTGAAGCAGAGAGGGACATTTTGGGCATAGAAAACATGGAGGCTCTTGTTTTCTAGTGGTCTCTAAGAAGGATCGGACCATCCAATTTTCCACACTTACATACATAGACCATTTAATATCTCCTTTGCAGCATAGCTTTTTTGTTGGGAGGGAGGGGTGGGGGTTGGGGGGGGGGTGGCAGAGCACCCGGATAAAAACCCATGTAAACAAGGGAAGAACATGCAAACTCATGCCTCCAGGCTCTTCTTGCTGGGAGTTTTCATGTTCACTTCCAAACTTTTCTTTATCCGCAGGTCCTTCAAGTTCTTTGTAATCTGCTTCTTGTTACATAAAGAGCACACTGTAGAGTTTGTGGAGACTGAAATATCCACACAAAAACTGTCCAGCACTGAGTCCCCTAATAATCTCATATGCCATGACTCAGATACAGTACCATGTCTCTGACTCATACAAAGTCTCCTTCAAGCCATTTTGCACAACCTCTTCTTGTCTCTTTCTACACTTCTTCACACTTCAGATAGTAACAAGTAAGTGATAGCTTTAAATAATGGACATAACATGCATTAAAGGATAGTTCACTCAGAATTGAAAAAGGTTCATCCTCTTGACATTACAAAACAGCTTGACTTACTTTCTTTTGTTGAATTTGAATGGTGATTTTTAAATATTCTTACATTTTGGCTTGAATATAGTCTGTTCCACACAAAGTACCATGTAGTTTCAGAAGACGTATTAGCGGTGGTTATTAAAGCAAGCGTAATAATCCATATCACAGGAGCAGGTGCCATTTTACAGATACTTGCTATCTTTGCTCCTAAATGAGATTCTAGAACAAAATTAGCATGGTTATTATAAAGATACTGTCAAAGTTTAACACTAAGATGTGTCTGTAAAATGGCTGTAATGAACAACCACCTAGCAATACCATAGGAAACATCCCCCAAAAGAAGCTTAGTACCTGCATAGCAATATGCCAGAAATTATCCAATGTTTTTTTTAGCTCTTAATAAACTGTTTTGTTTAGTACTATAGTCTGTATTTACCCCAGGTTAATTTTGAACATCTGCATTTGTGTTTTTGTGCATGCAAACAAAATATTGTATGTTTCTTTACAAAGTGCCGGAGTCTTCTCATTTAAAAACTTCACAACAAACACTAGATTGTTCATGAGAAAACCAGGGCACATAAAACAGATGTTTGGACCCTTTCTGGCCTCTGCAGCCGAGTTGTCTTGTGCAGCTGTGGGTCGTTTAGTGGCCCAGATTGGAGAATCTCAGGTGGATGCTTTCATCTAAACACTGAGTTCTCTCAAGACGATGAACCGTTGTTCTATCTTTATACGGAACATTGGTTCTCATTTGAGACATACTGTATGTGCTGGGAGCTCAGGATCCTCTGCCCTGGTCAGAGGGGACTGATATGGAGCAGTACATGGACAGCTTCCTCAATAATTATGTTAGTCAGCGGAGGGCTGGGGGTGACAGAGATGATGCTTACTCAGCGAAAGAACTGGAACGGAGAAACCCAGACAGCTCTATCCTGACACAAGAGGTGGAGAAATACCTGAACGAGGGAAATATGGTATCGTCCAGTGCCCGAGAGCTCATCACCTCTCTATCTGAGATGCTTGCTTCCAGAAAGAGTGATGACCAACTACAAAATGAGGTGAGAAATGCTTTTAAATAAGTCTATAAATTAGATCAGGATTTTTTAGACTGATCAGCGATCACAGAAAGCAGTATCTGTCGACCCGACCACCTATACTGATCTTTTTAAATCCTTCTCTTCCTCTCTTAGGTGACTCGTGACCTTGTGGGAGGAATTATTATATATTTTTTTTCATTTGAGGGATGGAGGGGGCCCGTTTATATATATATATATATATATATATATATATATATATATATATATATATATATATATATATATATATATATATATATATATATATATATATACAGTAAAGACCAAAAGTTTGGACACACCTTCTCATTCAAAGAGTTTTCTTTATTTTCATGACTATGAAAATTGTAGAGTCACACTGAAGGCATCAAGGGCTATTTGACCAAGAAGGAGAGCGATGGGGTGCTGCGCCAGATGACCTGGCCTCCACAGTCACCAGACCTGAACCCAATCGAGATGGTTTAGGGGTGAGCTGGACCGCAGACAGAAGGCAAAAGGGCCAACAAGTGCTAAGCATCTCTCGGGGAACTCCTTCAAGACTGTTGGAAGACCATTTCAGGTGACTACCTCTTGAAGCTCATCAAGAGAATGCCAAGAGTGTGCAAAGCAGTAATCAAAGCAAAAGGTGGCTACTTTAAAGAACCTAGAATATGAAATATTTTCAGTTGTTTCACACTTTTTTGTTATGTATATAATTCCATATATAATTCCACATGTGTTAATTCATAGTTTTGATGCCTTCAGTGTGAATCTACAATTTTCATAGTCATGAAAATAAAGAAAACTCTTTGAATGAGAAGGTGTGTCCAAACTTTTGGTCTGTACTATATATATATATATATATATATATATATATATATATATATATATCTCCTAAGTATTTGATCGTACTGTATTTTTGTTTTTACAATCGCAAGCCAGGATTTTCGCAGGCCTTAAAAAGTCTTAATTTGTAGCACTAGGTAATTGTAGCATTAGGTAGCACTTCACAATAATTAAATAACACTTTAATACATTACATCAACTTACATTAACTAATCAAACCATATTTTAAAGTATTACAATAATTTGTAATTAAAGTATATATATATGTTCACAAAACATTGGTCATTGCGTTTTAGAAATCAACAAACATGTTTGTGATTGGCAACATTGCTCACCTCTGTGAAAATGCATTGTAAAATCATTTGATGTTTTCCAAAGAAGAAGATACACTGGATTGTTTGCCAAATCTATTTCGTTATGCTATTATTATGAAGAAAACAGAGGTTATAGGCAGCTTTTCCATCTAAAAGTAAGCAGAAGGAACATCATGCAGTTGTATGAGTAAGACTATAATACACACTAAACTCAAGTCCGACCATTCCCCTCGGTCCGAAGTGGGGCACAGGGATGTCTGTGGATTTCTGCCCCCTCTGGTGCCGGTCCTGCTCCACCTGCTGGCAGAATAAATGAGCATTTTAAATACAACGGTTGTTTTGTTCAGAGTTCAGACCAATGCGAAAATCGAGCCATGTTTTTACCCTGCAAACACGCAGAGCTTTTAATGTGAACTGGTGGACTGATAATAAGACAATGCATTATCAAAATCGAAAAAGTATAGGGGTGTGCGATGTGGTCTGCGAATCCTGCAATAATATTGCAATTGTTGTTTTTAACTATGTACAATTGAATATTATCCAGTATATCGTGAAAAGCAAACAAAACGCCTACAAAGTGAGTGTGATGAAGTCTAGCAGGTTAGACTAGTGTGGGTGCATAAGCATTTATAGTGCTTTCTTTCACTGCTTGAATTAGTCTATTAAAATGCATTTAGAATTATCACATACTTCAAGAAAATGTATATATTTATTAGGGCTGGTTAGCGATTAAATATTTTCATCTAATTAATTACATGATGTGGTGATTAATTTTATTAATAGCACATCAAATTTGGAGAAATTATTCTGAAAAAGATCAGTTAAAGTCACTGTTGTGTAAAGCATCAAATACTAGGTTATTTACAAAAAGTAGTTTCAGCAAGAAATATTTTGTTTGATAAAATTACATATACTCTTGGACCATGTGACCACTTTTTGGTTGGGTGAACTATAATAATGTATTTTCTTAATTTTATTATTATTACTAAAATTATAATTATTAAAATATGACATTATTTATTTAATGAAATGATACTCTAAGTAATAAACGATCTACTGCCAGTAGATGGTGGTAAATGTCTTAATGATTGAGTCATCGAGTCATTTATTCATTTGTTTGATTCGTTCAAATGGCTGATTCATTCAGGAGTGAAGTAAATGGTTCTTTATGAATGGTTCATTGAATCATTAGGCTTGTTCAACTTGAAGCGGGTCATCACCATCAGACCGATCAGTGTGTGACATCAAAGAACCGCAAGAGCTTAGAGAGCAGACGACTCCTTGTACTTTTGAATCGCTCTCGCGGTACTTTGATGTCATACACCGATTGGTCTGTGCAGCACCACTTCAAATACAACGCGACTTTGGCCAATGGTTCACTCAATTCATTCAAAACGTGGATTAAGAAATGAAATGCCGTTGTGGGTTGCTCAGAGATGAACAGTTCTGATTTGTCTTTATAATTTGGTTGGCAAAATTGAGCAAAACAGACAATATTGTGTCTAAAATAACACAATATGAACGTCTTAATGAACTGTTGTAAGATGAGTATCACATTTGCACTTGTGTGATATTGCATTTAGCCTACAGCTCGTGTGATATTCCTTAATTAGAAAAAAACTAGGTATGATAGGTAAAAGTTGATAGCCTGAATGCACTGTAAATCGCTTTGGATAAAAGTGTCTGCTAAATGCATACATTTAAATTTAAATTGTGATGTAAATATGAGACACAATCTCAAACAGACATTTTGGACCATATCTTGAATTTCAGGGATATTTTCTAGGCTCCCTCATGCAGTAAGTTGTTGTTCTGCCTCATATTAGTCATCAATTGACTGTATGAAATGGCAGATGATCCACATAGGTCTGGGGCAGGGCAAGTGCGTTAATAATTTTAACGCGTTATTTTTCTCCATAATTAATTAATCTTATTAACGTGTTAAATTGCCAGCTCAAATATTTATATTATTTCATATATTTAATATCACACGAAGAGTGACATTTTTTTTCTCCAAAAGTCAGTATGATTACAAATGTGATATTGATATTTTGCATATCTGAACAACACAGAGTTTAATTTCTGAATAAATCGCCCGTGTAAATGATTAAGTTCAAGTGCAATGAATCACTTAACAGTGACTTGCTGCCACCTACTGGTAGTTTAAATTTCAGATTTGAGGTACCTTTTCATTTTTTTTTTATAAGTTCAGACGTTAGTTTTCAATGTTTTATGTTTAAAATATCAAAACATTATTTATGTATTAAAAGTTAAAGTATTCCATGTCCCTCTGAGCTGTATTAAACAGTGTGTAAATGCATCTAAATGACACTTCTAATGCAACTTCCGTGTTTCCTCTGCACTGCAAAGATCAATTTTGTTGATACTGATTTCATTTGCTTGGTAAAAGCCAAAATGCAAGAATTTGACTCAAAAGAAGGTGCACACTTTTAGAAAAAAAATGTCTTAAAGGTAAAAATGGCCATAAAACTAGTTGAAAATGATTAATTTATATAATTGTTGTGAACTTACCACACAGAAGATAAAGAATTAAAAAAAAAAAATACAGGAGCCAGCTGTTAGCACAGTTATAGATAAGATATCAGCACAATAACACACTCTATAGCAAAACATTATTTAATTAGCGTTATCAATAAAATCGCAGAAAATGATTGAGATATATTTTTTGTCGATATTGCATACCCCTAATTTATATTATTTAATTGATATAATATTTTATTGAAAATAATTGTTAAAATTAATATAATTATTACCTTTGACTATTAAAAGGCTGAAATGTAAAGTTTAGCAATTTATAAAAAGTTTAGTTTTTGTGAAAACTTGTATCTGAACTGTAAAGAATGTTTTTTACAGTAATTTACAGTTTAATATAGTACTATAAGCATTGCCCAATCCCTCTCATATGGTATTAATTTTATTTGTACAGGTCTTAAAAAGGTCTTACATTTGAGAAACCCTGGCAAGCTTGATTTTGTGAGCTGTATGTGAGGTGCACACATACGCTGTTTGCAGTGTGTATGTAGTCCAGACTGTACTTTCACACAGGAGTCTGCTCTTGATCTATGGCTGTTTACCACAAACACAACATTTATCCATTATTTTACACAGTCCAGTAATACAATATTTGATCAATTATTTAATTCTTTTTACTTTTACTTATGCATTTACTTTTAGATTTATATATTAAGTTGCTAAAGGCCAAACATTTAAACTGCTTTTCTTATGTTATCACAAACATTCAAAATTAAAACAAACTTAAGATTGACACAAACAGCTCTACTGCCTTTTCTTTTGCATTTAATCTTTATTACAAGCAATCCTGCGGTTCATAACAAACTTTAATTAAGAACTTTAAAATCATTGCCTTGTTTATCTAAAAGTGCTCTTTTCCTTAAATCTAGCCCAAAAACCATAGCCTATGTGTTGGCTGTGAAACAAAGTAGACTTTAATTATATCCATTTATGGTGAAATTACTGAATATTTGTGTCAATGCATGTTCATATTTATTGCAAACAATGCACTGTTACTTTAATTCAGCGCATGCAGCGCAGCAAAAGATAGACTTGGTGCGGAAACTATCTCTGCACTGCTGCAGACGCACTGCTCCTAAACACACTGCCAGACCACAACCGTGTGTGCAGTGAGAACACTATAATCCATTAACATGAGCACATAACAATACACACCACACACACGCACTACAAACGGAGTAATGTGAACCTGCCGTTATTATGTGTGTGCGCTGTGAGTGTGCATGAGCGCACTGTCTTCAGGAAAACGCACGAGCATTGAATGCTTTAAACACTGGCAAGAATTAAAAAGAAAAAAATGCAATTTTTAAACTTTAGTGATGATGCAACACTGCCTCGATAGTGCAGAATATTCCTGTGTCGACTGTGCAGTGTGCAGCTCACTGATAGTGCAGACGCGATGTGATTTGAAGCCATTTGCATTTTGAAAGAGAAAGAGAGAGCGCGCAGTGATTCATTCACACTGTTTGTAAAATTATGTCTCACAGAAACTTTTACTAATGACTTTATCAGTTATTTAATGAAGAAATATGAATTGTACCTGATCTAAAGCATTATAATTATTTTACCTGTGCCGGACAGAGACGGTGTCGCTGCATGTCGAGCCAAACTTCTAACAGCAGCATCATCAGCTTGAGATCGGTTTTATGAGATTGGCCTTTTTAGAGACCACCGATCAGTCATCTCAAAGTGATTATCGGCTGATTGTAATCAGTAGCCTATCAATCGGAGCACCCCTAGTTTTATCTTTATTTACTGTCAGTGTTGTCACTCACAGAGTACAAATGGTTTTATGGAGGCTTCAAATGTATTATTATAGAAAGTATTATATCATTTGCCTTTCTATTACTACTGATAAAAAGCCAAATGCTATAATACATGCATATATCATTTAATTAATAACAGTATATTAATAAAGATTGAGAATGGGAGCCACTGTGTGTCTACTCTCAGTTGCTGGGTTCTTGGTGCATTCTAAATAAAAGTCTGACTTACAACACTCTCTGGCCAAACAGGAAAAATGTATCGGATGGTGCAGAGTTAAAATAAATAAATAAAAAGTGTAAAAATATTTTTGGTTTATAATGAAAAAGTGAAGGGAGAGATTATGGTTGGTTGCCTTAAATACACACACACACACACACACACACACACACACACACACATATATATAATGTATAGTTTGAAGCTTGGCTTACCTTGTCTTTGTCTGGATCAGTACAGCAGCATTAATTATAAATTCTGTCAAAGATCAGAGAACTGATAAAAACCTGTTCACAAAGGAAATTAGATCACATTACGTTGTAACCTTGTGCCTCAGCATTAAAGTTCATATTTGTAGGTCTGCCGACACATTAATTAATTATAACATGCACAACTGCTTATTTGTGACCCTAGAGTGCAGTCCACTGTGAATAAAGCTCACTTGCACGGTGGATCTGTGTAGCAAACAGAAGATCACACAGTCATACCACATTCATTGAGTGCCACATGATTCTAAAGGACTTTCAGGTAAACAGTGTTCTGTTATGATATGCATGCACAAATCCTATTTATTTATTATTATTATTATTATTATTATTATTTTTATTAGGGATATGCCGGTATAAAATTTTCCTGTTGCGGTTAATTGATAATGCTTTTATCACGGTATACGGTATTATCACGGTATTGAAATTTAGTTTTAAAAAGTGGTCATAATACAGTATAACAGGTTAAATAACTTTTTTTTCTTATAACAAAAATAACTAAACATTTACAACAATAAAGCAATATAGAGAAATATATAAAAGTTACATTTTTTACACATTAAAGTGCAAAAGAACTATAAAAACCAAAAGGTATCACTTTATAATAAGACCTCATTAGTTAACCTTAGTTATTGCATTAACATTCAAGGCTAGGCAAGTTTATTTATATATCACATTTCGTACACAATGGTAATTCAAAAAGAAAGTAAAAAAAAAAGTAATGAAGAAAAATAATCACAAAAATAAAACAAGCAATTTAAGAACTTTAAAATGAAAATGATTTAAAAATTGACTTAAAATGAATTTAAGACAGTTTAAAAATAGAAAATGATTTTACATAAAATACAGTGCAAAACATAAAATATAGTGTAATCAGTTCGGATATCGCATAGTGCTCATTCAATAAATGCACAGCTAAACAATGAGCAATAGCTACATTTGCTATAGATGTTATTAATCTTTGTTAAAAAAATCTTAAAAGTCTTAGTTCATGTTAGCTCATTAAATAACACAGTTGCAACTTTCAATTTTAACAATGTGTTATTAAATATTGGAATACCTAAGATCAATGAATGTTCAGAATAATTTTTTCATTACCAGTTTATGTTAACTAATGAAGCCATAATGTAAAGTGTGAATGAACAATAAAAGATCAAAACACTTTCAAACAATATCTAGGGCATTTGTAGTCCAGATTAAGAAAAAAAATGAATGTTTGAAGATAAATAGCCTATTAAGTCTAAATATTTCAGTAGTTGGCACTGTAATAAACACCATAGGGAAAACACAAATCTGAATGGTTATTTAAGATTATTTTTGTTTACCGGGTAAGGGCTGCATTTAGCGCCATCTGCTGTCAGAGAGTGAATGTGCTTTCATTCAGCGTCTCTCACGTGTTCCTCCATGTGCTTCTCATGCCGCTTGTTTACATCAGAGCGCATGCGCTCTTTCAAGCAGCATACAGCGATGCAGGGCCGGATTAACCATACGGGCAACTGGGCAATTGCCCAGGGGCCCAAGACCTCTAAAGGGCCCAGGGCAGCAAGGGCACGAGCAAAATACTGTATCTGGTAATCTCCCGCTTTACATTAAACAAACTGTCAACACGGGCTTTTGCGCTGCACAGAGAGACGCTGCGCTGCCTATGACTTTGAACGTGAGTTGAGAGCGGTTGAGAGTCAGTCTCATGCGGAATGACCAATGAAGAGAGGGCCTCAAGTTAAGACCCTCTCCTCATTGGTCAGTCCGCATGAGGTTGGTCAAATGTTACACCGAGCGGGTTACGTCAGGCGTTGCTACAACAGAAAAAAATCTGACATGGAGAAGCTAAGTGGGAGCGCGAAGCGGAAATTAAAAAAGGAAAAGGACATCAGAAACGCAGAAAATGTAAAGTATATACCTAAAATAGGTCATTTCTTCACTCCTGTTAATGTTGCCGACAGTTCTGTTAAGTCAGCTTCCGTCAACGACGAGGACAACTCAGCTAGCCAGGATTTTTCTTCAAGATGCCAAATGAAAGCAAACATGCACTTCCTCATTATTTAGGATTAAAATTGTGTGTTTTGCCAGGTTTTGTAGTATTTATTTTTATCTTGTCTTCTAGAGAGAAATTGTGTCACAGACACGGCTCTGCACTTTCTATTTTAGCTATTGGACATGAACTTGTTAGTGGCCTTGATTTTGAAGATGTTATACTGTACACCAGTTTGCACAGTCAAAGTCCAGGAAAAAGCCATTGTAAGATGTGTTTGCCAAATGAAGGCATTTCAAATTCAAACATGCACTTCCTCATTATTTAGGACTAAAATTGTGTGTTTTGCCAGATTATGTAGCATTTATTTCTGTCTTGTCTTCTTCAGAGAAATTGACAGATTTCTAAATGTTTATGTAGCACTAAAATGTTTAACTGGTTAATTGTGCTGTGATATGTTGTTGTTCTATTTTAAAACAAGTTAAAATGAGCTTAGGATAAAAATGTTTATGAGCAGATAATAGTGATACTGCATTTTATTTATTTATTTTTTTCCTTGAGGTGTCAGCTTTATTAAAATGCTGTATATTGTTGTGGAGGGAAAACTGGCAGATTTCAAATTGTTTGTGTTGGACTAATAACTTGATTGCCTTGTTGAATTCTGAGGAAACAGGGTCACCCTGTCAGGGTGATTTCTGCTTAAAATGAGCTGAGGACCAAAATGTTTCTTGATGTGTTGTCTGTGGTCTTCTGTTATAGCTATATCAATTCAATACATTTCTATTGGAAATAAATGTTGTTAAATAAACAATGGTTTGAAAGTGGTTGCTTATTTATTCATTTTTGTGAAAATGGAGGATATTTCCCTCCCTCTCAATGTAGTGGGTCAATTTTACCAGATTATACAGATGCTGATGTGTTTTGTTTTCATAGCATCATATGTGAGTGAATGTCTTTGATAGGGGACATAGTAGTGCATTTGTAGTTCTATGAGCATTTAAATATTTGTAAATCAAAATACACCTGATGACAGTTAGAATTTGAAGTATTGAGTATATTTACTGTATATTACAGTAATATATTCTGTATATGACCATATTATGGTGATCCTGGGGTCGTGATGATGGGGCCCTTGAATATTGTTGCCCAGGGTACAACAAAGTGTTAATCTGGCCCTGCAGCGATGTTGTGCATTTTAAGCAGCTGATGGGAATAATATTCTTAAAATGCATTCCAAATTCTAAATAATTTGTAATGTATATTTATTCACGGTATTTAGAAGTGCCCAAGATAGACTAGGATGCAATATTCACTTTTCCATCTTGTTTGAATATAAACGTGTCTTAGCATTGTACAATGATAAAAAATCCATTCACTAATTTGCCCATGACTTATGACAGACTATCCCGTATTAGCATATTTCTGCCTTCAGGATGCTGTCTGCCATTTTTTATATTTTCATATTTGAATTATTCCAAACTCTTGACCACCAGTGTATATTATCATAAACATAAGAACATGGTGAACGTAAGAGTCTTAGAAAATGATTAAAAAAATAAATAAAAATAATGACTTTCTTTGTTTTTGGTTTTTGTGATTGTGTGAACACGAAAGCTTGGCTGTGACTCCAATTAGTTCCATTCTGCACCAAATATTTTGATACATTGTTAGAAATCACACAGAAAAGAATTAACTAGTTATAATGTCAAACTGAAAATATTTCTCTCGGTATTCCACCATAAAAAAAGTGTGGTTACATTTTTGCAGCTCTAAACAGAAAAATAGTGAAATTGTATTCATTAAAACCGATCAAACTAAGCCAATATGGAAAGGTTGCGTGACATTGTTCCATATAAACCCATGTAGGGTAAAATAATAAAACACGATGACCCAGCTGTGGACCTGATGTGTTGGTCTGTTTCCACCACACTGTGTTTAGTGCCATGAAAAAAAAAAATTGTGGATTATGTGATTGTTATGACTAATTTATGGTAGAAAGTGTGACATTGTACTTACAGTACATGGTCATGATAAAACATCAAAAAGACATGAAAAATTTGTATTTGGTGGGTAATGCCTTTATGGTCCCTTTTTAAGTGGTATTACAAAACCATAGGCTCAGAATGCGGGCAGTCTGTAGTCTTTTTGATGAGTAATCGTCAATGATAGGGGTGGTCCCCTGTGCCAACATTGAGCACTGTAGTACCTGACTTACATCCTGTTCTAATGTTCCTCACGTAGTTGACATTTCGAAGGCAGCTATCCCACTGACACCTTTAGATGTGGGATGGCCTTTGTGTGCCCGTCTCTCCACTATTCTCTGCACGTGTCACTCCAAAGTCAACAACAGAAAAGTTAAAAGGCTGCCCATTCACTACCATTAAACCTGACAGTGACAGTGTGAAGAGCAGCTATTAATATTTCACATTTGTACTTTATAAATCAGGACATTTGCTGCTGATTCAAATTATTTAGAGCAATGAAATGTATGGGAGATTAGATGATACAGCTAATTTAAAGACTATTGCTTCTCCAGGAGAAAAATTGCAGATTGATGGAATGCTTAAAAAAATGTAACATCTGAAATTGAATTGAATACCTTTTTATTTAACAGGCTGATTATAGGATGGTTTGTGGTGCTAACGTTCATATTTTAAATGTATAAATCTGTTTTATTCTAATTACTTAAGAGAATTTAAAGGGACTGATGTTTGCTTGACAGCATTATGCAAAACAGTATCCAGATGCTTGTATTTAATCTGACAGATTGAGAGTGTGGCTGGATTTAGGAGTTTCTCTGAGGCTCTCCAGTGTCAGACCAACTGAACCGGCTAGATATTTCAAAAGAATAGATAAATAATCCATCAAACAGGCTGTAAATACAATGGCACATTGTCCAAGATAAAATAATCATAGTAAGCGATCACATAATACACCATATAAATTATACATTAAATAATAATTATAAATATATAACTATTTTAATGACACGGCCATTACAATAATCAGACCTTCCTGTCTACGTTTTTACATAAAAATGTAAATTTTGATTTAAAAAACTATCATGATGTACAGTCCTACTTGACAAATACACTTTATATAATCAAATTACAGTAATAGAAATAAGATTTGTTCACTTGACAGTTAGGGGATAAACACTAGCAATTGTCACTATATAGTAAACCCTAATGAGTGCAAAAATAGGCTTCATTTTCTATAAGCAAAACACATTTAGTGTGAAGTATAACCTTGACATTTCTTGAGTTTTTCTGAAGTCATCCATTCGTGAACAAACAACACTTTCTGTGATGGTAGAAATAAATACAATGAGCAAAATAACGAGAACTACATTTAAAGGAAAAGACTCTGCCGGGGCATCTAAAACAATATAACGGTGCACCACACAAGGACAAAAAGACAAACAAACTTGGAAAGATTTTGTAATAGTATCTGGAGAGTACAGGAAATGTCTAACTATCTACTGGAATGAAATCACTTTGTACTTTCAGCATAAAAGTGTGCATTTGTTGCCTGCTTGTTGTTGTTGTTTTTTTTTTTTTTAAAGCACATTTTCTGCCTTTGTTTAGCATCCCTGCAGGAGTGCTATCTGTACAAAAGATGTACAGTGTCAGTGAAACTGTCACATCCATACTGTTTTATTGTTATTTGGCTGTTAAAATCATTTTTGGGAACAGAGCGATTTTAGATTTAGCACAGGATGTGAAGTACAGTGATTTTTACATAAAGTCAGTTGAACGAAGGATGCAGCAATATTAAGGTTCACTTACACCAGGCACAAATGTTTCACCATGACATTTAAAAATGGAACAATGCTTCTTTATGACCATCCTTCATATTTTGCAGTGTTGCTAAATTGCTTTTTCACTTTCAAGGTGTTCGGTAGGTATACTTCTTTAAAAAATCAATAATAATAATTATTATTATCATTTTAAAGGAATAGTTAAAATAGTTAGAAATGTGAATGTACTCATCCTCATGCCATCCAAGTTGTAGATGAGTTTGCTTCCTCATGGGAACAGATTTGGAGAAATTTAGCATTACATGACTTGCTCACCACTGGATCCACTGCAGTGAATGGGTGCCGTTAGAATGAAAGTCCAAACAGCTGATAAAAAACATCCTAGTAATCCATTAGCAATCCATACAAATCCAGTCCATCAGTATTATGAATACAGGACTTGATTTTAGCCTGGAAGCATTTTAAAGACAAAAATACTTATTGATGGATTTGTTTCTTACAAACAAGCAGCTTTTCACTTCAAAATATGTGAATTTATGGACTGCAGAAGATCCACTGGTGAGCAAGTGATGTAATATTAGATGTCTCCTGTCCCTTGAAGAAACTTATTATTAAAATAAAATAAAAAAAATATGTATATATATATATATATATATATATATATATATATATATATATATATATATATATATATATATATATATATATATATTTTTTTTTTTTTTTTTAACTAGTGCAGCTTTTACTTTCCATACATGACCTAATGTAGGAAATAACCTAGTAAAATAAAATAACCTAGTAAAGTAAAATAAAAAAAAATTGCACCACCCCTAGTGTGATGAAACTTTTTAACCATCTCATTCACAAAGCTGCATTTTGATCCTTCATGTATATATATATATATATATATATATATATATATATCACCCTTATTTTAATCATTTACATATCAGTATTATCCTTTAAAAACTGCTCTTAGAGCAGTAATGGCTCTCATCATTGAATAAGTATTGCATGATAATTCGATTGGACCACATTTCTCCAGTACTGTTCTATTTAATTTAATTAACATGGTCAATGTCATTGTTTCACAATAAAGAATACAACTGTAGCTTGTCATTTCAATATCTTCCATACTGCAGTTCCCCTGAGAGATGAGTGCTCAACACCATATGTATGATTCTTTATGTATAACTGATTTATGTATGAGACCAAGACTGTGGCTTCTGTGGTGATTTATCAACTCATTAAGTCTTGAGCATGTCTTCTCTGCTATCTTTAAAAGCTTTGGCTCTACTTCTGTGTAGCTTAGCTTTAGGTGGATTAAGATAATTAGCAGGACTTTACAGTATTTTTACAGTACTAAAGTGGATATTAAAATATTATTTGATTGACTTGATTGCATTTTTAAAGTTTTAATGAAAAGTTTTGGGATTCTTTACAAATGGCCAAACTGAAGAGTGCAGTTTGCATCAGCAAGACTTATAAATGTGTTCTCATTTAATTGTTTTGCAAAGATGACAACTGCGATTCATATTTCTTTTTTATGTCATTTTTATTCAAATCGCAAAATCGGCACATATCCTTTGTTTCTAATCTCATATTTTTCTCATCTCTCTCTCTCTCTCTCTCTCTCTCTCTCTCTCTCACTGTTAGCTGTTTCTAGGTCCTCAGGGATTTGAGATGATCTCCAAGCTCCTCCAGAGAAGGTCAGACAATATGGATTCCCTGGTGTCTGTCCCGTTGGATAGCAGACCTCACTTCATGTCAGGTGAGCTCGGTAGCAACTTCTTAGGATTTCACAGCATAAACAAATTTCTCATCATGTTTTATTAAACAATATTAGTCATATTATTACTAGTTTTCTATGATTTAGAAGAATATAAAAGTCATCAAATAACACAAATGGAAATGTAGGAACACATCAGCACATCAGTCAGGATCTGGACACCCATTTTTACATCATAGAAAAACTGATTTATATAAAAAAAAAAAATATATATATATATATTTTTTTTTTTTTTTAAGGCAGACCTAAAATGTTGAAATTGTGCTTTTTTTGTAATTGTCAAGTTCTAGCTGAAAAATTACATTACCCGTAATCTTGAAAGGACTTTAAATCCACTAATCTGAAAAGTCATTTTTACATGCTTATGCCCAACCAGAAATGCTTTAGGAAATATGTAGTGCTTTTTCTACAGTATCTACCTTGATGTGTAGGTTTTTCTGAATTAAGTTTGTATTGTGAATACGTTTGTTGGAATTCTTTCTGAAGGGTTTTTTTTTTTAAGATACATTTGTGTAGCAAATCAAGCGGTTTGCTATTATGGATTCTTTTAGCAGAAAATAAAAATGGTTACAGTGTATGCAGAAAATATTTGGGTAGATAGTCAAGTGTTCCATTCATAATGCAATGCAAATAGTGGGCAGTCTGATCCATATTTTTGAGTCATGCTCTTCTAGCTAATGGTAATCTCAAAGACCTGTATGATCTATGACTTTGCATGGAAAATAAGTTCCAAATTTAAAAACACAAAGAAAGTCCATCTGAAAGAGTGAGTGAAAGGAAGGTGGATAGAAAAATGGGGCCACTGACCCTTTAACCTCCATAAAGCTTCACAACAGCCACCTCTCAAAACACTGTAAGTGCTTTAGTCTTTAAACATTCTCTATTAACCTTCACTTCACGATGATCGGCTGTTGTCTGAACTCTGGATGATGAGTATCAGGATTTAAAGTACCTGCGTGTTGCTCACATCAGAGATGGAAATGCAACTTAGTACTCACAAATCAAGACAAGCGTGACCATTTTTCCCATCCACTTCCATTATAAGACTGACAGACTGCAACGGTTTGTGTTAAAAATCGTTGTTTGTGTTTTACTGTAGAAACAAAATCACCTACATCTTGGATGCCCTGGGGGTAAGCAGATAAACATAACATTTTCTTTTTTTGGTGAACTATCCCTTTAAGGGGTGGGTCCTTTAGGACTTCAGTCAGTAATCAGCCACTGTTATGATTGGCTAACATCACTGCATAGGAAACAGTATTAACACCCCCTTGCTATTGCATGTTTTGAGTGTTTTGACAACAAAATAAAAATAAGATGGTCATTTCCAGACAAAGCAATCTGAAATAATTTACTTACAGTGTGATGCAGCTTCAGTCAGATCTAGTACCGCTTCATCTCTCAACATTAACTTTTTGTGAACTCTCCATGACACTGAGCCCAGTTTACAGAATAAATCATGATCCAAAACCAAACGATCCGGGATGCCATTAAAAATAAATTATCCACTAGTTCCTGTCTCAGTGATCTTTCTGATATCTGTACAAAGATGTGAACGATCTGTTTAAACCAAACGCATCAAAGCAAGTATTATTTCACTCCATCTGTCCAATTGACGACAGACTTAAGTGACTATGTCAGAACGTGAATGCACATTTGTATACTGTATCCAGTGTAGACAAGATGGTGGCAGTGATTTGTAATTTCGATTTGTTTTTGCGCAACGCTTGCATTCAGCGTAATCAGGAGTCAGTGGTGAGCGGGACCTATGTTGATGTGATGCTCAGGAGTTTATGCAAACGACTGGTGCTAAGTGAAGCACTTTGTCCCATAGGATCCAAGTCGTTTTTTGAGCTTGATTAAATAAATGCTTAGTTTATAATGAAGAGGATGTCTTAAGCTATGAAACTTCCAGGATGTTTTAATGGTACACAGACCTCTTATATGCCAAAAGATCCAGGCAAATTTGATTTCTCATGTCATCACCCTTTAACTTGTTTATTGAGCTGTTGCATATATGTATAGAGACCTGCTTTCTAACCGGCTGCATCATGCAGTCAGTCATCGTCCTGCTTCATATTTAACATCTATCAGTTCAGTTATCAGATTAAACTTTAAAAATATATATTTTTTTTTCCCATGGATGGTTGATCCTCTACTGGGGGTAATTCTGGATATTTGATTGGCTGATTGTGTAAACCATTAGCTGTAAAGGTCCCACTATGTGGATTATTTTCTTTTTTTGTAATGTTTTTTTCATGTTTGCTGAGGTGTACTCATATTATTAGTAAGATTTTGTAATTTAAAATTTAGAAATAAAAGGCATTTTTATATCCTGATTTTAGTCCTCTGGCTTGAATGCTCTGTTTGAAGGGGCGTGTCTGCTGTGAGACTCCGAGTAAACGCCAGCTGTTTTGATTGGCTGACATCTTTGCATTCGAAATGTGTATTACATGTGGAACCCCTCTCAAATAATTTTACTACATTTAATTTACTAGTACAACTGTCGAGATTAACAAATCATGGCAGTGTTGATTATAGCATTATTTTTTAGATTTTTTTCCCACCACATGAACCGCTGCAGTAATGAGCATTGAGTAGACAGTCTGTTTATAGCTGTATTCACAATATTGACATGAATACAGTAAGAGCTTCGTTGTGCAGCATAACAGCGCCATTCATTATAACGGCAGTTTGGGCAAGTGTACAGATGTACTCACAATGTGTGATTGACAGCTTCGAACAATATAAAGGGAGCATTCTTTGAAAAAGGTTTCTTTGAAAAAACCTCATAAAGTGACATTTTCATGCCATGGGACCTTTAAGAAACTATATCAAGATGTGAGCATATTGTCATAAAAAAAGCTTTTTTAACTAGTGTGTTTCATCTGCTTTTAATAAATGCCTGAAAATGGCATTTTTACGCACTGTGAGAATATGAGCTGATGAAATATGTAAGCATTCTAGTTACCAGGTTTATATTATGTCCTCACAAATCTAAAACCGAGAGAACGATCATTGGAGCTTTGTTTTAAAAGTGTGAACAGGGGGCTTTAAAGCACAGCACAAGGTCTTTCACCACAAATATCACATAAATCTATCTACAGCCAGCTACAATAATAAACTATTGCTTTCATAAGCACTGTGAAGTGTGACAAGCCCACGGACAATAAAATGTGCAGCAATAAAAAAAAAAATCAAAGCTTGTTCAATGTAAAGTGTCTTTAAGAGGGTTTGTTCTGTCTTTCTACACTCACCGTGAGAATAAGTGATTATGAATATATGTGCAGCTCTATTGCAGGATTGTAATTTCTAAGCTATATGTCATTTCAGTTAGCACTCTCTTCCTGTGAACACTTGGCCATTAATGAGGAACTGAGCTGCTCTTGAAAGACTTAATCCATTAAACTTCCAATTTTTATTGAAATGGCCCTTTTCTGTAAGTGTTCATAAAATTAGTGTGCGGCACTGTAAAAAGCTATGGAAGTAAGTGAAATATTCACAGTGCTGTATAGTCAAACTCTTTTTTTTTCTATAATTAAAACTTTATCATATATCAAATTTTACTGGATTTAGAGATTTGAGGTTTATTTTGCATACTGCTTTCTTACTGTAATCACCTATGTACAACAACTTGTAGCATGTGTTGCATGCATGGAAAAGACATCCCATGATACACCGGAAATGGTGATGTGTAGCTTCAGCAGAACAACAGTGAACTGCGGTCAGATGAGATGTTGTCAGGCCAAATATCAGTAAAAACGTCTCAAGGTTACATATGTAACCCTAGTTCCTTGAAGGAACGAGACGCTGCGTCGAAACGCTTTTGGGGAACGTCCCTGACGAGACCGACTCTGAATATCGTGTGCAATCAGTCCATCGGAAAGGCGTGACGTCACGGGCGGGGTGACGTAGCGACCAGGAAGCTATAAAAGCACGTGCTGTGCAGCTGGCTTCAGCTTCGAGTAGGGAAGCAAGCGCCGGCAGGGGTGCCGGGAGTATGGCTCTGCGACGCAGCGTCTCGTTCCTTCAAGGAACTAGGGTTACATACGTAATCTTGAGACGTTCCTTTTCAGGAACTCGAGCTGCGTCGAAACACTTTTGGGGAACGATGTGCCCACGCTGCCAGACTTCCAAATCCCTGCCTAGTGTGTAGTCAAAAGAGCACAGCTAAGACGAGAGAACAGAAGAGCCCGGCGTGGCTCGCATGTCAAGATCGTAAAATCGGACAAATGTGGAGGGCGTGGACCACCCCACAGCATTGCAGATGTCCAAGAGGGACACACCTGCTGAGAAGGCCTTGGAGGCCACCATACCCCGAGTAGAGTGAGCCTTGGCCCCCAAAGGAGGGGGAAGACCAGAGGACTCATAGGAGACGTTGATAGCCTCGACTATCCAACGACTAAGGGTCTGCTTGGTGGCAGGAGAACCCTTGTTAGAAGGACCGTAGCAAACAAGCAATTGGTCTGATTTTCTCCACAGGGCAGCTCTGTGGACGTATGCGTCCAGTGCTCGCACTGGACACATACAGTTTAGCTTCTCTTGGTCTGGATCCCGAAAGGGAGGAGGACAGAAGGCCTGCAGTACGATAGGTTGTGGTGTAACAGAGGGAACCTTCGGAACATAACCCGCTCGAGGGTATAAGAATGCTTTGGCCATACCAGGGGCAAAGTCTAAGTAAGTAGGGGCCACCGAAAGGGCCTGAAGATCTCCAACTCTCTTTAGTGAGGTGATTGCCAGTAACAGGGCAGTTTTAAGTGTCAGATGTCTATCTGAGATATCTTGTATTGGCTCGAATGGAGCTTTACAAAGAGCCTCTAAAACCACAACCAAATCCCAGGGGGGAACACGGGATCATACTGGAGGACTCAGCCTCAGCGCACCGCGGAGGAGACGTGTAACTAGGGGGTGTCTACCCACTGACTGACCATTGAAAGGGACATGGAAAGCAGCGATGGCCGCCACGTAAACCTTTAAGGTGGAGTGGGATAACCCCGCAGAGAGCCTGGCTTGTAAAAACTCCAGAACTGTACCAACTGGGCAGTCTGCTGGGTCAAGCTGGCGATCTCTGCACCATGAAGTGAAGAGCTTCCACTTCAGGGCGTACAGTTTCCTCGTAGAGGGAGCTCTGGATTGGAGTAGGGTCTCAACAACCTCGGTTGAGAGACCAGCTGCTAACAGCTGTGCCCCCTCAGGGGCCACACCCACAGCTTCCACAACTCCGGGCGAGGGTGAATTATCGTGCCCTGCGCCTGTGAGAGTAGGTCTGTCCTGATCGGTATCTCCCACGGAGAGCCGTCGAGGAGCGAGACTAGATCTGAGAACCATACTCGGCCCGGCCAGAACGGGGCTACTAGTAGTAGACGGGCCCCGTCCCGGCGTACTCTCGCCAGAACTCCCGGGAGCAGAGCGATAGGGGGAAAAGCGTACAGACGAAGCCTCGGCCAGGTCTGTACCATAGGGTCCAGTCCCAGAGGAGCTGGATGAACTAGAGAGAACCAGAGGGGACATTGCGATGTCTCCTGAGTCGCAAAGAGGTCCACCTGGGCTGTGCCAAATACTCTCCATATCTGCTTCACCACCTCGGGGTGAAGCATCCATTCCCCGGGCCTCGGCCACTGTCTCGACAGTATGTCTGCTCCCACATTCAATCTCCCAGGAATATACACTGCTCTGATCGAGAGGAGTTTGCCCTGGGACCACAGAAGGATCTGGTGTGCCAGCTTGTACAAGGGGCGCGAACGCAGACCCCCCTGGTGATTGATATAAGAGACCACTGATGTGTTGTCGGTGCGCACCAACACATGGTGACCTCTCAGGTCCAGGAGGAAATATTTCAATGCTCGATAGACTGCTAGTATCTCTAGGCAATTGATGTGCCATGTTAGATGGCCACCACTCCACAGACCGCGGGCAGGGTGGCCACTCATGACCGCACCCCAACCGGTGAGGGACGCATCTGACGCTAGCGTTACACGGCGACAAGGAACTCCCAGCACCGGGCCCTGATTCAAGGACCAAGGTTTCCTCCACATGTCTAAGGCACGAAGGCACCGCCGCGTGACCTTGATAACTCGAAGTGGATTTCCCCTCGGGGAAAAGCCCTTGGACTTGAGCCACCACTGTAGGGGTCTCATGTGCAGCAGGCCAAAAGGTATCACGTTGTACGCAGCTGCCATCAGCCCTAACAATCTCTGGAATTGTCTGACAGTGAGTGACTGGCCTTCTCTGACTCTCTCGACTGATGTGAGGATCGACTCGATCCGAGCAGGAGACAAGCGTGCCTGCATCGTGGTCGAATTCCACACTACGCCTAGATAGGTGGTTCTCTGGAGAAAGTACACTCTTCTTGGCGTTTAGTCTCAAACCCAGCTCCCCCATGTGTGCGAGAACGACATCTCAGTGTCGAGCCGCCATCTGCTCTGATTGAGCTAGGATCAACCAATCGTTGATATAATTTAAGATGCGGATGCCCTGCATACGGAGGGATACCAGAGCCGCATCCATACATTTCGTAAACGTGCGGGGTGAGAGTGCGAGGCCAAAGGGAAGTACTCGATATTGATAAGCTTTGCCCCCGAAAGCGAACCTCAGAAACTTCCTGTGTTGTGGTAGGATGGATATGTGGAAGTATGCGTCTTTGAGATCTATTGTGACAAACCAGTCCTCGAATCTGATTTGAGCTACAACCTGGTTGACAGTGAGCATTTTGAACTTCAGTGACATAACTGAGCGGTTCAGGAGACGTAAGTCTAAGATCGGACGCAACCCCCTATCCTTCTTTGGAACCATGAAATACCGGCTGTAAAACCCGGATTCCCTGTCTAGAGGAGGGACCACCTCAATGGCCTCCTTCCTTAATAGGGTATTCACTTCTTGTTCCATAACCAGAGCCTGCTGGGGGCCGACCACAGTCGGTGTAACCCCGTTGAACTTCGGTGGTGGATGACCGAACTGAATGCAATAGCCTCTTTCTATTGTACGCAGGACCCATTGAGATACATTTGGCAGTAGCTTCCACGCTGCTAAATAATCTACTAAGGGAATCAGTCTCTCGAGACTGACCTCTGGTGTAAGAGGCCCCCGAAGGGGCGGCGAGCATCCCAGCTCCGCTACGCTCACGGGCGGACATAACTGGGGGTGGCGCTCGCTGGAGGCCGCCACGCCCCGAAACTCTGGCAGGGTTGGCAGACCGACCTCCTGAGGGTACTGAGGTGAGACGGGCACCGTATAATGAGGTGAACCGCGCTCTACCCCAGCAGGGGCTACCCTCTGGATCCTGGCGTCAGGATCTTTTTGTCGAGGACTTCCGGGCTTTGATGACAGATCTTAAATCGGTTTTTGCCCTAGAAGCCTCTGTTTTTGCGCTTCCCGGTGTGAGGAGCCGGTATGTGGTGTGGTCATCTCCCGCCCAGATGCACCACGAGAGCGACGAGGGAGGAAACTCTGGAACGCCGCCGCCTGCTTATGTGCCTCCTGGAACCTGTCGACGACAGTATTAACTGTGTCGCCGAACAGGCCCGAGGCTTGAAGCGGGGCGTCCAGGAGGCAGACCCTGTCTCGTTCTTTAATTTCTGACAGGGTCAGCCATAAATGCCTCTCCGCGGCCACTAAGGCTGCCATAGACCGCCCAATTGCGCGAGCGGTCTCCTTAGTGGCGCGGAGGGAGAGATCAGCGGTCTTTCTGAGTTCTTCAATATCTTCAGACTTAATCCCCTCCCCCTCATCGACATCTCTCAGCAGGTCAGCCTGATAAGCTTGCAGGACTGCCATAGTATGAAGGCACGCCCCAGCCTGACCTGCTGCCACATAACCTTTGCCCACTAGCGATGATGTAACTCGAAGCGGCTTAGTGGGCAATGTCGGAGCCTTTAGAGACGAGGCCGAACCGGGTGACAGATAGCCCGCGAGCGTCTGTTCGACCCGTGGCATCGCTCTATAACCACGCTCTCCCAGCCCCATCACGTTGCCATAATATAGTGAATCAGGGCCAAAGAGGCGGGTCGAATACGGGTGGTTCCACGATCTCGATAACTCATCATGGAGATTGGGAAAATACGGAAGGCTCCGACGTGGAGGTGGTTGCTTCGGCCGCAGAAAGCGTTCATCTAATTTGCTTCTCTGCGGCTCAGTCTGTTTCTCCGCAGGCCAGTCGGTTTTTAATTTATCTACTGCACGCGTGACCACCTCCAAAAGCTCCTCATACTGGGGCGACAGGGGTGGCGAATCCCCAGCAACAGTCTCCACATCGACCTCCTCGGAGGACGAGAGGTGAAGAGCTGATCCCTCACCCTGAGGGGAAGAAACCGACGAGCGTGCTTCCGATCCCAGGGTTTGGGCGCCGGATCTGGCAGATGAGGAAGGAGATAAGGACTGGCCCGTCTCCATTCCTTCTGACAGATCCACCTGCGAACCCCACGAGTGCAGCAGCCGCTCTGCCTCGGCAGAAGCGGGGCCAGCACCGCGAGGAACGCTGGTGAAGGCTCCCTCCTCGAAGAGAGCCCTCCGGGATCGAAGCGTCCGCATTGGCAATCGTTCGCAATGCGGACAGTCCCTCGAGAGCCGACTCAGCGTGCTTCGATCCCAGGCAAGCCACGCACAGCCTGTGTGTATCCCCGCTCGTAATGTAGCGAGGGCAGGGAGGAACACACAATCTGTAACGTGGCTTGGAATCGCCCTTCAAATGTTTGGTCTTTTGCTTTTGCTTAGGCATATTGAGCTGTTTTAGCGATCTTTTTTAAGCTAAAGGACAGACAACAATAAATAGGACCAACAGGACAGACTTTTGACATGCACACACAGAGCGCTTGCTGACAGATTCGAAGCTGAAGCCAGCTGCACGGCACGTGCTTTTATAGCTTCCTGGTCGCTACGTCACCCCGCCCGTGACGTCACACCTTTCCGATGGACTGATTGCACACGATATTCAGAGTCGGTCTCGTCAGGGACGTTCCCCAAAAGCGTTTCGACGCAGCTCGAGTTCCTGAAAAGGAACTAATGTTTCTTTACTGTCAGCTGTTATACTGTGCTTGTAGAGCATACTTTTCAATTGCATGCACAAATGTGCCGGCTCGTGCTGTATTATATTAATGTGCTCAGCACTGTATCATAACCCAAATGAAACTACGAGTATGCAATGTCGTAGTTATGTCGTCAGTTAAGTAATGAAGTTACAAAAAGGCGATTAAAGCTGCCTTAAAACTGCATGTAAGTATTTATTATTATGAGTCAAATTTAAAGCAGGCTCAAATCTGTGTCAAGTTCAGCAGCGGCAGCTCTTAGAGTAGCAGCCAAAATATACTAATAACCAGCTACTGTGAAGTCTGTTACTCGAAGAACAAAATAATAATAAAAAAAAGATTATCTATTATCTATATTTAAGTAATTTAGTGTTTCTTAATTTATAATTTCTGCTTGCTACAGGGCTAAGGTAGCTATTTGACATTTATTATAATGGGTTTATGTGAAGATTGTTTGAAGTTTGCTCAAATTAGAAGTTATTTTTAAAGTCTAATAAATGTTAAATTGATAGCTCTTAATTATACTGTAATGTTGAATGGATATAGTTTAGACTAAATATAAGGAAAAAATTAAGAGACATCACTTGGTATCATTGATACTGGCCTTCAGTCATAAAAAAGGTGGCATTAAACAACAACATAAAAAATACTTAATGTTGTTTCTACATTAATTTGACGATTAAATGTGAAATTATTGAAATATAAAAGTATAATTAAAAACTGTAATGTTAGGTGGGCAGGGGCGTAGTTTATGGGGGGGGTGGGGGGGGGTAACCCCCCCAATATTCAAATACATCAGTTACAACCCCCCCAATATTTCAACATGAAAATCACAGTAGATCAAATGAAAAATATATGAAAAAATAGAATTCATTTATTTTGTAAAAATAATTTTGTTCCTAATCAAATATGAGTATGTCATAATAAATCAGACAAAAAATACTCCCCCTCCATTGAACCGATTGGTAACGCCCAACCAATGAGTCGCACTTTCACCAAAACAAGCGAGTGGTGTTTGAATGGGAGAGCACACGGTTAATGTTAACGCCAAAAATGAAGAGAAGCGCTGCACAGCGGACTATATTTAACTGCTGGTCAGAGAAGGATGCAAAAAATAAAAAAAAAAGCATGTACTGAGAATGAGGTATGAGAATATTGTGTAATAGTTAGTTCACACCACATATATTTTAGCTAGCTAATCCATTGCAATGTATTTAACTATAACTATCAGTATAACAAGTTACCAAAGCAGCTGTCTGTTTTGCTAGTGTATTTTTCAATAGTGTCTGTAATTATCAACGACAAAAGTATTCACATCGGTGTTTGTTTTATTACTAAATTAATCTGACTTTTGAACGAATTGGATGAATTAACGATTTAAGTGGCTAACTCATTAAAACAGTGAAACGCTGCCGCCTACTGGCGGTTTCAATACTTGATTTCTTTCTTTTGATAATCTCTACTATGTTAGAATTTTATGAATGATGATTATACACAAATTTCATAACATTATGAGGTGTATAATCTCTTAACATGTTTTTATAACAGATTCGAGGTAAATATAGCTGCAGGGTAGAAAAGTCAGCAGAGGGAGAGGAGGAGCAGGTGATCAGGTAAAGAAGATGCCATTCAATCAATAAAATAAAATAAAATAGGAAACAGTATAGAAAAACAGCAGCTTTGTAAAGTTAGGCTATACATTAATGCCTTTTAATGTTTTAAAGATGTGTTTCCCTTTAAAAAATTAAAATGCATTAAGGTGGAATGTAAAAATCTTAAAATAAATGTCTAAATGTCTAAATGTCTTTTTTTTTTTTATCAATTGACAGCACTAATATACAGTGAGGAAAATATTTATATGATCCCCTGCTGATTTTTTAAGTTTGCCCAGTTGCAAAGAAATGAAGGCTCTGTTTTATATTTCTTCCGTTTCCAATAATTGTACCAACAGTTGCCTCCTTCTCACCAAGCTTCTTGCTGATTGTCTTGTAGCCCATGCGTGAATCATCTCATAACAAACAGAGTGCAGACATGAGGTACAGTAAATTAGAGATACATTATGCAGTTTAAAGACCATATATTGATTATAAATGGAACTAAGATGAGAAATCATGATGAACTAAGATGACTGATGGCTTTTTAGTGACAAATAAGGGAGTGCACTTTGTGTACTTTCTAGGTTATAATCCATTCGCAATTTGTATGAAACGTTTGTTTTTTGGACACATACACGCTGTGACATAACATCCACATATTTATACTGGATTCACTCTCGAAATGGCAGTGATTAACACAGTGATAACCATAGTAATGGAGGGGACAACATATATGAGAGCACCCGATTTAAATCTGGAACGGAAAATGGCCAATAACTTTGAGATCTGGCCATATCCACAAGTAATATATTATGTCCAGCAATTTATGACTGCCTTGAATATAGTCCCACAACAGAATGTGTTTTTTTTTTGGTCTTGCATTTGGTGTTAACAAATCCAAAAAACGTACACATTTCAAAACATTTTTGTGCAAATATATATATTTTTTTGCAATTTTTTTTCTTGACCCCTGACTCAAAATGTTGCACATGTGTGTGTTTATTTTAAACTGGGATGCACACTATTTTTTTTTTTCAGTCTGGTTCTCATGAGAGCACCTGCAGGTTTGGTTTTGTGCTCACACTGTACATAGTGTGACCGATTAAATATAACTATAAAAGTATTTTACAATAATTTATTTTTAATAAGTTAATAAATAAAGTCTGCTAAAATACAATAAAAATACAGTGCTAATATTTATTTTGATTGTGCATTAACAGCAATCAACAATGTTGGTACGCAAATGTGTGATCTGAACTTATTTACTTATAGTAAAATAAATAAATATTTAAATGAGTACATACTTCTAACATATAATAATGTTTATATACACATCTTTTGATGGGTACTGTATCAGTGTTCAGTATTTCTACAACCTTCTTCTTTGTTGGGCAACTTCACGAACTTCACAGGTGTCAGTTATGGTAGAAGCATTATAAATATGATTCTGAAAAGTCATTGATAACTGTGTACCTGTATTAGCTCCCCATAACTTGAGCTAGTGAGTCACATGAAAGGAAGAGAGGAGGGGGCTATTCAGCGGCCGTGTCTGTAGGGGCTCAGGGGGTGCGGACGTGACTGTGTCCCCAATACAGCACTGAAGAAAAGCCCACAGCCGCCTTTGAGATGGAAATGTTAAGGAGGTAGTGAGGGTGTCCAAGGCAATATGAATTATTCAAAAGAACCTTTTGAGTCTTGACGGTCAATATCTGTGACTGAAAGGAGAGACAAGCCCAGAACCGTGGTTCTCAGAATAGGATTCTTAGATCTGAAAGTATGAGCCGGTTTGTCTGTAATAGGCATTTCTGTTAGAGCCGTGAGATGTGAACTAGGTTACAACCAGTTTGGCATGAGAATGTGTGCGAGTATCATTCTTTGTATTACACTGATAGCACAGCCGAGTTCATACACAATGCCAAGAATGCATGTTTCATGTCTCCTCATGTATCTATGAAAATTAAATGGCATAAATTGTTTATGAAGAAAAGCAGAAAAAGGACTTTTGAGGATCTCTTTCTTGGTGTATCAGGTTCTATTTCAAAACTTTTGTTACAAGTTTTCTTTGAGTTGATAAAACAAATTACAAATTGCTACAAATTGTTGCACTTTTTTATTTCAAGGGTTAGTACACCCAGAAATTAAAGTTCTATAATTTATTAACCCTCATATTATTCTAAAGGCCCTGGCATACTTCAAACGTGATCGAAGAACAAACTAATATGACTTCATTTTGAACAAAATCAGACCGTAACAAAGTTCATTTTGAGTTCGGTTTGGCAGCTCGAAACAGCTGATGGGGGATTTCGTTTTGGGTCCTAAGAACCTTTGAGCTTTCACTGGTCCGTGGCGGTTATGCAATGGGTGGGTGTGTTCTGATACTACACCTTCTTTGACGTGCAATTTATTTTTTATTTTTTTTCCCTGGTTCACATTCTGCAGAAGTCCCACAGGAGAGCAATGTCTCCTGAATACACTGGAGTGTCGAATAGCTGAGCTGCACAAATATATCTGCACCTGTACTATTGCTCGCGGAGAGACTTTCATTTTTCAAGATTCAGAGTATTTAATTCCTAGAAATAAACTGCAACAAAGCTTTGTGTCGACGACCTGGAGTCATGCAAAAAGCGACGCAAAGAAACATCCAAGACAAGTTTTCCAAAGCCATGAAAAGAATGAAAGGAAAGAGTAAAGATATAAGGTAGCAAGTACCAAATACAATGTAACACCATATTGCTGCTGCTGCTGTTGTTCATTCAATAAGTATTTAAAGGGTATACAGTAAAGAAATGCCAAACTAATATTATCAAAAGTAAATCATGACACCACATAAAATATAAAAAGGTGTAGCAATTTATCCAGTTTAATAAAATAAATTAACAATAATAACATAACTGTAACAAAAGTAACAAACTGAATGCAATATTTTTTTCCACATCATGCTAAAGTTTTCAGACTATAAGACATTCACATTCACAAACGAAGGACAAAAACAAACTTGACTTGAAGTATATCGGGGCCTTAAGCCCATGAGATTTTTGTTCATCTTTAAAATTAAACCACTTTTTTCTATCATTTTTGTACATCAATGCAATGTCTAGGACATTATAAATTTCAAGCTTTATTTGTTAAATTGGTAATTGGTTTATTCCTAGTGTCCTGAAGAGGCTTGATTGCTTTTCATAATTATTTAATTTAGGCTTTTATTCACATATACACATTAGTCAACGGACATAGCCACATCAACCATGGTATATTCAAAAGTTTTTGCTTGACAGTTTTGGTTAACCAGCACATTTCACTTCCAAAGTGTGTGTAAGTTATACAGGTTGATTAGTTAAGACATGAGAATGAGTAAATGATGACAGAGTTATCATTTTTGGGTGAACTATCCCTTTAAGAAATGTTTAAGCATACACGGAATGAAATGAATACCAGATCATACAATACATTAAAGAGTTAGTTCACCAAAAAAAAAAAAAATAATAATAATTACTCACCTTCATGTCGTTTCAGACCCGTAAGACCGTCATTCATCTTCGGAAAACAAATTAAGATATTTTTGATGAAATCTGAGAGCTGTCTGACACTGCATAGACAGCAGCGCAAATGAAATCTTTCCAAGTCCAAGTTCCCAATCCAAGATGTCGGCGCATCCACACGCAGTGGCTTCTCTCTCTCCCATCAGAACGGTGTTTTCATGTTTTTTGTCTTGTGAGTTGCAGTGTTTTTGTACGTCTTCATTGCGTCTACCTGTCTTTAAGTGCGCATACAGTCGTGAGTTTCTGCTCGATGTCGGCAGAACCACATATTTAGAGGTAAACTCTGTAAAGAGCTGCGGGATCTCAGTCTGCTTTGGAGGCCTACACCATCACCGACCCCCACTACCACATCTCGCCCACAGCGGAGGCGCCACAAGCGGCGTGAAAGGAAGCAGAAGAGGGGTAAGCACGGAGGTATCTGTAGGATTGGGTATCAATTGGGTTTTTTATGATACCGATGCCACATCGATATTTTTTAAAATGGTACTGGTGCCTAAACAGTGCCTGAAACGAAAAAAAAAAAAAAAAAAAAAAAAAAAACTATGGCTAACATTAAAGAACATTACAATATTTAAAATAAATCAATAACATTCACACGCTTCTTGGATGCTCTCAATTACCAAGCTTCTCTTACTTTCCTTACTTTACATTCTTTATAATGTAGCAAAAATGTCATTGGTAAAGTACAGTAATGTGCAAAAGTCTTAGGCAAATTAGTATTTTCACCCCAAAGAAAGGGTTTTAAGCCAGTTATTTATATATTTTGCTGTAGTGTGTCAGTAGGAAATATCAGTTTACATTTCCAAACATTCATTTTGCCATTAATATTAATAACAGTCTAGTGAGATTTTTGAATGCACAAGCAGTCTGACAACAGTCAGTGCTCCACATGGAGATCTGATCTCACCATCATCAAATCTGTCACAGATTTCAAATACAGTACAGTGAGACGTTTTAGGCATTTGTGTAAATATGCTGTAAATTAAGCATTCAATTCAATTATGCATTCAAAAATATTGTCATAATTGGATTTTATTTATCAATTAACTTCTATTAACTAAATCAAATCAGTATTTGGTGTGACCAACCTTTGCATTTAAAACAGCTTTTGTCCAGGTAGACTTGCACATTGTTTTTTTAGGTAGCTTTGCAGGAAGGTTTCTTCAAGCATCTTGGAGATACAACCAGTTCTTCTGGGTTTAGTCTGTCTCAGTTTCATCTGTTTCTTCATGTAATGTAACAGAGAGATTCGATGATGCTGAGATCACCACGTGGAGCACTGGCTGTTGTCAGACTGCTTGTGCATTAAAAAATCTCACTAGATTATTATTAAAATGAATGGCAAAATCATTGTTTGGAAATGTAAACAGAGATTTTCTACTGACACACTACAGCAAAATATATAAATATATGCCCTAACGACCATTCTTTGGGGTGAAAATACTAACGTGCCTAAGACTTTTGCACAGTAGTGTATGTATAAAGTCAAAGTCAAAGTCACCTTTATTTATATAGCGCTTTAAACAAAATACATTGCGTCTAAGCAACTGAACAACATTCATTAGGAAAACAGTGTCAATAATGCAAAAATGATAGTTAAAGCCAGTTCATCATTGGATTCATTGATGTCATCTCTGTTCAGTTAAATAGTGTCTGTGCATTTATTTGCAATCAAGTCAACGATATCGCTGTAGATGAAGTGTCCCCAACTAAGCAAGCCAGAGGCGACAGCGGCAAGGAACTGAAACTCCATCGGTGGCAGAATGGAGAAAAAACCTTGGGAGAAACCAGGCTCAGTTGGGGGGCCAGTCCTCCTCTGACCAGACGAAACCAGTAGTTCAATTCCAGGCTGCAGCAAAGTCAGATTGTGCAGAAGAATCATCTGTTTCCTGTGGTCTTGTCCTGGTGCTCCTCTGAGACAAGGTCTTTACAGGGGATCTGTATCTGGGGCTCTAGTTGTCCTGGTCTCCACTGTCTTTCAGGGATGTAGAGGTCCTTTCTAGGTGCTGATCCAGCAACTGGTCTGGATACGTACTGGATCCGGGTGACTGCAGTGACCCTCTGATCTGGATACAGACTGGATCTGGTGGCCACGGTGACCTCGGAACAAGAGAGAAACAGACAAATATTAGCGTAGATGCCATTCTTCTAATGATGTAGCAAGTACATAGGGTGTTATGGGAAGTGATTCCGGTTCCGGTTTACCTAATTAATGCAGCTTAAAAATCCTTTAACGGATTTGGATAATAAAAGCATATTAGTATGTTATGTGTATGCCAGGTTAAAGAGATGGGTCTTTAATCTAGATTTAAACTGCAAGAGTGTGTCTGCCTCCCGAACAATGTTAGGAAGGTTATTCCAGAGTTTGGGCGCCAAATAGGAAAAGGATCTGCCGCCTGCAGTTGATTTTGATATTCTAGGTATTATCAAATTGCCTGAGTTTTGAGAACGTAGCGGACGTAGAGGATTATAATGTAAAAGGAGCTCATTCAAATACTGAGGTGCTAAACCATTCAGGGCTTTATAAGTAATAAGCAATATTTTAAAATCTATGCGATGCTTGATAGGGAGCCAGTGCAGTGTTGACAGGATCGGGCTAATATGGTCATACTTCCTGGTTCTAGTAAGAACTCTTGCTGCTGCATTTTGGACTAGCTGTAGTTTGTTTACTAAGCGTGCAGAACAACCACCCAATAAAGCATTACAATAATCTAACCTTGAGGTCATGAATGCATGGATTAACATTTCTGCATTTGACATTGAGAGCATAGGCCGTAATTTAGATATATTTTTGAGATGGAAAAATGCAGTTTTACAAATGCTAGAAACGTGGCTTTCTAAGGAAAGATTGCGATCAAATAGCACACCTAGGTTCCTAACTGATGAGGAAGAATTGACAGAGCAACCATCAAGTCTTAGACAGTGTTCTAGGTTATTACAAGCAGAGTTTTTTGGTCCTATAATTAACACCTCTGTTTTTTTCAGAATTTAGCAGTAAGAAATTACTCGTCATCCAGTTTTTTATATTGACTATGCAATCCATTAGTTTTTCAAATTGGTGTGTTTCACCGGGCTGCGAAGAAATATAGAGCTGAGTATCATCAGCATAACAGTGAAAGCTAACACCATGTTTCCTGATGATATCTCCCAAGGGTAACATATAAAGCGTGAAGAGTAGCGGCCCTAGTACTGAGCCTTGAGGTACTCCATACTGCACTTGTGATCGATAGGATACATCTTCATTCACTGCTACGAACTGATGGCGGTCATATAAGTATGATTTAAACCAACCTCCAAGACAAAGAGCACAAAGAGCATCACAGTCCGGGCCAACCAGAAACCATGGATGACAGGGGAGGTCTATAGACTCCTGAAGGCTCAGAACGCTTCAATGCTACCTCAGTCATTCAAGTCCCGAAGTGGCTGTCTCCATCCTGCTTGAATGACTACAGTCCAGTTGCACTTACTCCTATTCTCATGAAGTGCTTTGAACGGCTATTCATGCACCATATCAAGTCTGCCCTCCCCACCTCCCTGGACCCCTTCCAGTTTTCATATTGGTCCAACCACTCGACCGATGATGCCATCATCACTGCCGTTCACTCAGCACTCACACATCTAGAGAAGAAAGACTCATACGTCAGAATGCTGCTCATAGACTTCAGTTCAGCATTCAACACATTCATCTCTCAATAGTTAATTTACAAACTGGTCCAACTGGAGCTCAACACTTCGCTGTGCAACTGGGTGTTGGACTTTGTGACTGGAAGACCTCAGGCAGTACGGGTCTGCAGGAACACATCCAGCACCATCACACTGAACACTGGGGCCCTCCAAGGATGTGTGCTAAGCCCCCTTCTCTTCACTCAGCTGAGACACGACTGTACACCGTTACACAACTGCAACCTTTTCATTAAGTTTGCGGATGACACAACTGTAGTGGGTCTCATTAGCAACAGAGATGAGACAAACTACAGGAGTGAGGTGAGCCACCTAGGCAGGTGGTGCAGTGACAACAAACTCTCTCTGAATATGGAGAAGACGAAAGAGATTGTTGTTGAGTTCAGGAGAGTGCACACTCAACACTCCTCTGACCATCAACAGTGCAACTGTGGAGAGAGTTAACAGCACCAAGTTCCTGGGTGTGCACATCACAGATGAACTCTCCTGGACTGACAACACTGCAGCACTGGCCAAGAAAGCACAGCAGCATCTCTACTTCCACTGCAAACTGGGAAGAGCCAGAGCCACGGCCCCCATCATGTGCACCATCGAGAGCATCCCGACTAGCTGCATCACTTTGTGATATGGCGCCTGCAATGCATCCTGCTGAAAGTCACTTCAATGCATAGTGAGAGCAGCTGAGAAGATCGTTGGTGTCTCTCTCCCTTCCCTCCAGGATATTTATGAAACCCATCTCATCTGTTAAGCCCTCTGCATCGCAACTGATCCCACTCACCCATCACACAGCTTCTTCAGTCTGCTGCCATCAGGGGGGAGACTGTGGCCAGGCCAGGACTAGCAGACTGAAGGACAACTTCATTCATCAGGCTATCAGGAAGCTGAACTTCCTCCCGACCTTGCCTACCCTCCTCTCTTTTGCCCCAGTCACCACTGAACTCTGAACTCCCCCCCCCCCCCCCGTCACTTTTAATCAGTCTGAATAAGCTCTTTTGCAATCACTTTATATGCACTGTTTGTTTACTTCACTGGTTTGCACTCTATCTGCCATGTGCCTTGTGCTGCTTTATTTATTTTATTTTTATTTCTAATTAAAAAATGTTTTAACATGACCTTATTTGAATAGTTGTATTTTATATTTAATCTGTATCTATCTCTATTTTTATGCTCTACAGTTAGTGTTATCTGTATGCACCAAGGGTCTGAGAGTAGCACAATTTAAATCATCTGTATGTATGTGCTGAACATGTAGAAGAATTGACAATAAAGCAGACTTGACTTGACTTGAAACGTAGCAAGGATATCTGTGAATTAATCCATGCGACATCAGTGGTTTATGTGCCATTATACATTATACAAAGCTACGAGAATACTTTTTATGCGGAAAAAAAAAAAAAATTCAACAATTTGTCTCCTTGGAATCAAAATGCCATTTTGGAGAATATCTGCTGGATGTATGCTGTTCTATGTCAGCTGCGTCACGCCGATATGCTGTTTCTGTTCAGATTAAATCACAGCAATGTAGAAAACAGTTCTGGTGTGGTGCTGACACAGAACAGCATATGTCCAACAGATATTCTCCAAAATGGCACCAGGGTGATGCGGAGGAGACAAATTGTTGAATAAAGTTGTTGATATTTTTTCTTTTGCGCACAAAAAAGTATTCTCGTAGCTTTGTATAATTGCGGTTGAACCACTGATGACACACGGAATAATTTAGAGATCTAATTACTACGTTTCTGGACTTGGGAACATTTCAGACAGTTCTCAGATTCCATTGAAAATATATAAATTTGTGTTCCGAAGATGAATGAAGGTCTTACGAGTTTGAAACGACATGAGGGAAAATAATTTATGACAGAATTTTCATATTTGGGTGAACTAACCCTTTAACAGAGATGCTAATACATGTGACTTCATCTGAACTTCATCAGGCCAGTGCTCCTTGTTAATGATCTATCTAATGCCTTTGAGGCTGGAAAGCTGGTAAACATTTTGTTAGGAGCACAGTGGAGACCTGCTGTATATTCTGAGTATTTTTTGTGTGCATCATTGTGAGCTGGTTTGAGGGTTACTGTAGGTCTGAGCTTACCTCAACGAAGAACATGGTTGTTTGGGCAGCCACAGGCTTTGAGAAGTTGATTTTTCTGGGTTTGAAGCACTTCAGCCCAGCAGCAGCAGCATATTAAGAAGATGAAAGCCAAATGCAATAGTTTAATGTTATTACTGACGTGAGTGAGAGAAGATCACAGCTCAAGACAGTCTGCCTCTTGGTGATAATTTCTCATTCTTTCATTCTTTTTATTTAATGGAAGGCCAAGACAGAATTACTTAGTAAATTAAGGTCTTTTATTTTTGATACCTATCTGACACAATTTTAAAGACTAAAAAGAACACCCAAACAATATGGAGTTTGAAAGAATACTTTCTTTCTCAGCTACGGATTAGAGTGTTTCATGTTTACAGTAGCATACTAACATATAAATAGTTTTATTTTATTTTTTGTACACTTGGATTGAATGTAAATAGCCTGTAGGAAAAGCTTGATGACCTATATTGTTGATGATGTGAGCAGCATATAACTGCTTCGAAACAAGCTTATTTTCCCACAATAGAATACTGTATGCTTGACTAGACTGCATTTCCAGTGTTTGCCAAACCAGGTTTATGGAACATCTTTTATTTTAAACTAAAAATTAGAAACAAGTATTGGAATTAAATACTATTTATTAAAACAAAAACACATATGTATGTGCTTAAATGTATTTATTTATATTTTTATAACTTTTATCTTTTTGGTTATCATTAATAAAAATGATAGGTAAAAATTGATAGCCTGAATGCACTGTAAGTCGCTTTGGATAAAAGCGTCTGCTAAATGCATAAATTTAATTTAATTGTAATTGTACATTTTTAAATTTTAATTTAAAATGTAATAATTATTTTAAATTAACAGAATTAAATATTTTTAAGTATTTATTGTTACTTGTTAAACACAATCATGAAGATTTGGTGCCTACCTTGAGAGCTTAGTAAAAATAATAATAATAATAATTGCACTATTTAAATGTAACTGAATAGTGCATAAGTATACAAATTGGTACGCACCTATCACACCAACTTGGAATACTTTTTGAAATATGGCTGCAGGAGATATTGAAATTAAATCAAAATTGCAATATGGCTTTGTGATTATCTGTGATACACTGAAAAACAAATACTGAATCATGAGCTGCATGCATGTAAATGAACACTAAATAGGCCCATATTTATTTGCCAGAAAAATGTTAAACCAAAAGCTTGATGGTTTAATGTTTAACAATTAAGAAAATAAGATGTAAATAATAGTATTATAATTTTAGTTGTGCTATAAAATTATTTTATTAAATGCTGTATATTTTATTTTACATTAGAATTATTGTTATACAATATTTAATATTATGTTTATGGTTAGGGTTAATAATAACCGTAATAAAAATAACATTAAATGGGTCAAAAACTGTTGGCTTTGGCCTCCAAACTTTATTTGCAGTTGATGTAAACCCATGTTTGAACATCCAATTTTCAATTATTATTGTTATTTTTTTCCAAATCTTTCAGTCCTAAAAGGATGGTTCACACACCAAAAAGGCTTCAGAGTAAAAAGTAATTTTGCAGCTTTTTAAAATTTTATTCATTACATGTTCTATGCAGATGCATCCATAACAAAATCATCCTAATTAATCTAGAATTAATTAAAAATATATTCAAAATTTAGCTATTTAAGTCATCCTGTGAAAATTCTATATGTATAGAAGAAAAACTAAATATCGCAATTTTAGCTTTTTTTTTTTTATCTTGTGCAGCCCTAATTTTAAATGGTAATTATGGAATGATGTCTACTGTATCATATATTATTTTATGTCGTAAATAGCCAGGATTCAGCTTACACTGTGTATTGCTCAGTTAGTAAGCTGCTATTTCAATGTGAACTTAACAATGTTCCCTTTCAGTCGGTCACTCTCGACGTCTGACTGATGAATTGGGATTTCGCCTGGAGAGACCAATCTACTTCGAGTTTAAACCAAATCAGACAATGCACATTGCCATGCGATTATTGCATCCAGCTGCCACTGAAAACACAGCATGAGTATTAGTAGGCAGCAGGTGCAGCGCATATTCAGCTTTTCGCTTCGACGCTGGGTGGTTTTATCATTTTGCTCCTGACCTATCATCTTTGGTGTTAACAAGATGAGTAAAACAGCACGCACTGCGGAAGCTCTCGTGCTGGTGGTACAGCGCTTCAGCAGTGGTGGCTCTTCCCGTGTCAAGTGTGTTGCACAAATCAGGCTACACTACACCTGTTCATGTTGCAGGTGGCCATCTCCCCTGTGTGCTTCAGCACACTAAAAGAGCAGTTCTAAAAGAGCACTCACAGGTGGAATGTCTTTCTAAAGACACGTCTTACAAAGATGCCCTTCCACCTGTGCATTTATGGATGTGTTCGTTACATGGCGCTGGGTGATGGTCGCGATCGCTGCCTCTCATGTCTGGGCATTATGTCTGGCGCCAGATCCTCAGTTGATGAATCCGTGAGAACCAGTAGAGGACTGGTAGAAGTAGTTGGTCCTCTTGTGGTAAGCCCTGGTCTTTGCCAAAACGTACGTATGGTAACCCTCATTCCCTGAAGGAGGGAACAGAGATGTCACGTCCCATCCCCACAGCTTCTGTACCACTGCTGAGTGGCCGGGTCACCGACTCTGCTCCTCAGTGAAAACCTGAATATGTGCTGCACCTGCTCCCTACTTATACTCACACTGTGATCAGTGGTAGTTGGATGGAAAAATGGCATGCTGATGTGCATTGGCTCATTTAGTTTACAATCGAAGTAGATTGGTCTCTCTAAGCGACATCCCAATTTGTCCCAATCATCCGCCGTGACGTCTCCGTTCCCTGAGGTTATCATATGTAACTTTTTCAATCCAGTGTCTGAGTGAGACTGCAAAAAATATTTAAAACAATTGTTTAATTTAAAGGGTACATAAAACACACAGTTTTGCTGGTCTCATGTTAATCTTGAGAACCTATAGAGTAGCATTGCAGCCTTCATATCTCCAAAGACTCTTTTGTTTTATCATATTTATAAAAGAAAGATACAGCTTTACAATTCCTTTGCAGCTCCTGGAGGCATGCCGTGGGCAGAGCTAAAGATTCATGAGCACTTACGCACCAAAACTCTGTTGCTGTCCAGGTTAAAATAAACTGCATCCGCTGTTCATGTAACGCTTGGTTCTTTGGGAAGCTGAACAAGGTTATCTTTCTCTTACAACCAAAAACACACTTCTTTGAGACATTCTTCTCAATGCTGACAGGTGTGCTCTTACTCTTGCTCTTGTTGACGTGTGTACATGCTGTTCCAGGAGAAGTGCCCATACAAGGAATTCTGCCCTCCATGATGTTGTGAAGGGCCATGCTTGTAAAAACCTGGAAAGAGTGCACAGAAATACTCTGTCATACGACAGAATGTTATTTTTTATTTATTTTTTATTTTTTACTTTGGCCATGTTTGGCATGAGAATCCAACTATTTAACACTTTAAATAACTCATGGAAATTCCATTAGACCCCACCCACTCCCTTTAATTTTTTTATGTCCACCAGTATATAACAATATTGTAAAGCTGGTGGCTTGTGGTTAGTGTTATGCAAATTTGTTAATTATTTGTTGTATACCATGGATAAATTAACCAAATTGGTTGTGTAAATGTGATGCAGGTGTTTTCACTTAAGCTTCCCCTCTGCTAACAGAAGAACCAAGAGCTTGTGTCAGGTCTGGTGTTTTTTTTTTTTGTTTGCGTGCATGTGTCTGCCTGTGTGTGTGTGTTATTTCATAATAACTTAGAAGTAGCAGCTTATCAGGTTTGCTTGAATATCTGCTTTAAACTCATTTTGATTCATTTAAACTGTTCACAACTCTTCTGGCAGTTTTGCTGCTGGGGTTTAAATCAGACACCTTATTGAAATATCTCTTATTTCAACATTGTGCTGTTCCTATAATTATAAGGTCACTGTGGTTTTTCACAAGGTCTGAACAAGTCTGCACATGAAATGCTTTGGAAGTGTACACTTTGCAGAAAATTTTAGATGTTTCTGGTCTTTTGCCTACTAGTTGAAATCATCTTTTGGTTTTATTCATATAAATTTGTAGTTCAAACTGTTCAAAAATGTGTAAAATATTGTAGCTACCAATATTTTTTCATTTGACAATTTATATTTTATCGTATAGCTGATGTCCATATTAGAGTCCGACCGATATATCGTTTGGCCGATTTTATCAGCTGATATGAGTCTGTCGCATTTAGATCTGTAGTGCGAATATGCCGCCGATATGATTTTTTTTTACAGAACATAAAATGCCGATAAAATGCCCGAAATTGTGTAATTACAGAGTTTGTCCAACAGATCATGCTCCATTGTTTGCTACTGGCGACCTGGATGAAATGCTTTAAAGCTTTAAGTGTATTGAATACCATTGAAACGTTGAATGGTCATATCTCTGTAACGGTGTGGCGGTTCTACACAAAATTAAGGGGATCCCTTCAGCTAGAGGAATGCTTCAAAAACTGAATGGAGTGTACATCTTGAGGCCCTCTTCAGAATCGGTCCGGGAGTTACGGACCATAAAATTTGCACTTGGGTGGTCAGTCACTGTCAGTTTGACCATAAATGCCCTATGAAGTGGACTTCAAATTCCACCACGATTCCAAGTACATGTTCAATTCAAAGGGCATTAAAGTGCATGAATTTAAATTGAATTTATTTACAGAGCACACTATGCCTCATGTCACATTATATTATGTCACACTTCACACTTCTCTAGTAAATTTGTATCTGTGTGTGAAGATAGCGCAAATCCGTGAATGAACGTTCCGAAGTGAAATAAACTTGTTAGATGGAATTGAATAGAAAGAAAGTCAAATAAACTTCAACTTTACTGTTCAGTGCGCTGATGTGAGACTCATTTTGGATAATAAAGTTTATTGTTAAATTGTTAAATGCCCTGCATCCATTACATTTCTTTGTCATGTCATTATAAGAGTTTGATGGCCATATTTGAATGATCACTACAAAAAACTGTGTTTATGTATATATTCTGTTTATGTATATACTGTATTCTATATACATGTATAGTACCAGTCAAAAGTTTCGACACACTAATGGAAAAGTGTCCAAACTTTTGACTGGTACTGTACTATAATGCACAAAAAGAATATCAGCCGTATTATCAATATCTTCCTTTTTTATACTCCCTAAAATCGATATCAGTCCCCAAAAACCCATATTAGTCATGCTCTAGTCCAGGGCCGGCCTGTGGCACAGGCGACATAGGCAGTTGCCTAGGGTGCAAAATGACTGGGGTCGCTGCAGGAAAGTTTTTTTTTTTTTTTCTCGGAAGTGCACCATCGTGTGCTCCTACACCCATATATTAAGCAAAACAATTTCTGACAAGTAACATAATTTTAGTACTGATCGAACATCAAAACTGATTAAAATAATGTTAGAATAAAATAAAATTTACATCAATGAAAAATCATAAAATTTGACGTCATGTTGGACAAATTTAAACACTTTCTGCTGTCATGATGTAACTATAATACATTATCATAATGCATTAATTATGCATGGTGCACGCAGTTAAAATAGTTTTGCCATTTATGTGCTCTTAGAATATAATTTCCAAAAAAAAATAGTGAAAAAAGAAAATTATCAGGGGCACAAGGCAGGAAGTGAGGCAAAGACGATGAGAAAAAAATTAAATAAAACATCAATACAGAGATAAAAATCATAAATTAACGGCCGTGTATTAGCCTGTGATGTTTATGTAGTTTTTTTAAATAGACTTTTAGAACATCTTAACTGACAACACTGACACCGTGGAATGTTTTTGCTTGAGTTATATTTTGTGTTTGTTTTCTGAAAGAAAATTTTGAGCATTTCATATTGCTCATATTTCCTTTTGTTGTAATAAGTACTTGTCACTGTAGGCATAGTTGTGGGAATAGCTCATGTCTGGTCTCTTCAGTAGGCAATTTTAACAGATTTACTAATAAAATACCTACAAGTACAAGGTGCTTCAACATCTCCATTTATTTATCAGAATTTATTTACAATTTATTTATGTTAATACTTATCAGTATTATGTAATGTTATAGTACAGTAAAGAAAAATCTGTATGAACTTTTGTGTGTGTGTGTGTGGGGGGGGGGGTCTGGAAATCTAAAATCTCGCCTAGAGCACCAACAAAGCCTGGGCCGGCCCTGCTCTAGTCCATATTAGTGATCATCTAATATAGACAGGCACAGCACTGGTTAGACATCAACTGCACTTCTGACTTCAGCATTTGAAAAATTATTTGTTTGCCTTTAAGTGTGCTTAGTACCTACTAGCCTGGATACTCTCACACCTAAATCAATCAATGATGTTTGTAGTTAAATTCTGTCCTGGAACTCCTGGAAAACTATTTTAAAAGTTTAACAAGTAGTAAACTTACCATGAATTCAACTGGTCACATTTTTTGGAACAGTGTGAAGGCCATTGAACACAAGCTTATCCAGCAGTGAGCTTTAGTTGGCAATTAAACCAGACATGTTGCATAATTAACATTTTCATTAAAGGGGACATATCTGATTAGATCAGGCTGGTTGGTAATGACCTGTCTGAAAACCGAGCTCTGTCACTTCTTAGAACTTTCATTCAGACAGCTCCATCTCCTGCACACAAAGGTGTCACGTTGGCAGGGCTTGCCTTTCACAGACTGTCTAGCATCAAGTTCAAGAGGCAGGAAGATTGAATCTTTGCATCATGTCTGTGTCTTTCATTTATGGCTCCTGTTGGACTGCTTTGGTCAATCTTTAGCTAAAAACAGATGTAATATACTGAAGCATATTGTAGAGTGCATCTGCAGTTTCTGAAAGGGATCAGGTCATGAAAAAATCATTTTAAAATTATTTGAAATGAGATGGATATACTGCGGCTTTCAAAATTTCCTTCAGAGTCCAAAAAGGCTAAAGTGAAAAAAGGGTTGTTTTGCACCTTACTGACATCAGAGAGCTGAATATGAGCACATGACATGTTCACGTCAAAAAAACACCTGTTGGGTGTATAGAAACTTGGCTCACTCAGTCATTGATGTAATGAAGCAGGATAGATGCTTTTAGAACTTGTCTTGTTCTTGACAGTGTGTAGCACTTATTTCAACAAAACAAGTCTTAGTGTCTACTCACATTAGACACTATGGATGTGCATCTCATACTGAGGCTGATCTGATATGCAACCTGATGCATAGCCAACATTGCGATTCATTAACCCTCTGGAGTCTAAGGGTATTTTTGGGGCCTGGAGAAGTTTTGTCATGCCCTGACATTTGTGCTTTTTTCAGTTTCTTATAAATATCTAAATGGGTAAAGTCTAATCTCACTGTAATCAGCACAAACTGGGCTATTATAATATGTGAAATGCATGTATGTACATGATTGTGTTTTTGTGAAAAACAATGTTATGCGTGGTTAGTGATACATTTGAAGCAGCTACCCATACAATTCATTTAATTATGATGCAGTGCAATCCGATTTTAATTCGATTCTGCACAGTGTGATTTGATGCAATACGATACAATGGAAAAAATGTGATGACTTTTATTTCTTTGTTTTAGACAGACAGAAAATCAAACTGACTCTTTCACATCACATATATTATAATTATCATAATCATCCTAATGCTAACTTGAAACAAACACTACACAATTTTTACACTAACAAGCCTAAAAAAAAAAAAATCAAAAAAAGCTCAAGCTTATTGAAGATAATTAACTAATTACAAGCAATAGGACAAAAAAAATTGTAATAAATAAGACATATCATATTTAAGATCAATAAGAAATGCTACATAAATTGTCTACATTAATGAAAAACACTGCATCATTTTCACTGTGTAAATTAAATTTCTTATTTTTAAAGTTACAAAAGTGATTTAGTCAGGAGCAGATCAAATATACAATATAACATCCGGATCCAATATACTGTTACACATATGTTTTCTTCTCAGCTGTTTTCTTTTACTTAAGACCTAAATGACTTTGTTTATGAGAATACTTGCAAAAATGGGCATTTCCATACATATAAGTATGTGTATGTAATAGAGGTCGACCGATAGTGGAGCTTACCAATACCCATAGCTAGGTTGGACCACACTGGCCAAAACCGATTCTGTTAAGTATTATCATTTAATTTCAACAGTCATGCTTAAAGATGGCCATCTTTAAATATCTACACAAGGTCATAGCATTAAAATTACATAGGATATTGATATTGTATGTGTACTCTCATGTAAAAAAAAATGTAAGTCACACTCTGGGCAAAAGTGCAGCGCTACATCTAGGAGAAGTCACACACCAGATGCGTCATGTTCAATTGAAGCAGCAGTCTAAAACAGTTACAGTTTATTATATCACCAAAAAGACAGAAGTTTGCTTCAGGAATGAACAATGTGGCATAAATGAGTTTGAGGTTCAGTGTTTAAAAAAAAGAACAAAGGGAAAGGGAAAGTGTGATCTGTATTACAGCTCTCCATATGGAGCATACAGACTGTATTATGCTATGTCCTCACCAAACGAGAATAGAGCGTCAAATTCGCGTCTACCGCGTCTAGTTTTCCGCCTGGACATATTGAGATCAATCGCTTAATTCGCGTGTGAAATTAACTTCACAGCATTTTCAACCGCCATTTTTATTCGGATAATTTTCAAAATATTACTGTTATCGTGTCATGAAATGTAGTTTTAGAAGTATTTCAGGCAAGAATGTAGTTGTTTTAAACTCAAACATGTGGTTTATTTATAAAGACAGTGTCTATGTAAAAAATGTGTTTCGCCGATTTCGGAGATGAGCTCCATGCGATTAGCGGGAGCTCAGTGATCATGTATCCGCCGAGAGCAGCCTCACCTCGGCTTGACCTTCTGACATTTGCCGCTGGCTCTGATGTCTCTTTAGTGGTTCAAGATAAAATATAATTTGTTTGGGGTAAAACGAAACGTTTCTTATCTTTGGCATTTATTCAATTAATCTATTAATATGTTTTATATATATATAGGTCCTTTTTATTCCTGTCTCTATAGAAATATGAACTTTTGTCATATAGCTCCGGTTGACTGCTCAATGACAACATCAGTCGTTCCTCCATGTTGAATGAGTGACACCTAGCAGGCTCCTGATTGGTTAACGCAACGCGAATTGACGCCAAAGTGTAAATTTTCAAACGCTTAAATGCACAAAAAGCACCATTCGCTAAACGCCTCATTCGTGCCTCGAGACCTCCAGACCCGCGTAAATGTGCCTTTGCATTGACTTAACATTGAAATCATTCACGCCAGACGCTCTATTCACGTTTGGTGTGAACACAGCATTAGAGCCACAGAAAGAGCACAGTACATCATTTTATAGCCTAGGATGAAGTCATTATGTACATTAACAATTATTTGGGACAAATATAATGGAATGGAATGGAAAACTATATGAATGGCGCTTTTTTTGCCGATAACTAATAGTTCCGGCAATCAACTATCGGTGCCGATTAATCAGAAAAAACAATTAATTGGTCGACCTATAGTATTTAACCATTCATGGCTAATAAAGCAAATACTCACAAAAATACTTAATGTGCTCTATGAGAAAGAGATTCGTGTGCACTTCTGTGTGTATTTGAATGGCTTAAAATCACTAGTTTTAAAACCGCAATGCTTAAAACTGTGTAACTGATAAATATTATGTATGAATATAATTGTATGAGCCATGCTTAAAACTGTTGTGAAATAGATGCCCTGTGAGCACTGTGCATCAGTTAAATTGCAGTTTAATAAGAGTTATGCCAGATCCATACAGTTCTGCATCATGGGTCGAAAAAAAAAACAAAAAAAAAGAACAAAGGCAATCTGTGGTATATCGTATAATATACTGTATAATATATTATCAGCTTGCAAACATAGACTTTTAAAGGCTCCTACATATGCCATCATGCCACCTGTAGCCAAGACTCTCTGCTTTCATTGTATAAAAAAAAAAAGTTTTGTTCTTTTCCCTAAACAACTACTGTGGTTTCTACCAAAAAAAAAAAAAAAAGTTTTGTAAGTGATGGTGGAATATTAGTTTTTGTGTGAACTGTCCAGTGATCAGTGCTTATGGAGGGAGTTTAGTGCAGTATTCAGGTAGAAGGAGTGAAGGACGTGTTGTGAAAGACAGATGAATAGGGGGAGCATACGGGTTTGCCATGGGTGAGACTCTAGAAGAGATAAAGCAGAGATCATTCAGACAATCAGCCCGTGCCCCGATGCAATCATCCCATCTCATCTGCTTTCAAGAGCTATTGGGCTTTTTATTGAGCTGTTGTGCTGCAGACAGAGGCACTCTGATAGCATTTTAACCCTCTGATAGGGTTAATATTAAACCCTAGCCTTTACTACGCCGGCGGCACTTAGTCTTACAAGACATGAGCCGAAATAGTTTTGTATAGATGAATGGATGCCGAGCTGCTCTCATCGCCAACGAGAGACCAACTTCCCAAAAGTTAATGATTTCAAGGGTTGACCTGCAGTTTCATTACATCTAGTCATTAACTGTCAGACTGGATGACAGTTTAGTTTGTGCAGTCATGGTTGATTGAGTTTTTATGGCACAATTTTTAGTTTATATTTAGCTTTTCAAGCTTTTTGATGACACAGACCCCCCCATCTGATTATTGCAGTCCTAACTTTTTTATTTTCAGTGGTTTACAATTTTCTGTCTCTTTTCAACAAATTTCTAGTTTTTATTATTATTTTTTTTCTATTGTTTTTGCAGTTGAGATCTGCCAGTGATCATTAGGAGATCCAATTAGTGACGATGTGTTTTGAAATATTTTTTATTTTTTTTATTTTATACTGTATCACTCTATATTTGATCTCATATGACTTTTATTTGCTATTGATTTTGCAACATTATTGTCCTGTTGTTATTTATATTTTTTGTGGCAACTGTATGAAAGATTAAAGGGATGAGAGATGAATCCACCAAGCCCACATACAGCTGCCAGGTGACCATCCAGTCCAAACAGGAGAAGCAGATGATGAAGATTTAGAGAAAAGAAGAGAAGGAGAGGAAACGTGAGAAACGAGGAGATGAAGGGGAGACCCGTGAAAACAATTTTCATTTTGACCCCAAGGAGATGAGACTGCAGAGGGGAGCACCTGTCTCTCTGTCTGTCTGTCTATCTTTCTTTTTCATTACGTGAACAAGCACCTCTCTACATATCAGAGTCTGGCCTATTAAGAAAGAAAAGGAGAGAGAAAGCTTGATAAAACTGCTACCTGGAGCTTTTGCAGAAGGGATTTTTCTCTTAATGTTTAATTTCACAGGATGAAAAAGTGCAATGATCTGTTTAATTAAAAATGCTGCCATTCAAATGAGGCAGAGCATGAGGAGAGAGATTAGAGATGAGGTGGTAATACCTCACACGTCTCCTCGCGCTCTCAGCCTTTCAATCATCCCACTGCAAGACAACAACCAAACAAAAATAACTCTGAAAATCCCAGCTTTAAATGGGATTGGTGGGAAATCCTCGTCGGTTGTACCTGAGACTGCTAAATATGCCACACAGATGTCTCTTTTGTAGGATTTGACGCATTTTATTGGACTAATAAGATCTTACCAAATGTTGTTGTCAGGCAACATTAATAAATATGGATGTGTGTGGGCGTGTTGTAACTTCAGAAAGATAACAGTTCTGTGTGCTCAAGTTTTTCTATATTACAAAGTGCTTTCTAGAAAGAGAATTTATTGTTGATTTTCCAGAAATATCCAGTAATTATCAATGTATTTGGAAACAAAATCATGTTAACAGATTTGACGGTTTAAAATTGCATTTACTTGGGGTCACAAATTAGTTATCTTTAAAAGGATAAAGTATGTTTTTTTATATTAGTGCTGTCAATTGATTAAAAATGAACTTACCAGCATTAATTAGATCCATTTTTACACTTTTGCTTTAAGTGAACAAAAAATAGTCTTCACATTAATAGTAAATTATTAAATGCACAAATTATAAATTGAATGCACAGTAGATTAACAGTTATTTAAGCTACAAAAGTTAATCAGCAAGCAGAGCAGTAAGTGATTTCTGCTGAATCTACATGTATGTTGCTTTGATTTGAAAGAAAACAGCGCATCCTTGTGGCACGGCTGACACAGAACAGCATAGGCAGCATATGGAGAAATGGAGAGACACAAAAGAGACTGTTGACAAAGGAATTATTGAATAAAATCTTTATTTTTGTTTTTTTCGCTTACAGTATTCTCATCGCTTCATAACATTACGGTTGAACCACTGATGGCAGATGGACTATTCTGACGATGTCTTTCATACTTTTCTGGACCTTGAAACTGTTATTTACTTGGTAGTCTATGGGCAGTCACAAGGCTCCCGGTTTTCATCCAAAATATTGTGTTCTGAAGATGAACAGAGCTTTTATGCGCTTGAACAAACATGGGAGTAAGTGAATAATGACAAAATTTTCATTTTAGGGGGGAGTTTCCCTTTAAGACTTGACCTCATTTAAGTTTATGCAACAAAAATGGGTATTCTGACACAATTTGGTGGATTTTTCATCTTGCATTAAACATTTTAAATTATTTTCTACATACAAAGTACTGCAAAAATTTGCTTCTCCAGAACTGCAGCACTGAAAACTATTGTAAAGTGAGGATGTTTTCCAAAAATATATTCATTTATTTAACTTTTTTCAAATTCTTTAAAAACACTTTAACCACACACCTTTTCCAATGTGCACTTTTTTTTCAAGCATTGAATAAGCATTGAATAAGTCATATTTTTCTTTTTTTTAATTATTATTATCTAATTTCAGACTGACTCAATGTTGAGATTATATCTTTTTTGGCTATACTTTTTGTTGTTCATCCAGAAGTCTCACTGGATTATTACAATATTTGCAAAAAGAATGTTACAACCAAAGCAAAAGTCAATAGACATAGCCATTTTAACTATTGTTGTGAATAATGTAATACGCCTAAACCCTTTGCACAGTAATGTATGTAAATGAGGAGCACAGAGGGCACCTGTTTGCAGAATGATGCATCATTTCGAGATGTTTATATGTGCCTGCTGAAGTATTGTCTTTCATGTGTTAGGATACAAAGGTGTTGCTCTCAAACAGTGTAAGGACACTAACGATTGTCTTAAAAGACTGACTTACAGCAGAGCACTTGAGCCAGGCAATCATTTGTGTCATTTTAAACTCTGAAATATAAACCTGAGAGCTCAAGGGCTCAAGATAAGCTTTTGGGTCTCTGTCAATGACCGATCACTGTTAGATGGTTCATGTCCTGCATTTTCAACAACAGATCAGATATCAGAGCAGCATGCAAGCAGATCAGGTTCTGTGGGATGTTTTATTTATTTATTTATTTTCAATTTGTATTTATTTATTTGACTTTGAAACCGAAGTGATGAAAGCAAGCAAACAGCACATGAAGAGGGCACACACAGAAGACTCTTCTGGCTTTTTAGGTGTGACAAATACTGACTACTGCCACCTACTGCTATGGAGAGCATTTCCTCTCATGTAGGCACAGAACATATTGCTAGTTGGCCATTGGCTGTAGTCTTTGTGCTGTGTTCAAGAGCAGCTTTTTAGTGGTCACTCTAGATGTTAATCATGCATAAGTATTCTAATATGGACAAAATAATAAATGCAAATTATTCAAATTCTCTTATCAATAAAAACATTATTAAAAAAAAAAAAAAAGTTTACATTTTTTTACATTTTAAGTTGCAAAAAATAGGCTTTTCTCCATATTTGGTTTTGAGACAGTTATTATTATTATTATTATTATTATTATTATTATTTTCTTTATTGATCTAAAGTATTTCCACTGTTTCAAATTTAGTGGACATGAACTTGAAATAAAAGACTAGCACTTTACATTGTACATTTAAGACTTTCTCTTTTTTTCTGAAAAGTATTAGCGAAAGGGTGTGCTTAAAATACAAAATAAATGTTGATTGCTAATGTTTAGGCAAATAAAGGTGGAGCTACTTCTGTATGTATGTGTTTATTTATTTAGAGGTTTTCTACAGCTCTGAGACCAACATCCGCAGGCAACAATGTTTAATTATTATCTATCAATAAATGCTAAATAAAGTAACTCCATACTTTAGTCCAGTTGTCTGACTGACTTACTATTACATTTGATGCTTAAATGATTTCTATATAGTTTATTATTGTATAGTAAGAACTACGGTATTATAACTCTTACTGTAATAAAAGTATATCTGCCCATTTATTCTAGCTAGGAACCACCTACTCAGAAGGTAGAACCCCATTTTACATCACATTGAATGGGTTAATCTAAAATCCATCTGTGGCGAGTGGGGCGGGGCCGAGGGACGTGGGAACAAGGAGGGAGGCCGGCAATGATTGGGCAAATCAGTAACACCTGTGACCCACTGCCGGTCTCGAGTCCCACGTAGGAGATGGAAGGATATAAAACTGGAGCGACGACAGTGAAGGACGAGAGAGGACCAGGCCTGGGCTTTTAGTTGTGTTGTGATTTTTATTTGTGCGCACCAGTCGTCCGTGAGGGGCTGGTGCGCTGTTTTGTGTTTTTTTTCTATTATTAAAATGTTGTTTGATTGTCCGCCGGTTCCCGCCTCCTTCTTCCCGATGATTACGAAGATTTAATTCATTACACCATGATACTGCAATCAGCAGACCGATATAAACCTGGCCAGCCTTAAAAGCAAACCAGTTAACCAGTCATACATTCTGTCTCGTATCCCATGGGCACTTTAGATTTAACATGTCTACCAATGTTTTTGAATGGTTTGTGACAGATATTTCAAAAAACAGATGAATATTTTAAGTGGTTTAGAATTTATTATTAGTTGTTTTATCTAAAACATTTGCTGTCATATTTTCCTCAGTGTTAGCCGAGACAAGACAGTGCTCTGTATGATGGTGATCTCTATTGTCTGTGAAGTCTGTTGATGTGGAACTCTGTATTTGTGTGAAGGGAGCAGGCACAGTTCTCCAGTGTTATGCCGGCGCCGAGATTACAGATGCATCTGTTACCCTCACATTTACGATTCTTACGGCAAAGCCATCAAGACCTCAGCATTCGTCAGAGGAGCCAAGGTGAACACGCGCCCTACTAATCTGACTCTTAGATGTGTAAGGACACAGAGGAAAAATAAATCTCCACTCTTAAATACAAAATCTCTCCCTAGTGCTTTGTTTACTCAGCATCATGCCAATCTGTTCAATTATATCACATTATCACACACTAGATTACCTAGAGCCTTTGTTTTTAATCCAGTTGTTATGATATCTATAATTAAAATTCCTGCTGCAGGCCATCTTCCAGCGATTGAAATGAATTCAGTTGTGCCTCATCTTTTTCCTGCGGGTGGGGTGGAACAGGTGGTTAAGGGCCAGGATGATCAAGAGCTTTTTATCACAAAAAATATATGAGCAGCACAACTGTTTTCAACATACGTAATTATAAGACATTTTCTTAAACTGCAAATCAGCATATTAGAATGATTTGTGAAGGATCATGTGACACTGAAGACTGGAGTAATGATGCTGAAAATTCAGCTTTGCATCACAGGAAATTGCATTTTAAAATATATTAAAACAGAAAACTGTTATGTTAAATGCCATATATTGTATATTTAATCTGTATAATAAACTGTAATATAAATATATATAATAGTATTATTTAAACACTCACAACAGCTCTGACAATTTGATTAGAACAACAATAGTGAGTAAGATGAGGAGTATTGCCAGATATGATGACGTGTGGTGTTGTCTACTGTGATCAACAGCTGAATATGACACATTCATTAGTTCGGCATATGCTCTCAGTTTGGTGAAAATGAGTTGTAATTATAGGAGCTGGAGGAAATGCAGCGTGCTAAAATTAGATATTTATTTTTCTATTCTATAAATGATTTTCATTACAGAACGTATAGCAACTGCAGCTCAACCCACTGCATTCCACTACTCAAAGCAAATACATAAAGAGGTGTTATGTCTGCTATTTTTACAGCTAAAGCACATTGGAAGATTTTCAGTTGATTTCTGCTGGAATAAAGCCCACTGGTGTCCGCAGCCCTCAACATTGGTCTTCACTGTTTGGTTGGAGACGGTGGCCATGAGCTAATATATTATGAAGGTTTAATTGTGTGTGTTTTTTGTGTAATTATGTCCTCTCCGCTGTGCCGGCAGATGCTGCTGCCCAAGGGGATCAGAAGAGAGAATAATAAGATGTATGAGGAGGCTGAGATCCCCTTCAATGAACCCATGCCCAGTGGCTTTGAGGAGAAACCCATGTACATTTTGGGGCTGGTCGAGGTCGATAGCGGCTTTTTTTTACAGCTGTTGACATTTATCAATGCTTATATTCACACTCTATGAGCTTTTCTCAACTAATCACACCATTTCTCCCATTTATATTGACTGGTGGCATTATGCCTAAATTCTCCTCCACATGATGTCAGATGCAGCATGTGATGGTTTGGCAGCTGTGTGTTATGTTTGTGTTTTGTTCTGTGAAGTGGAGAGCTGTCTTATCTTGTCTTAGCCCAGCTGGCTACATAGCAACTCAAAATGCTTTGCACTGATAGATGATATACCAGAAATGGACATGGTCACCGACAATACTCAGATAGGCTTTGTGTTTAAATGATGCTCAGTTGGTACTAAGGGGTCCGAAGTGTGCAAGGAAAATATCCCTCATGCCATTACATCCACACCACTAACCTGAACCTCTGATAAAAGGCAGGAGGGATCCATGCTTTCATGTCGTTTACATCAAACACCGACCCTACCATCTGAATGTCACAGCAGAATCCAGACTCATCAGACCAGGCCACCTTTTTCCAATCTATCAAACATCTAATCAAAGGATGTAATCAAGATATATAACATCTTACTTACACTCTCTTCCTTTAACCTTCAATACATCTAAAATAGTCTCCATTTACAACCACAGAAAAGCTGAACAATGTCATTTGTCCTTGACTCACTAGACAACTTAATAAATAAACAATTGGAACACATGTCTTTCTGCTCCTTTTGGAAATTAGCAGAATTCATATTAGGCATATCCCTGTACAGGTATTTTCGTCACATCCATCTTTTCAAACCACATGTGACTCGATCATGCTTGCAGCACTTGGGTACCATATGTTTTTCAGTGACTTGACACCAAAGTAACAGTACTTTTGACATCCTCACTAAACACGTGATATCCATCGAAACCTGATAGGCTTGCAAAAACCTCTCTCCACTAACAGGAGTCCAGAGCAGAGAGGCTTACAAAGACCCACTTTAGCAAATAAGGTAGGGTTAATTTTGACAGAAAAGTGCACAACAACCTCCTCGCCGAACTAGAGGACATGTTGCCGTGGCTTACTCAAAAGCACACAGACTTTACCGTGGGTCTCCTTTAATTAAAGTGATCAGTGTGTCAATCATAATGACAGCCGTGTGGTCATGCCTGAGCTACAAGGTGTATTCAAATTCACAAGATCGGCAAGGGAGACTCAATGATTGGTGAAGTCTCGAGTTTAAACAGATTGATTGGTCATGCCTGCTGGCTTGTTTTGGGTCTTCTTTATTGTTATGTGAGGCTCAGCTGTTAATGGGTTTTCATTCATCATTCAGTCATTAATACACATTTTTTTCCACTTATAATGTTGGTTAAGGGTTACTACACCTTCAGTTTTACTCTTTCAATCAAATGGACTGTTTTTGCTACTGTGCCTTGAAGATTTTTATACAGTATGTAAAAAACCCCTGTTATGATTAGCTAACATCCAAATACTGCTGTAGGTAACACTGGCAATGTCGAAAAGCTGCCAAAAGAGCCACTGTCATTCATTCAAGCTGCTGATGGGTGGTAATATCTTATTTGGGGTGATATTAATATTAATAACAATTTGGTTTGGTTTAGCCCTAATGGGTTTTAAATATAGGACAGTGCACACCCAACAAGTTTAACCCGTCATGTTGGGTTGATTGTATTTTACAAGATTACTTGCTTATTTTTTATGTATACAATACATTAAACATATTTAATAAACATTTTAAGAGTGAAATGAAACATTCAAAAGCAATTCAAGTGTGATCAGTTGTTATCCTTTCTTTTCCAGCTGCCCCACTTTCTGCTGACAGTTTAAAGACATCATTACTGACTCATAACCTACCCATAAACACTTCTGAAAAAACATTTAACATCTCCCATAATTAGATCCAGTATCTTTATGAATAAAATCATTTTGTGCAAGGAATCAAGCATTTTTGTCATGCAGAACAACAGTGTGAAACTCTTTTAGGTGTCCCTAAATGTGAAAATAAAAGGAGTTACAGAACAATAACAACTTCATAGATAATGTAAAATGTATACAAGTCTTTATTTCACCACCAGTTAGGTTGTGCTCAGAACTGCTCACTCCTGAAGAGGATACATAAGCCAGCGGTTGTTATGTCAAATTCAACAGTCATTAAGACCTAGCTGGGTTACATTAACTACCCAACAGTAAAAAAATTTAAAATAAAAAAAAATATAATAAATAAATAACCCCCAGAAATGGCAAAATGACTCAACCCAGCATTTGGATAGGAAAAAGAAGCATTTTCATAATTTGCTCACGTTAATGCCAATAAAAACCTGTTTGTCTTTCTTCATTCTGTGGCACACATAATAAGAAATCTTATTAAATAAATAAATAAAGTAAGTCATACCTGTTTGGCAAGTCATGAGGGTAAGTAAATGATCTACATCCTAAAACTATGTTTATTTCTAGATTTTCATGAAAAAAAAAAAAAGATCCAGTTTTTCATTGTGGCCTGGAACTCGAAATAAGTTACCAAAACAACAGATTCACAATGTTCCTCCACCTGCTTTTGTGACAGGTGCAGTTTCACAGAGAGATGGAGAATGACTCGCGACATGATGACCTTGACTGTTTTGTCCCAAAAATGGTAGGAAAAACAACCGAACAATCCATTATAGTAATAACGGATATTTTTCATTGTATTTCTCCTTTTAAATCATGTCTTTTCAGAAAGGCTTTCCTCTTCCAAACACATTGATTGGAATATAATACAAAGTACTGTTGATCTGCATGAATTTGTTGATGTTGTCAGCATTTTAATATTCATAGACAGAAGCATCTTTTCCATATTCAGATATTTACGTTTGTCCTCCTACTCATCAACTAAACGGCCTGCAGGTGTGTGTGTATGTTTGTGTGGGAACGACGTACACTCCAGTTGAAGAGTAGACGTCGCTTGAAGCTGCTGCTTTTAGTGGCTGCCACTGGTGTCAAACATAATAACTGCTCTGAGGGAGCGTTTAAAAGCAGGAGGGGTCAAACTACTGCCCTAATGGAGACATAAATACGCTTGACTTGCCTGCTGTCGCCCACTTGAAGAAATCCAAGCAGCAGTTGAAAAATGAAAGCAGAAGAAATGTCCCATATCCGTTGTCATCACAGCACAAGATCTCAGATCATGGCTCATTTCATGAGTGGCTAACGCAGGGGACGTGATCTGGAATCGACTTGGACTCGTCCTGCGGCACAGAGGGATTGTGTTTGTGTGTTTTAGTTAAAGAAAAGCCAGCAGAATATCCGTCTCTCCTCGGTAAGAGGGTAAATATAAGAATGGACAGCACAGATTTATTTTCTGGCCCCCGTGGGGCTCATTTCCAGCGTTGTGTTTTCCTCCCTTTCAGGAAACCATTAATTAAAGCGCCAAGCTTCACGGCGTAATCAATGATGCACCTTTCGTCCTAAATTTGGCTATGTGGACGATATTGTTTTTGCCTACAGAACTATATATCACAGGTAAAGAAAACATCAAGCTCAGAACAAGTAGGATTTCACATGAGTTTCATCATAATCGCAGCTTGAACGGATCACTCCTCGCGTCTGGAGCGAGCGACCGAGATTGATATAAGCGCTGTGAATTAGTGGAAGTGGGGAAGTGCCTCTATTCATTAACTAAAGCCTCCGCAACTCAGAAACAAAGTGCTTCCCTTTTATAAAACAGCAGCGTGAAATGGCTAATACATCTTTATGTGCTATTAACGTCTGTTGAGCGGCAGGCCTGGAAGCATGTCTGTTTTTTTTTTTCCTTTTTTTTTTTTTTTAAGTGCTGCACGATTGTCATTTATTGAAAGCCATAATGGGCAACAGGGACACGGCCGCTCAACGTGCCTTTAATAGCTGTGTGAAACATTAAAAGTGGGGAATTTATTAGGAAGCCTTTTAACTAATGAATCTCAAGCACTGCTGTTTTGCTGTACTCGCACGGTAAAAGCCTTTCTAATTTCTGTGAAGAAATATACGAGAGAGTTGCCTCTGCAATGAGTGAAAATCAAGCACTCCCATGCTTCTGTAAATCAGCACAGTCATGCGGAAATCAAGTGATGAACATGCAGAGTATTGACATGTAATGCTTCTATTTGTGGAAGTGATTCAAATGTTTGTTTACCATGGCATGTAGGCTAATGTTACTTAGGTATTGGTGTATATATGCGGTTTGTTTCACTTTAAGATTTTTTTAATGAGCATAATGTTGATGTTAATAGATCAATATTATTGCACTGTCTGTAGGTTAATTTTTTAAACAAATTTGTTTAAATGTTATTATGCAATACTATATATAATGCATTAAATTTAAATTTAATTTTACTGAAAATGTAACATTACTATCCCTACTTCATGAAAAATGAATAGCTTTCTTTCTCTCTCTATCTCTCTCTCTCCACTTTCCCACTACAGTTTTCCGGTGGTCTTCTCATTAAGATTTAAAAAATTGGGAATCTAGATTGGTTCAGTTCAACAATTATCTTCAAGTTAAATTACGCTGTCCTAATGAGAAGTGCTCCTGTAGGGCATTTAATTGCTGTGGTCATTTCAGAAGAAGCGCTTGACAAACAGAAATGTATAAGATGCATTTAGCAGGTTTGAAAAGCTGTGGTTATACTCTATGTATACATATGCACACACTGTATACAGACATTGGCAGATGTAAACGTTACAATGATAGACTGTAAAAAGACAGTGGCCACAATTATGAATATAAGACTGCTAATATAAACTTCTTGTTCTTTATATGCACATTAAGCAGAATAATTTACAACATGGAGGGGAAAAAAAGCTGAGATATGGTTAGAAAGCATGAAGCTTGCCCTGTCGGAATGCCTGTCAGTCTGTCAGTCAAATCTGAAGCAAGACGCAACCCATAATAATGCATTATGATGTGGTAAATGAACAAGTGATCGTTACAAAAGTAAGCATCAGTTACATTAAACAGGGAAGCTCAACTGTGTGCTAGAACACACATCACTGGTTCTTGCGCATCATGCGCACATTTGAGCTGCTTCTTTTGCTTGCTTTGCTTTTGAGGTTGGCAAACACACTTAAAGGTGTATAATCGCCACCTACAGCACAACACTGGCATGACAGTTAAGGTAAAATAAGGATTGGGCTGAGACAGAGCCAATACTGATTGGTAAAAAAAAAAAAATTCTTGGTCAGGCCCGATCCTGATCCTTGAGATCAGTTATGGTTATTCCAAACGAAGGTATATTTGGAAGAGTGTATCAAACAAATGAAAGTATGATTCTGAATCCCGGCTAAATAACAAATGACATTACACCTCTGCCAAAAGTGAGAGAACTTGTTCTGGCGCTCTAAAATTCTTATTTATTCCAAATGTACTGCAGCAGTAGTTCACTCTTTCTAACCCTTGTAATGACAGTTTTCCTCTAGATTACCTCTAGTTTCTACACTAGTGTCAAAAGTACCAGTACTTAGCAGAATTGCAGTATTGGTAATACAGAATATTGAGTCAGTTTGTAACACATACTGTCTGAAAGATAACTGCTTCTGAACACTTGGTGCACATGCTCGATGAGAATTCAAACAGTGATTTTTCTCATTTGGTAAGATATTAATGCAAACACCGTAAGTTAAATGTAAACAAATGGGATGAAAATGATTTATGTCAAAATATCAGATCTGTGCATATCAAAATTTAACGTTTTGCATGTCTGTCTATAATTTTGTAATCAAACAACAATGTTAATAAGAAAAAGGAAACCCCTCATTACTCGTAATTATTTGTGTTTACTTGAATAATTACATGAAACTTTGAAGCAGTGTTCACAAACTTTAATAATTATAATTGAGAATGTTGTTTTTAATTTATTACTATTTATATGAATATTTTAACTCATTACTATTTATTCGCTGTGCTATCAAACTCAGTACTGAGAATTACAACAGTTCAACATTTGTTATTGGTATCACCCAATCAAATTTTGGTAACTGGACAATGTTTAAAAGTTTTAGAACTCTAGTAGCTTTAATTTTAGTAGATGTTAGGATTTATTGATTATTTTTCTTTTAATTCTTACATGAAATTCACCCAAATAATAAGCAATTTAAGCAAACACTATGCTCCATAGTGAAAAACTAAAAGGATGTGGTATTATTAATAAACATGGATCACAGTATGGCAAATACTGCAATCCTTCTTATATCTTGTGACACATAAAGCATTGCGATTCTAACCTTGAGTGTATAATGATTTATTCCTTTTCATATGACTGCAGTAGATTATTTAAATGATAGGTGACTTTCGAGTGACATTGCTTACAAATTGCATGTTTTATCTCCAGCTTGTTCCTCCCAGTAATGCTGTAAAAACCAAAATGAACACAGATGCTCTTTCTGAATATGAAAAAAAAAAACATCTTAAATTTGTGCAGCTGTGCTGTCGTTTACTTCATCATTTTCACACGTCTGCTCTCAGATGAGAGCACTAACGAGTGATGCATTTGTAATGAATATCCAGTGTCAAATGCTTGAAATGGAAAATAATAACTAGACTTAGATTTCTAAAGGAAATATGCTTGCAGAGCAATACAAAATAATAGGGTGAAAGTTTGGTGGTAAGTATCTAGTCTTTTGCATGCTACTTGGCACTTTAATTAATAGCAGCCCTGTGTTAATGTTTTTTCTTAATTTTCTTCATATATTCATATTGTGCAAATTTCAAAGATTGTAAGTTTCTAAGATGCTTCTGTGTGATATTCATGGTCGTTATCCAATGCTGTTAGATATTCTAACTACACCAGCTATTTACAAATAACATCTTTCTATATTGACCGCTAAACAAATATGAGTATTCTGAATACCGGTTTCAGACATAACTTCAGCATCTTTTCATAATGTAGGGGTTTGTAGTGCTTCAGATTGTTGAGTGGACAGAATATCTGACTAGACTGAAGTACAAAATGATTCATAAAATTGTTTTGATTCTTAAAGTGCATGCCTTCTAAATGCAATAAATAAATAAATAGAAATAATGGGATCTATCAAAGGGTTAGTTCAGCCATACATGAAAATTCTGTAATTATTTACTCACCCTTGTATCATTACAAACCCATTAGTCCTTCGTTCATCTTCAGGAAACAATTCAGATATTTCTTATGGAATCCAAGAGCTTTCTGATCCTGCATAGACAGCAACACAACTGAAACATTCAAGGCCCAAAAAGGTAGTAAGGACCATTAAAATAGTCATCTGTTGTTCATAAGCAGAGGAAGACATACGTTCTCCTTAAAACAGTCTTTGTAAACAGGACCTTTGTGTGAGCGTCCTACTGGAATTGCCCTGTTATTTTTATTCTTCCAATTCTTCTCCAAACTGAATTGCATTTTTGAGGGTGTAAACATACTCAAAATCTCACAAAACTCACACACGTCAGAGATGGCGAAAATGTATGTCTGACATGGGTTTCAGAATTAGGTGTTGCAAAATGGCTCAATAGCGCCACCTGTAAAATTTAACCGAAGTGCCCCTAGAGCTGTACAAAACTTGGTAAGACAAATGGAACACACCAATACTTACAAAAAAGTCACTTGGTTCAAAATCCGAAACCAAACAGAAAGTCTGTTATTTTGTAAATTTCCTGTATGATTTGTTATGTTTTTGCTATTTTCAGGCCTCACATTTTAACAAACTCCTCCTACAGTTTTAAACGGATCAACTTCAAATTTGCTGCGTAATTATAGGGCCTTTGTAATGCTAAAGTGCTGTAACTCAGGCAAACAATGTCCAATCTGCCACAAACTTCACACGTTTGATAAGAGTTATTACCTGAACACCTACTAGCAACAGGAATTGTCATGGTTAACACTGTCCTGGACTCCTAGCAACATTAAAAAGTGTCAGCAAGTGTTAATTAGGCTAGCAACATGCTAAAAATATACTTAAACATGCTAGCAACACTTGGCTAATTTGCTATAGCATGCCATCAATACATAGAAAAAGGAAGTTGTCGTAATCCAGGCATGCAATGCCAAAAAAAAAAAAAAAGTAATAATAATTTAAACATTTAGGAGTTATTTTTGATTAAAGTCTGTATTTTGACTATCATGTGCAGTACACTGTTAAGAACTTTTTTCTTTTTTTTAATCTCAGAAATGTTGCTAGACTGTTTTATGCTATCCCTCTCTGTGACTAAAAGTCTTATTAATACCTTTGTTTTTTCTAACATTGACATCTGCAATGCACTTCTTGTTGGGGTTCCTAAAACCACACTTAACAAATTGGAATGTGTGCAAAACTCAGCTGCTAGGGTCCTGACTGGTGCCACGAAAAATGAGCATATTACACCAATTCTTAAGTTTTTGCACTGGCTCCCGGTCATGTTCCGAGTTGATTTTAAAATCTTTACACTCACATGTAAGGCACTGCATGGTCTGGACCCTCAATAACTGTCTGCATTTTTAACTTTATATACACCCAAGCGTCATTTGCTGTCCTCACACGCAGGTTTATTGGTAGTTCCACACACACGGTTGCACTCTGTAGGTGACAGGGCTTTCTCCTCCTATGCTACTAGGCTTTGGAATGCACTCCCTCTGCAAATTAGAGATGCACAGAACTTAAGTATTTTCAAATCTTATTTAAAAACTTTTTTTTGATTGTTGTTTTTTTTTAGGTTAGCTTTTTCATGATTGTTTTGATTTTTATATTTTAGATTGTTTTAAATTGGTTGTTGTGTGTGTTGTATTTTTATTTGTTGGTTTTATTATGTAAAGCACCTTGAGAAACCGTTTTAAAGGTGCTATATATACATATACAGTCGTGGCCAAAAGTTTTGAGAATTACATAAATATTAGTTTTCAAAAAGTTTGCTGCTAAACTGCTTTTAGATGTTTGTTTCAGTTGTTTCTGTGATGTACTGAAATATAATTACAAGCACTTCATACGTTTCAAAGGCTTTTATCGACAATTACATGACATTTATGCAAAGAGTCAGTATTTGCAGTGTTGGCCCTTCTTTTTCAGGACCTCTGCAATTCGACTGGGCATGCTCTCAATTAACTTCTGGGCCAAATCCTGACTGATAGCAACCCATTCTTTCATAATCACTTCTTGGAGTTTGTCAGAATTAGTGGGTTTTTGTTTGTCCACCCGCCTCTTGAGGATTGACCACAAGTTCTCAATGGAATTAAGATCTGGGGAGTTTCCAGGCCATGGACCCAAAATTTCAACATTCTGGTCCCCGAGCCACTTAGTTATCACTTTTGCCTTATGGCACGGTGCTCCATCGTGCTGGAAAATGCATTGTTCTTCACCAAACTGTTGTTGGATTGTTGAAAGAAGTTGCTGTTGGAGGGTGTTTTGGTACCATTCTTTATTCATGGCTGTGTTTTTGGGCAGAATTGTGATTGAGCCCACTCCCTTGGATGAGAAGCAACCCCACACATGAATGGTGTCAGGATGCTTTACTGTTGGCATGACACAGAAACTGATGGTAGCGCTCACCTTTTCTTCTCCGGACAAGCCTTTTTCCAGATGCCCCAAACAATCAGAAAGGGGCTTCATCGGAGAATATGAGTTTGCCCCAGTCCTCAGCAGTCCATTCACTATACTTTCTGCAGAAGATCAATCTGTCCCTGATGTTTTTTTTTGGAGAGAAGTGGCTTCTTTGCTGCCCTTCTTGACACCAGGCCATCTTCCAAAAGTCTTTGCCTCACTGTGCGTGCAGATGCGCTCACACCTGCCTGCTGCCATTCCTGAGCAAGCTCTGCACTGGTGGCACTCCGATCCCGCAGCTGAATCCTCTTTAGGAGACGATCCTGGCGCTTGCTGGACTTTCTTGGACGCCCTGAAGCCTTCTTTACAAGAATTGAACCTCTTTCCTTGAAGTTCTTGATGATCCTATAAATTGTTGATTTAGGTGCAATCTTAGTAGCCACAATATCCTTGCCTGTGAAGCCATTTTTATGCAACGCAATGATGGCTGCACGCGTTTCTTTGCAGGTCACAATGGTTAACAATGGAAGAACAATGATTTCCAGCATCACCCTCCTTTTAACATGTCAAGTCTTCCATTCTAACCCAATCAGCCTGACATAATGATCTCCAGCCTTGTGCTCGTCAACATTCTCACCTGAGTTAACAAGACGATTACTGAAATGATCTCAGCAGGTCCTTTAATGACAGCAATGAAATGCAGTGGAAAGGTTTTTTTGGGATTAAGTTAATTTTCATGGCAAAGAAGGACTATGCAATTCATCTGATCACTCTTCATAACATTCTGGAGTATATGCAAATTGATATTATAAAAACTTAAGCAGCAACTTTTCCAATTTCCAATATTTATGTAATTCTCAAAACTTTTGGCCACGACTGTATATATATATATATATAAGTTATTATTATTATTATTATTAAATCTGCTTCAAACTTAACTTGTTTGATAAGAGTCCTGGTCTGAAGACATCTACATGCTCGTATTCTTTTATAGTCGTAGTGCCACCTGCTGGCAACAGGAAGTGACATGTTTAACACTAACTTAAACATGCAATGTTTACGTTAAATATGCAATGTTACATGTATTCATGTCTGCTCCAAATATCAAACAACACATTAAAATAAGCCATTGAGTGCTAAACATGCTAGAAACATGTTGAAACATACTGGCAATACTTACTAAGTGCTAAAGCATTCTAGAAATACCATGAAACAGGAAGTTGTTGTAACTCATGCATAAAATATAAAATATGCCCCGAACGTTACATGTTTGATAAGAGTCCTTGCCTGAACACATCTAAAGATCAATATTCAGTTATAATCATAGCGCCCACTGCTGCCAAATTCTGTAATACTAGTATTGTCCATTAAGAAATAAAATTAAATCTAATCATTTTACATTAATTGGAATAACTGTATATTTCCTGACTTTGTGAAGTCAGATGTCTCTTCTTGAACTAGCATGTATTTTTGTGAGCTTCACCAAACCCTAATTTGCAATATGAGTAAAGATTCAAGATGTTGACATTGTATCACCTACTCATCTACATATGCTGTTTGGACGTAGACCCGATTATTATTTTTCCAACTAGTAGCAAATATTTTTCAAGAAGCAGTGCATTACAGATATCTTCAGTGATGTGAGTCAGGTTACAAGCATGAATTAAATTCTAAGCGTTCTCTTCATTAGCCGTGCAAAATTGTAAACATCTTTGCTCAGGAGTTTGCAGTCTGCTCATAGTACACACCAAAAAATAGAGAAACATCACTGATTAATCCCCCATGATTCCTAGCATTACATTAGAGATGACTTTTAGTGGGTGGAGCTTCAGATTCGTGAACAGTTTAAATATAAATAGAAGTGCTTTCAGTCTGATGGACAGTTCTGCTTGAAACGCTTGGAATAAACCCCTGCATTTGCTCACGTGTGGACTTTTTGGACAATTGACCTCTCGTTTATTTCTTATCCTGTTTTTTTTTATCCCCGTCTCTTTGTTTCTCTATACCTCTTCCAGCAGCTCTGCTCAAGAGAAATAAATGGCCCTCCTAGTTGCTGTTTCTGTGCCTGTCATTTATCAGATACTTTTGCTCGTAGGTGTGCGAGGTGTTGTTTGAATAAATGTGCTTGAGTTTGTTGTGTGTGCATGTGTGCGTTTTTGTTTGTATCTCTGGAGCGGGTAATTTTGTGGCGTGTGGGCTCGAGGCGGGCAGATAAGCTGTTTGCTAAAACTAACAATTAAAACTTGATCATGCTGTCAGTTCAAATGGAATGAAATGGAACCAAAAAGTAATTAAAAGGATAGCGTGCAAATGACAATTATATCTTTTAGCTTTCTATTACCAGCGCTGTGAATTGAATTATTGAGGCAGCTTCGACAAAAAATGTGAAAAAAAAATGCATTTGTGCATAAATGCAGACATTAAGATAAGCAAGAAAACTCTCGCTGCCTTTCTACTGAGCGCTGTGCTTTTTATTTATTTTTTGCTCATAGTTTTTTAAATCCAGGACAATCAAAAAATCCATGCGAGACGGTGCAGGTATTTAGATGTTGCTGTGAAATGATTGCTGGGGGCTATGTTGGTCCAATTAGTGTGTTTAAAGTCACGGGTGAGTTTCTGCTGTGTTCCCAGCTCACCCAGTCAGCACATATGGCCGAGGGCCCTTCATCCACAGAGTTAATTAGACTGTCAGGATCCATCGGACTCACCGTGGACTCTCTCCTCCCCCTACATACAGGTGGTCAGATCTCCGGCTGCCCACAGTTTTAGAGCTGTTACTTAGCACCATGCACTCGCCATATGTCCTGTAAAGACAACTTTCATCCACTTTAGCTCATTTGATTATATCATCATAATTTCTGCAGATATATTTAGCACGCTTAAAGAAATGTGCTTTTGTTCCCTGCGTTGGAGAGAGGGAAATGTGGTCAAGTGAATTGCTGGCTCCCCGCTGATATTGGTTTTGCTCACCGGCAGTGCAAAGAAACGCTGCAAAACCGTCAGACTGAAAGTGTTAAGGGTGCTCTGGGCACACACTGCGAGCATCTTGAGCACTAGTTCGTGTAGGAGTAGAACGAATCGCTGTCCTGAAAACCATGCCATTGCCGCAGTATGTGCAATTGGTACATTTTGATGGAATAAGTACAAAAAATAAAGTATACAAGAAGCAGAGCACATATAAGTTGTTTTAAAGGGCTCATGTCACATGTGAGATCTTTTAAGATTAAAAATGTGATGTACTATGAATAATTTCAGAACTGAAAACTTCATCTGCAGTCAGAAAAAGAGCTTTGATTGAAACTGTAATGCGAACATGAATTACTGATGGCAAGACGTTCAGCATGGATGACCCACTAACATTTACAATGTGAGTTACCATTTACCACCAACAACGAGAACTATACAGATAACTATAATGATAACTGTAGGTAGCGTCCACACCAAATGCACAATATCATTGTGTGTATTACCAAGGATGAATAGTATAAATTTGTAATAATCTTTCTATTTCCATCAGAATTCCCCTCTCTTTGAACTATATTATCAATTATTTTTGAAGAAGAAATGCATTACAGATATCTTCAGTGAGTCAGGTTACAAGCATGAATTCAATTCTAAGCATTCTCTTCATTAGCTGTGTGGAATAGTAAACATCTCAATATCATTGCATTTATTAAAAGCATTCCTTTGCAGTTTTACTCTTTAAAGGATTCTGAATGGATGTCTGTGTATTTATTGCTTATCAGCTGGTAAAAATAGTTCTCGAACTGGTTCCAGTGATATCGACCAATACTGTCATTTTCATTAGAGCTGTGTCAACTTCCTTATCCTCATGCAATTAGAATGATTATTAACAAATATATAGTATTCATCCTTGGTGTGAGTGGCCCTTTATTCCTTTTTGCTGTGGACTTTTGATTTGCAGGTAATAGGAAAGTGCCATAAACAACAAACATGAGTAAGTCTGTCAAAACTTGGCTGTATGCACCATATGCACATTCTTGTGAAGAATAAAGTGCATTGGAGATGTGACTCACAATTAATTTCAGTGGAGCTTAATGTTAACATGTTACCATTAGCATGTTACCGAGGCCCTGTTTCCACCTTAAGATGTGTTATCAGTGATTTGTCAGCCAAGACAAATAGGCCTACTGTTACCACCTGGTATTAAATTGCACTTTAGATGCATCTCCTCTGACCACTACTGATAGGGTTACCTAGAAACATTCCCAACTTATTTTATCATATTCTATGTCACTTTCACGGCAGCGCTGAGTGAAGCACTCACATGATGTTCACTGCTTGTAAATGATAATTATGTATTTGAGCTTTCTCAATAATATTGATTGAACAAACCCATGTTTGAACTTCTTATTTTGGTGTACTTTCTCACAACGGGTACCACAGTGATTTTAAACCTTGTATTGCATTTTCAAAGCAGTCAAGCCCTAAATATTGGGCTCTGTTTACACCTGTTTTTAGTGCTGTCCACTTGTGGCTAGCTTGATGAAATTCATCTTAATAACAGAGTTAACAGAGCCTAAGATAACCATGCCCAGGTGGTGCCCGATGCTGTTCCGGAGGCCGAGGCGGTGCCCGATGCCGATGCAGTTCCGGAGGCCGAGGCGGTACCCAATGCCGATGCGGTTCCGGAGGCCGAGGCGGTACCCGATGCCGATGCGGTTCCGGAGGCCGAGGCGGTACCCGATGCCGATGCGGTTCCGGAGGCCGAGGCGGTACCCGATGCCGATGCGGTTCCGGAGGCCGAGGCGGTACCCGATGCCGATGCGGTTCCGGAGGCCGAGGCGGTGCCCGATGCCGATGCTGTTCCGGAGGCCGAGGCGGTGCCCGATGCCGAGGCGGTGCCCGATGCTGTTCCGGAGGCCGAGGCGGTGCCCGAGGCGGTGCCCGATGCCGATGCGGTGCCCGATGCCGAGGCGGTGCCCGATGGCGATGCTGTTCCGGAGGCCGAGGCGGTGCCCGATGCCGATGCTGTTCCGGAGGCCGAGGCGGTGCCCGATGCCGATGCTGTTCCGGAGGCCGAGGCGGTGCCCGATGCCGAGGCGGTGCCCGATGCTGTTCCGGAGGCCGAGGCGGTGCCCGATGCCGATGCTGTGCCCGATGCTGTTCCGGAGGCCGAGGCGGTGCCCGATGCCGATGCTGTTCCGGAGGCCGAGGCGGTGCCCGATGCCGAGGCGGTGCCCGATGCTGTTCCGGAGGCCGAGGCGGTGCCCGATGCTGTTCCGGAGGCCGAGGCGGTGCCCGATGCCGAGGCGGTGCCCGAGGCCGCTCCCGATGCGGTGCCCGAGACCGGTCTAGAGTCAGGGCTAGTTCCTGTTGACCTTCCAGAGTCGAGTCAGGTTCCAGTTGACCCTCCAGAGTCGAGTCAGATGTTTGTGGACCCTCCAGAGTCAGGGTTAGTTACCGTTTACCCTCTAGAGTTAGGGCTAGCTCCTGTTGATCATCCAGAATCGAGTCATGTTCCAGGGGTGCTTCTCAATTCTTATTTGTGCATCCTCGTTTACTCTCCTCGCTTCCTTTCCTCGCGTCTCAGCTCCGCCCCCTGTAGGATGCGAGGGAAGGCTGCAAGGAAAAGACGCGAGGACGGAGGGATCGAATGAAAGCTTTTTTTACACATTGGAATCCTTGATCACTCGAGCGTCACTTCGTTGCGTCATCAGCAGCGCTCGGAGGATCTGCCCTCATGTTGTTGAAATTTGTTTATTTAAGAAATTCATAATAAATAATAATAAAGAAAGATACCCTGTTGAAATATGTGAGGTGTGTGGTTTATATAAACTGCAAAAGTAAAGTAGAAATCAAAATTATTGTGACCGATGTGAAGGGGGAGGAGAATTTATACGTGCGTCACGTTTTAGTCGATAAAACTCTTCCGCATAGGATGCACCTGTGTATCCTCGCTCATGACTCCTCTGGAAGCCTCCTCACTCCTCGATCCTCGACTCCTCGCGGTGCAATTAGAGAATTGAGATGTCCTTCAAGATGGCTGAGCTCGATCGGTTTCCGGGTCATAGGATAGAAGACGGAGGAGAGAGGAGACGAGGAGGGATATTGAGAAGCACCCCAGGTGTTCCTCTTGAATCAAGTCGTGTTCCTGTTGACCCTCCAAGGTCGAGTCAAGTTCCTGTTGACCTTCCAGAGTCGAGTCAGGTGACTGTTGAATTTTCAGAATTGAGTGAGGTTCCGGTTGACCTCCGGTTGACCAGTCACTGATGACCTTCCAGAGCCAGGGCTAGGTACCATGGACTTTCCAGAGACAAGGCTAGTCATCGTGGACCTTTCAGAGTCAGGTCAAGTCACTGGGTGGCCTTCTGCTCCGCCCTGTTGGACTCCGGCATCGACCACAGGGGCGTGGTGGTCATCTGCTCCGCCCTGGGGGGCTTCCGCTCTGACCACACGGACATGGTGGTCTTCTGCTCCGCCCTGGGGGGCGCTTGCCCTTACTACACGGTTGTGGTGGTCCTCTGCTCCGCCCTGGGGGGCTTCCGCTCTGACCACGCGGACATGGTGGTCCTCTGCTCCGCCCTGGGGGGCTTCCGCTCTGACCACACGGACGTGGTGGTCTTCTGCTCCGCCCTGGGGGCTTCCGCTCTGACCACACGGACATGGTGGTCTTCTGCTCCGCCCTGGGGGGCGCTGGCCCTGACTACACGGTTGTGGTGGTCTTCCGCTCCGCCCTGGAGGACTCTGGCCTTGACCACAAGGGTGTGGTGGTCTTCTGCTCCGCCCTGGGGGGCTTCATTTTGTTTTTTCCTTTTTGTGTTAATGTCTGTCCCTGTTCCTTTCTGTTAGTCTGGCCCTCCGTCCCTCCCCCTGAACCTCCTCCGGTCCTCCTCCCTCCTGGTCTTTCTGTGTTGTGTTTACATTCTGGTGCCTGTTCCCCATGTTTTTCTTTTCTGGCCCTCCGTCCCTCCCCCTGAGCCTTCACCTGTCCGCCTCCCTCCTGGTCTCTGTTTTGTGTCTGTCTTGGGGCGTCTGGGAGCCGCTCCGTAGAAGGGGGGTACTGTCACAGTGTCTGGGTTGTGTTCCCTGGGTTTCCACTAGGTGTCCTCAGTTCCCACGGTGTTTATCATATTATCACTTCCTGTCTCCTTATTTGGTCACCTTCCTCCTTGTTTAGTTAATTGATTGTTCCCCACCTGTCTCCTGTTTCCCCATTATCCTTTTGTGTATTTATACCTGGTCTGTCTGAGTCTTAGTCACGGAGTCCTTGTTTAATGTTCATGTTAACCCGTTGTCTTGCCCTTGCTGTGTGTTCTTATCTGTTTTGGTTTATGTTTGGATTCTCTGGTTTTGACCCTGCCTGGACTGTTTACCCTTTGGATTTGCCCTTTAATAAAGTCACATACCTGCACTTGGATCTCTCCCGTGGTTCTTTGTAACACCGATCGTGACAGATACTCAGCAAAAAAAAAAAAAAATTGTTACTTTTAATGAATTCAGTGAAATATATTTATGCACAACATTCAACCCCACTCTCGACGCCACGTCGGTGACTGATGCAAAATGGCATATCGCTTCGATAGACCAATCTACTTTGAGTGTAAAGTAAACGAGCCAATGCACATTGGCATGCAATTATTGCATCCAGCTGCCGCTGATCACTGCGTGAGTATAAGAAGGCAGCAGGTGCAATGCATACCAGTTTTTCGCTTGGGAGCCGAGCGTTAGTATCGTTCTGCTCAACTGTGTCTGCTGTGAACTACGAGTTCAGCACGCTCTCTGAAGCTTTGTGTGTTGGCAAGACGGCGCTTCAGCGGCGGTCGTTCCTGTGTTGAGTGGATTGCACACTTCAGGCTGCACTACCCCTGTCGTGTTGCAAGCGGCCAATTCCCCTGTGCACCTCAGCACTTGAAGTGCATCTCCCAAAGAGCAAATTTCTCTAAAAGAGCTTCACAGTTGCGTCTTTGTAAAGACGATGGATCGTACTTATAAGGATGCTGTTTCACCTGTGCGTTTCTGGGTGTAGTCGTTATCTGGCAACGGGGGATGGTCACGATCGCTGCCTCACGTGTCTGGGCATCGAGCAAACTGAGGTGGCTTTCGTGGATGAGTCATGTTCTCACTGCGGGAACATGACCATCTCGGAGCTGCGAACCAGGCTCTGCTACCTTCAGGGGGGCGGAGTCCCTTTGCAGCTGCCGTGATCTGGGGGTAATTCTAGCGGCCAACAGACGAGAAACACTTATGGCAGTATCGCGGGTGGTTTGAGGATGACAGTGGTGACAAACCTTGCAGGGAACCGACCCTCTGGGGACCATCACTCCTCTTGCACCACCGATCCAGTGGAGCAACCCATGAAACGTTATGGGCCCTCTTTAAAGAGTGTACAAATGCCCCTGCGTCCCAGACTGGCCTCTTCGGCGACGCAGCTGAGAGCTTTGCCCAGCAGTTCTCGGCTGCCTAGAAGCAGACTGAGGCGATCCGACACATCCTGCCTTAGCGGGCAGCTGCTGCCTCCACCTGTCCGCCGGCCGCAGTGCCCCAGCCCGCTCGTCGCCGAGGGCAGCCCCCTGCATCCGCTCCTGCGCTGCATCTGCAGCAGCGGGTGACCCAGAGAAAGGTAGCTGTTTTCTGGGGGATGGTAAAGGCACCTCTCCCTTCCCTGGAGGAGGGTCAGGCGGAGAATCTGGAAATCTCAACGAGAGAGCAGTTTTCTTCCTCTCTGGGTCCCAGGAGGGCACGGAGAGTTGCGGACGGCCAAGCACTGGACCTCACTCATCCTCCAGATGGCAGCAGCGAGTGGTTCGAGAGCGTCAACAAGGGCCCTACTCACGCACCGCTTGCCAACCCCTGGAACCAGGTGAGCCCTGTACCCCACACTCGCACCACACAACCCTTGCTCTCAAACCGCCCGAGTTAGGTCCCTGTGTTCCACCTCGCTACCCAAATGAGGTTATGGCTGTGGTTCCGCTGGTCCCGCTTGTACAGTTTTTAAGCGCCTGGTCAGCGCTACCCAGCCCATCTCGCTGGCTTCTGCGGACCATCAGCCTCGGCTATGCAAATCAGTTGACCCGGTGTCTCCCCAAGTTCAGCGGTATCCGCTTCACTACAGTGAAAGCGTCTGATGCCCCTGTTTTGTGGGAAGAGATCGCAGTCCTACTGCCGAAGGATGCGATAGAGCCGATCCCTCCAGCCGATATGAGGACGGGGTTTTACAGCCCTTACTTCATTGTACCCAAGAAAGGCGGTGGGTTACGACCGATATTGAATCTGCGAGTTTTGAATCGGACTCTTCACTGGCTACCGTTCAAGATGTTGACACAGAAACGCATTTTCGGATGTGCGTCTCTTCCCCAAGATTGGTTTGCAGCTATTGACCTGAAGGATGCGTACTTTCATGTATCCATCCTTCCGCGCCACAGACCTTTTCTGCGGTTTGCGTTCGAAGGACGGGCATATCAGTACAGGGTACTGATCAGTACAGGGGACTGCCCTTCGCGTTGTCCCCGTCGCCCCGTGTCATCATGAAAGTCATGGAGGCAGCTCTTGTTCCCCTCAGAGAGCAGGGTGTTCACATTCTCAACTATCTAGACGATCGGCTGATACTAGCACAATCTCGAGATCAGTTGTGCAAGCACAGGGATTTGGTGCTCCGGCACATGAGCCTGTTGGGCCTTCGGGTCAACTGGGAAAAAAGCAAACTCTTGTTGAGGCAGAGGATCTCTTTTCTCGGTATGGAGTTGGATTCATTCGAACAGACACCTTGCCTCACAGAGGAACGTGCGCGGTCTGTGCTAGCCTGCTTGAATAGATTCAAGGACAGGACAGCGGTCCCACTGAAACTTTTTCAGAGGCTCCTGGGGCATATGGCGGCTGCGGCGGGACTGACACTGCTCGGCCTGTTACATATGAGACCACTCCTGCACTGGCTGGAGTCCCGAGGTGGGCATGGAAGCACGATTCTCACTGGGTCCATGTTACACCAGCCTGTCCCCAGACCCTCACCCTGTGGTTAAATCTTGTGTTTCTCCGGGCAGGGGTGCCCCTAGAGCAGATCTCCAGGCATGCTATGGTTTACACGGATGCCTCCACCACCAGCTAGGGGGCATTCTGAGGCCCAGGCCTGGCTACGTGCCCAAGGTTCCCACTACACCCTTCAAAGACCAAGTGGTGAACCTGCAAGTGCCCCTGGAGGAGGCAGACCCAGCCCTGGCTTTGCTCTGTCCCGTCCGAGCATTGAGATGCTACGTAGACCGGACACAAAGCTTCAGGAACTCAGACCAGCTCTTTGTCTGTTATGGAGGCTGGCAGAAGGGGAATGCCGTCTCTAAGCAGAGGATGGCCCACTGGATTGTGGATGCCATAACCCTGGCTTATGAGGCTCAGGGTGTGCCTTGCCTATTCAGGTTGCGAGCTCACTCAACTAGAAGTGTTGCATCCTCCTGGGCGGTGGCTCGTGGCACCTCGCTGACAGATATTTGTAGAGCTGCGTGCTGGGCGACCCCTAAAACGTTCGCTAGGTTCTATAGCCTTTGTGTAGAGCCGGTATCCTTCTGTTTTCTCACCTCAAACGGGTAGTGGCACTGAGAGGCCCCGGTTAGTGTCGGCTTACTTAAACTGCTCCAGAGTGTCCGTACTGTAGACCCTGTTGAGATCCTCCATCACCCTAGGCAGCTGTACGCGATGGAACGTCCGGCGCCAGGCCTTCATGATGAATCCATGAGAACCATGGAAGGCTGGGTTCCATATTGAGACCTAAGCGGTACTCGAATGTGTATAGTCCACGGTATAGCCTTAGAGCCTGTGTTTCCCCGGCAGACTTCTGCCTTCCCAAGAGGGTTTTAATCACATATGCTATATGTGTATTTGCTTCCCTGAAGGAGGGAACGGAGACGCCACATTGCTGTACCGCCTGCTGAGCTGCCTGGTCTCCGGCTCGGCTCCTCAGCGAAAACCTGGTATGCATTGCACCTGCTGCTGCCTTATACTCACGCAGTGTTCAGCGGCAGCTGGATGCAATAATTGCATGCCAATGTGCATTGGCTCATTTAGTTTACACTCGAAGTAGATTGGTCTATCGAAGCGATATCCCATTTTGCGTCGGTCACCGACATGGTGTCTCTGTTCCCTCCTTCAGGGAACGAGGGTTACCATACGTAACCGAGATGTTACATGCTCACTTGGTCATGAAAACTCATTGTATGCACACGTTTCTAAGCATTGCAGTTTATGCATTGATTTTAAGCCATTCCAGTGATTTTTAGCCACTGAAATGCAATGTGCAAAACAGTAAAAGAGAATTAATTTCTTGCAAACAGTGCACGCATATAGCAACTACTCATAGAGTGTGGGAGTATTGAACAGTTATTTTTTTTCTGCTTTACAGGCCTTACAACATGCCCATCTGTGCAAGTATCCTTGTAAACACAGTAATGTAGGTCTTAAGTAAAAGCAAACAGCTGAGAAATAAAAAGTGTAACAGTATATTGGAGTCGGGCAGCTCTTAAAGTGACGGCAGTCTAACATTCATGCTGTCTGTCTTAATCAAACAACAAAAGAGAGAAAAGCAAATCTCCCACTGCTCTTGACTTAAATCACTTTTATAACTTTAATAATAATTTCGAATTTACATGCGTGACATGCCCAACACAGCCGGATAACAATTGGCTAACACTGGTGTCAGTCAAACTCATCAAGAATCATGCAAAAACATTTTATTTATTTTAGTTATTTGAGATGTAATAATAGTTTTCTAATTGTGTCAAAATAGATGAAAAAGTAATTATTTAACAAATATTATATTTGCTGCCTATGACCAAACACATAATAAAAGTAGCCAAAACAACTGGCTAAGTTGTCCAAGTTATACAATAAATTTGTTTAATCAATCGACCAAACATTAAGTTATGATAATCCTCTCTATGGAGAAGCGATCAGAACAAAAGAACCGATGTGTCAAAATTGGCAGGGCTCGTTTCCCAAGGTCACAAGCAATGTCTTTATAGTTCAATATTTAACAACCACAGTTCACTAACAATGCTTTTGGGAAACACATATCAGATCTATCTAGTTTGTGAAACACTGGTTTCCACACTGATCTCGTTAAACAAAATAAATGATTATTTTAAAAGATTGACTCAAAAGAATCATTTGTTCATGAATCGGATCATGAACTTGTGTTACCATGCCAAAGATGATCTATTCTTGAACATTTCAAATGAATAAAGACTTAAATTTCATCTGTAAAGCACATAATGCTTTCTTTTGACTTCATAAACTTCAAGCATGATTTGTATGGATCTGTTAACTGACTGCAAAGTGTGAATTCTAGGAGCATTTTTTGTCGTGATGATGAGCATGTATGCACACTTACTACGAGTTGCAAAATTAACAGGCTGCTGCATGCAGTTTTTTTTTTTTTTTCAACGGAGAATCAGTTGCCGTATTGATTTAAATCCCCAGACTGTTTACTTAAGTATTAAATTAAGTAATTACATTACAATTAAAAGTAATCACTTTGGTAATGTAAAACACTTTTCGGATGTAACTGTAATCTGATTACCCCTCATTTAAAATGTAATTATAACAAAATAAAGTTACTTTACAGTAAAGTACAGTTATTTTGTATTTTAAATATGTAACATAACATGTATTTCGTATCTCCCCAGCCCTGTTTATAACCCTTAGCTCAAGTGGTTCGACAATCTGAAACTCATCTAAGCACTCATCATCATATTTCTTTGCTTGCGGATGATATCTTATTGCTTTTGGAGAAGCCATTAAATTCTAATTCCTCATGTGTTGATTTTATTTGACCATTTTGGATCTCTCTCTGGGTTTAAAATTAATAAGTCATGTCTACGTCCCCTCAATTCTAAAATTTATCCCATTTCCCTTTCTGTATCTTTTCCATTGGTTCAAAACTTTAAGTACTTGGGGATGTGCTTAAGTACTTCCCTGCAGGAAATTCTCTCAAAAAACTATAATAGTATTCTAGCCAATGTATCCACAGATTTGGAAAATTGGTCTCTTCTTCCTGCTTCTTTTCAGGCTCGTATATCGGTGAATAAAATTAATGTTCCCCCACGTATTAATTTATTTTCTTCCATGATGCCTCTCGCTCCACCGGTTGGCTACAGAAATATAGCTGATGCATGTGTTTCACGGTATATATGGGATCTTACAATGAAGTAGATTACATGGAGTCTTTCTTTCACCAACTTTAAACTATATGCTCAAGCCTTTTCCCTCCGCCCTTTATCAGTTTGGTTTGATCCTGATGCTTCTTTGTCTTGGAGAGCAACTGAGGAATCTATTGTTTATCTGTATAAATTGAAGCATCTTGTTTTTTGTTTTTTTATTGGTGGGGTGTGGGGGGGGGGTTCCGCTTAGACAGTTTAAATCTTGGTTTGGTGCCATTGAAAGCCACCTTCTCTCCACATGGAGGGATTTTGAAAGATGTTCACAACTTGTTACAATATGGCATAGGCATTTACCTATTTTCCACAATAATAATATTTTGTCAGGCAGTACTCATAATAAAGTAGACACTCTGGGAGATATCTATGATGATAGTGGTTTACAATCCTTCCAGAATCTCAAAACTTTATATAATCTGCTAGGCACCTCCTTTTTTATGTATTTGAATATTAGATCGGCCCTACGGGCATATGTGGTGCCTTGGAACTCTCAAATGCCTATTCACCCTTTGCACAAACTAATCCTTCCCTCTAAGGAATCTCCCTCCTCTGCTTCAGTTATCTGTCTCTTTCTTCTTGAGCATTCATACAAACCTTTATCTATTGCAAATGTTTGGGCTAAGGATCTTAATGAGGAGGTGCATGTTTTATTTTGGATCTGGTATGGGGAATGTTTGAATTGTTTTCTAAAGACCCTACCCACCAATTGATTCATTGCCAATTGTTGCATAGTGTTCACTTGACTCTAATGAAACCTTTTTATACGTATGAATCTGTCATCTTCTCCTAAGAGCAGTCTCTGTTCGCAAGGATCTTTAGGCACGTTTTTGCATTTTTTTTGGGGGGGGGGTGCCCCCCTCTCTCACCTTTTTGGACTCAGCTCTCACAGGACCTGTCTTATTTGTTGTATACTGAGATGTGTTTGACTCCACTCCATTTTTTCACTAATTGCTTTTGGGACCTCACCTTGCCCGTCAAACAAACACAATGGACAGTCGAACCTGGACTGTGTATTTATTGGACATTATCTCAATAGAACTCTCAACTTCTCGTATACATTATCTAATGCATGATGGGGGGGGGGGGGGGGGTGTTGTGGCCTAATGGTTAAAAAAGTTTGACTCATAACCCTTAGGAGCGAGGCACCGAACCCCCAACTGCTCCCCGGGCACCGCAGCATAAATTGCTGCCCGCTGCTCTGGGTGTGCACTTTGGATGGGTTAAATGCAGAGCACGAATTCTGAGTATGGGTCACCATACTTGGCTGTATGTCACGTCACTTTATTTCAGTTTCTTCTTTCACTAATGTAAAAACTATACATTTATTGCTTTCAATTTTTAATGTTGTGTCATCTTTTCTAAAATCTTTGCACAATACACTACTTTTGAATTCATTATTGAATTTTGTGCATTACAGTGTGATTAATCATGATTAATCGTAGACAAACATGTGATTAATCGCAATAAAAAATGTTTTTATACATTTGATTATAATTTCGTAGCATTTCTTATTAATTTGTTCTATTGTAGTTTCTAGGTCCTATTTATTGCTATTAGTTTCTTATTTTTACTGTTTACTTGTCTTCAGTGAGCTTGTTTTTTTTTCTTCTTTTTTTTAAGGCTAGTATTAGGTTTTTGTGATATTGACACTTGTGATAAGAATAATGTAATTTATATGGTATCAAAAATTTGATATAATAAAGACATATTTAAATAAAACATATGTTTACCATGAACATTGTGATATGAGACACCTCTCAATTTACACATTTTATTGTTGTTTCTGTGAAGTAAGTTGATGCAGGATTTCGGAATAAAGTTACTGAAAATGGTAATGTTTTAAATTTAGAATAATGTTTAACATGCAGTTTTGTTTTTTTCTGTTTTTTTTTTGGGGGGGGGGGGGGGGGTGCAAGTTTGTAGATGAGGTGGTGAAAGCAGTCTCTTATTGGAACAAGAATTATTCTAATTCCAAAACCATACTATGGTGATGAAAGCCAGTGCCGTTCAGTGGGGCACTTTTTTTTTTTCTTTTTTGAGACTTACTTAACAGTCAACAAGAATGCAAAATTGATCCTTTTTACTTATTACAACTTGCCGGGGTTTTTGAGTATGATTCCACATTGCACCAAATGAAAAAAAGAAAAATGCTGGACATGGATTTTTAAGTCTTAGACAGAGTGGAGTAAAGCTGAGTTTGTGCTTTCAGGTGTAAATGATTTTAGCCACTTGAAGTTTTGAATGGGAGCCTGGTCTGATAGTGTTAGATTAACGCCCAAGCCTAAAACTCAATGAGCTGAAATGGGCTACCAGTGAGGCAATCACTCCACTAACACACTGTGATGAAAAGTCCCGTTTACTGCCGCTATTTCTGCAACCACTAAAGAGAGATTAAAAACACTCCTTTGAAGTACAGCCAACTGTGAGTTTGCGACTTGTTTTAAAATGTGTCGTACACTGTATGGGTTGGCTGATGGATTACTTCAGGGCTACATTGCTGTGTGGAGTGTACAATAGCACGTGAGGGACCACCCTGACCCAAATCATGTTTTCATATTGTTTGACGAGCATTCAACACAACACTGAGTACGTTTCAAAGAAAAATAACTGAATGCAAGACATTTTGCAAGATCATTAAGTAATGACAACTCCATATTTGCTACATGTACGCATTACTTCGAGGTGAATGTTGGGGCACGCATACATTTGCATTCATTTACATGTTTAAGGTGTGCGGGGACACTGGCAGTCCTTTACAGACAAAGCTGATAAATCAAAATGAAGGGGGCTCTTAAAACAAGTGCAGCAGTTTGGTTACCTTGGTGATACAACCGTTCAGTCGTATAGGAAGAGAGTTCCTAATTAGCTATGAATATTTATAAGTTGGTCCTCTGAAGACCCACCCTGGGAATATAATGGGTCAGACCGGCTGGGGCTGATACTGCCATCTTGATGGGAGACGTAGGAATACAACTTTTCGGAGAACACGTGGCACTCAGCAGAAGGTGATGTTATATGAAAACACCCACCCCAATGAAGCGCTAACAGCTTTCTTGAAGGTGTTTTTTTTTTTTTTTTTTGGTAATTGGCTCCATTTGGGCCATTAAAGCTGATGAAGTTGAACTCACTTCAAAACCTAGTGAACTGGCTTGCCTGTCTACTGCCTACTTAGGCAGCTACCTATTAAGGCATAAACTGAAATGGTACCTTGCAAATGACTGATTTGGGCATTCTTCATATGTGGCAACTCAGTGACAGTATTTTTCTCTCTAAGCTGTTTGCAGTGCATTGAGGGATTGTGGTTTCTGTGAAACATGCATATTATGCTATTATGCTTCACTAGTGGTTGGCCACACTAAGGTATATTAGAAGGAATAGAACTTGGATCATTCCCTTGATGCTTCAAAGTGCTGGATTCAAAATTCTTCTAGACTTACTTAGACCACAGTCACATCTTTTCCATTAAGGGACAATATTTGCCCGCTTAATTAATTTAAATGTGCATTTTTTTACCTTTAGGGAGGGCAAAGTTTATCTAGCCTTATTAATTGTATATCATGTTTTATGTCTTAATCTTAATTGCATCATTCATTCACTCATTCAGTTACGAAGCAAATGGCTGTAGTTATGAATGGGTTAATTATGACTCTCTGAATTGTTCAAAGCTGCAGATTCCTTCATTAACAAAACACCACTGTTGCCTGGAGACAAACACCAATTCTGTCGCGGATTTCGTTGGAGTGATTATTATTTTGTTGTACAAATGTACAATAATGTGTTTAAATGTAAGCTACATTTAAAATGTAAAATTATCACTTAATATTACCTTTTTCGTTGAACCGTTATATAAAATAAATGTCACAGTGGCAGCCGTTTGGATATTCAGGGAAAATTGCATTATTGCTTATATTTTAAACATGAAAATCAATAACACGCACGGGGTGTGTCTATATCAAAGAGTTTCTTAAATCGATCTCTATGTACAGTCCATGTCAATATTTGTTCTTCATGCATAAGTGTTACAAATCTACTTTTAAGATACAATGAACAGCAGGGTGATACTCTGCGGACATCCATATGCACGCTGCTCGTGCGGATGGATTCAGTTTTGACCACAAAAGATGAGGTAATTTGATGTAATTTGACCATTTGCAGCACTCCCATTTCCTATTTTTATACTAGAAGCAGCATTTTGCTTTTCAGAAATACAAGCTTGTTTTAATGTCACTTTAAGTAGGAGTAGAATTAAATGAACGCCAAAACACAGCATTTTATTTGTGTACCCCCTTCGTCACCTCATGTACCCCATTTTGAGAACCACTGCTCTAAAATATTATAATAACAATGTCACCAAGTATTAATATATACAACAACAACAAAAAAAAGTTATAATTTGAATGCATCAATATGTTTCTGAATGTAAACTTTCTGACCAGTCCAATAAAAAATGGGTACAGTTGATGTTTCAGGATGGCTACATCTCATTTCACACAGTCAGTTGTCGATGGATAAAATTAATTTTAGTCCTACATTTCCTGTTTTACCTGCAAAAATGCCAAATTTCTAAACTAAAATAATTAGATAATGCTTTGCTGCATGACACATGTGCATACAAGTCCACAAGACAAGCTCATCACTGTTGTAATGAAAATCACAGCGGCAGAACATTCCATGGCTCTTCTGCCCATCTCTTAGAATATCCTTATACAGTCACATCTTTACTGCTGTGCTTTGAAGCGTATTTCAGCTATTAATAATCCCTTCCATTTGGCTTTTCAGTCTTGACTTTAAATCAGATCAGAGGCCTATAATAACTCTCTCAGCCTAATTGTTTTTTCTTTAATTTAAAGCGTGCCAGAGCAGAACGGTAAAAGAAGAGACCGATAGCATTGTTAATGAATCCTGATCCCCTGATCCAAGACACTGACACAGGAATGAGGGATGCAGAAACTGGAGACAGCAGATAGAAAGAGACAAATAATTAGAACAGTTCTAGATCTGTTATACTCAATGTGCTTTGATTCAATTTTTGTACCATCCTGGCCCCTTTTTGATATAATCAATTTGTAACTCCCCACTCTAATGATGGTTTTAGTGAAAATAACCACACTCAGCACTAGCGCTAAAGTACTAGGTGGCTTTTCATCTCTTATCAGGACTCTGTTGAGATGGATGGCTGTCACCCTCAATGTGATGTCACTGCAGAGCTGGCCAGAGTGGGCGGATTGATTGACAGCTCAGAGAATTCCCCTCCATAGTCCTGGTGGCCTTTTGCAAGGTTTTAATGTTTGAGCTATTCAAGCCCTCCGTACATGCTCAGCCATTCATAAAGGTATCGAAGTCCCAACAGTCTCCCATAGAGAAGCATTTGATATGACAACATCGGTAAAGTATCTTTTCGGCCAACACTACTTTGATTCAGTATCTTTTGACTCTGGCTTACAGTGATTGATCAGTTTAGATAAAGTCACGGATGATTGCCATGTGGAAGATTGTAGTCTCTCATTAGCTGCACATTAAAGCAGCTTCATTAAGTTTTGGCTCCCGGTGCCCTGTCACTTTGACCATATGTGTCTCCATCACACATGTAGCCACACCACAACTGCTACACATCGAGTCAAAATTCAGACTATAGTGTACCAATGAAAACCTACCAATTAAAACCTGCTCAAGAACCAACATCGCCATGCTCTCCGTCCTACACGAGATCCGCCAACACCTGCAGAACAGGGGAGTGATCCGCAAGGATCAGTTTAAGCTAAACAGACAGTCGCAGAGACAATATTGTTGAGTGAGCTGTTGGCTTTCTGGCAGCCAATAACTCATTTCCGCACCAGTCCTTGTGCCTCAGGTACAACACGACCTGATTGAATGGGTTTGTTTAGTTTATGTCAAGCAAGGATAGACTTGAGCATTAAATATGTGTCAAGAAGTTTTACCATGGTTTGGAGATGTAAACGGATGCATTGTCTCGTGAAGCACATTTTCACTCATGCACATGCCAGCTTCAACGATGATAGACAGTCTTCATACATCACCATTAAACTCTTACTTTAAGCAGCCAGCATCATATTTCTTTGTACTTCGTTATTTGTACTGGTTGCCAGGGAACAAATGGTACTGTGGTGTTTTCTCATTTATCATGAGCATGTCCTGTCTTTCTTTCCTGCCTCTATAGATTGTATACATGGCTCCGATGAAGGCCATTGCTGCTGAGATGACTAATTACTTCAGTAAGTGATTGGTGCCTTTGGGCATTGCTGTCAAGGCGCTGATGGGAGACATCCAGCTGACCAAAGGAGAAATCCTCTGTACTCAGGTAAAAAATACTAATGAATGCACCTTTGGCTAAAATAATAATATTGGACATTTGCTGGTGGCAGGTAGACTTTGTTCGCCTCACTGGACTTGGAATTGGCTAATCCCAACCTTAAGTCATCAGCGGCTTCATCTGTTGTCTGGCGCTTGAGGATGGTCATACATCATGATTGTGTGATACTCTATTTCCTGAGAAAAGGCTGGTGTAAAGATGTTGAGGGTGCTGTTAAAAATCTCCGTGAAGGAGAAAGGTAGTACGTTGAAATCCTCCAGGGTTCATGATCAAGATGCTTAACATTGGGTTACTGAAGAGGACTGAGCCTGTAATATGTCTATAATTGTAATTTAACAAACTGCTTAGACGTGAACTGTGTGTTAAATAAAGACTGGAACACAGTTGCAAGCCGCTCACATTTAATGATGACTTTATTTCACATAGACTTCCCTCACCCTTCATCCAGACTGCTTGTCCACAATACAGTTCTAAAACAAATTACAGATTGTTCTGAATTTAGGTGTATAGCCAAATCCTGCTTAATAGAGTCCATGAGGCCATGCTCTTATAAAGCACTTGTCTTGTCTCACTGATCAGTATGATTGTACAACTGAGACATCCATTTGCTGCACTGCACGCAGTTCTGGGCCAACAGTTTCAGGACGGAAGTGTGTACACGTGACAAATGGTAAAGAACACCGAATGTAAGCAGTAATGTCCTGCCCTTTCTGATATACTGGCTCTTAAGGACTGCAAAATGATGATCCAGTCTATTGAAATCTATAGAAGATTGATGTTTTGCTTTGAAACACTTGTTGCACTTTTTTTTACAGTAAGTGCATTTACATTGCAGTTACCAAGGATAAGTAATAGAAGTAATAAAAGTTAACTACTGTAAATAGCTGTAAATGTTAGGTTTGGGGGTAGTTATAGGGTTAATAGTTTAACAGGCGTCATGCCCATGGACTGTTGGCTGTAAGTCTGATGCATACTCTATGGCACACAAAATTGGAAACACTTCCACACAGTCTTGACGTAATCATAGGATTGGCTGAATTATACAGTATTACCGAGACACGTGTGTAAACGTTCCGCCAGGAAACAAAGATACCGTGACACCAAACTCCCATTTGCTTAATAAACTCTGTAACAAACAAATAATAACAATAAAAAATCATTTTCAAGCTAAACTTCTAAAAGTAAAAAAAAAAACCTGCACCATGGTGGCATCACTTCCACTAAGCTTTCAACAAAAGCTTTTTATATTTTAAAAACACAAATTGGAAATTTTAAATTGGAATTGTTTACAAGAGCCTAGTATAATGGCACTTTTCCACTGTGTAGTATCACTCGGCTTGGTACGGCTCAGTATTGTACGTTATGGCTCGACTCGGCTCGTTTGTGTTTCCACTCTAGTTTAGTACTGCTTTAGAGTGGGCGGGATTATTCACATGTTCTATTATTCACAATATTGTTGCGTTTAGCTGTTTCATGATGACATTTAATTTTAGTCACTTGTAAGCAACCCACTTTTTGCAATAGGTGAATTTACCAGGTTTTTTCACTGTGGTGATAAAGCATGTATTTCTGAGCACATTGGTTTAGTGATGTTTTGCGCCATCATCACTTTTTTATTTCTGCCAAATTCACACTTCCAGGAGGGAAACATCCAGGATGATTTTAAGGGTGTGAATTGTTTAAATAGAGCATGCACCTCATATCAAACAAGCCAGTGTGAGCTGTGGAAATTATTTTATTTTGATTTCTGCTGGCTGAATAAAATCTTTCACAGACATTTTGAGAGTTTGTTTAGATATAGCTTCAAAATAGCTGCCACTTCCTTTCGCAACCATGTTTTTCCTCCATCACGTTGTTCTTTTTTCTCTCTCTCTCTCTCTCTCTCTCACATTCCCTTCCCTGTAGATTCATGAATTAATGGAAAAACGGAGACTTCTAAGAGCACTTAATTGTTAAAACAAGAGTGAGAAGATGAAGAATAGATTTAGAGGATTGTAGAGAACAGGAAGGAGTCATGGGTCAAGTGGTGTGAGGAGTGTAATATCAATGGCTGTATAAAGGGAAATGATCCTCGTGTTTCCCCACAGGAAGCTTAGCTTTCTTGGACCGTATCAATTGAGTGCCCTTGCTGTACTTCCCAAGCAGCAGAGCAAACAAAGCAAAAATGGAGAGATATGAAGCGGGGAGATGTGTTGTAGAATAATAAGGCATCATCACACCTTCTCTCAGGCTGAAAGCAGTGCTTTACTGCCCCCTCAGCCTTGTGTTTTTTAGACAGTGGCAGGCTTGCACAACAGTTCTTTAAAAAATGACCATCTCTGCAGTGGTTAGCTGGGAGAATATCAAGTATCTTGCCTATTTTTGCAGCATCCGAGATGTCTCTGAGGTGTCTGGTAGACACTGAGACAGGAAAAACAAGTGGTCATTACCAGCAGACCTCACAGTTTAGCTCGTGGAGCTCAGAGACACAATGTCATTGAGTGTGCCTACTTTTTGGCAGTGTTTTAACTGTTATTTTAGTTAATTACACAAAATGGCATGGGAAACTTGTGTGTCAGAGGCAGTCATTAGAGATTGATTGGTTGTTAGCATCAGAGCTGTATCTGACCAGAGTTAACAGCAGGTTACAACCTAACCATTCTGTTATTTGTTGTGCCTTTCCTTTAATCACAATGCATTCTTTCTTTTTCTTTTTTTTGTTTTCTCCTCATTTATTTCACATCCTCTCTCATATTCCATATTTTTTTCACTCACAATAGCCTGTTCCAAAACCCCAGCACAATAGACCCCAATGTCTATATGAAGCCTAGCATCACCCTGCATAAATATACCTAGCTATACATGTAACACTACCCTGTCATCCTCCAGTACACACATCCATACAATGAGATCTCTCCACCACACACATACTTACCCCAACATCACCCCCTCCTAGTGCTGCTTTTAGAGAGCTTGTCATTTTCTGCTGCTTGGATCATAGCACTTTGTCTGTCTTCTTATTTTCTTGTTGCTATAGTAACCACAGTACAGTAAAATGCCTAATACATAGAACACACAGCTGTTCAAATAACCTTATTGAAGACTAAATTTGTGCTGTCAGAGACAGTGCTGACATTTAAATAAGAGGGCATAGGTTATAAGATGGAAAAAGACAGAGATGCCGGCCCTGATTATATAGCAATCAAAGTAGCATGAGCATGGCTAATATTAGACAAAGGATTAACTTTGATCATAAGTATTATTTAGAAAGCAAATAATTTAGAAAGTAAATAGAATGTTGTAATGGTAACCAAAGTAATATATTTTTCTCCTGATTCTTTACAAATGAATTGCCCAAAGTACTTGCATATAAGAGGATTCAAGTCTTGGCCCTTCCAGACTGTTGTGGGAGTAATGTAATATGCAAATTGAAGCTAATCAGGGAGGTGAAGGATGTTTATTCTACAAGCCTGGAGATGTGAATAGATTCTCACCAGAAATGAGAATGTCACAGAGGGAATTACCTGTTTAAGCATTAAAGCTCTGTCGCAAAATAACAAATGGGACACTAAAATGACGGTTCTATTTTGTTGATTAACAAGGAGTTTTCCAGTTTGTCCCAGAGGAGAGCAGCGGAAAGCTGTATTGAGAGTATTTGGGTCCAGTAGAGTATTTTTAATGAGCTATTGTTTAAATCAGGTGACAAGATCACAAAAGAGCAGCGTGTGTTATTTTTGTTCAATGCAATAAAAAGAAAAAATAAGCAAGAAGTCACATCACAGCACATGGTAAGGCTGAAAAACGGTCCTGCCACAACAGTTCTTGTCATATGAGTGAGTACATATGCTGAGCATTACTGACTGAATGTTTTGCTGAAAAATAGAGCACATCGGATAATTTACAATCCAGTCTGTCAATGTGAGGCATAATTTGTATTTGTAGTGCAACCTCTTGTTGAGATGCTTATGTAAACAGAGTATTGTTTTGATAGCACCACAGTGTTTACACTTTTCAGGAAAATCAAACCACAAATTGTTTGGTATGAATTGTTTTTGCATATTAAATTGGGGTTGAAAAAAACTATTAAAAAAAAATGATGCACTTCAGTATTAAATTAGTTTTTGCACATTTAAAAAGAGAGATGCAGTACTCATTTCTCATTGAGGTTCACACAGAATACTGTGTGTAAAGTGAACTAGGAGCAGTTTGAATTGGCCGTTGACACATTGAACAGTATTTTCCTTGAAAATGCTCCTGAAAGAATCCTTCTTAACATATGGCATATGTCTGGCACATTGTGTTTTAGAACAGTTTGTTAAAGAAAATGTTTTTAATGTCAGCTCAGGAGAAGCCGTGGCAGTTTTCAATGCTGTAGAAGAAGAGAACTTTACTCTTGAGCCTGAAAACTGAAGTAAATTCATGTGATTCATTATTTATTTATTGGTTAAATAAAAATAGAAAATATAGTACTCAGATACTGCTACTACTAAGTAGCAGTGTTAGAAATTAATGGGTTTGTGGCAAAAATACCTCCAAGATTGACAAAAAAAAAAAATCAAGAATTCAAGATAAAAGGTTAAAAAAAGCATTTTTTTTTCAATACATAATTTTTGGGGGCTTTGAGCATTATAAACAAATGGTTGAGTGTAGGAATGCAATAGTCAACCAGACGCATTTTGATTAGTCTGCGCTGAAACACCTGAGTTTTGTTGAGTGTTTGCTCCCACTGACTCCTGGTGGATGGCTGCATTGACTTTAGACTTGATAAAACACCAGCAGACCTCACGACTCCCCAAATCTTTACTGACTTTGGAAACTTCACACTGGACTTCAAGGAGCTTGGATTCTGTGCCTCTCCACTTTTCCTCAAGACTCTAGAACTTGATTTCCAAATGAAATGCACAATTTACTTTTTTTCTGAAAAGAGGACTTTGGACAACAGAGCAACAGTCCAGTTATTTTACCATTAGCCCAGGCAAGATGCTTCTGATGTTGTTTCTGTTCAGAAGTAGCTTGGTAGCCCTTTTCCTCAAGACGTCTGAGTTTGGTGACTCTTGATCCACTAACTCCAGCTTCAGACCACTCCTTGTGAAGATCTCCCAAGTGTTTGAATCGGCTTTGCTTGACAGTATTCTCAAGCTTGCGGTCATCCTTGTTGCTTGTGCACCTTTTCCTAGCCAATTTCTTCCTGGAAACCAGGACCAAATAATCCATTCGATGGCACATATCTTGGGAGTTACCGATTTACCAGTTCACTTCCAACAAACAGTGCCTCGTATGATGCTGTACTGCCCCCCCCCCCCCCCCCAGAACATTAATATGCTTGACTAAACTGCATTTAAAACAGCAAAGTTGAATTCATATTTGTATTTGTTTGTGCTTTTGCAGAAGGCAAGCACACCCCAGTAGTAGCCATCGAGCAACTCTGCAGGCTGATATATCTCCGGTGAGCTTGCAGTGTAAACCGCTCCGTTGATTATCTCTCCAATTCACAGTACAAAAATCAGTGGTCCCATTATAGTTTTGTCACGCCACACCACTCATTTACAGTGTAGCTGTGGTATAAACTGTTTACTATAGCATTAAACAACTTCCTGCTGAAAGCTTGACAAGCACTTTATCCAGACATGAGGAGACGTGGATTTTGGGTGCATGCACACACATTAAGACACCATCATCACTCGAAAAAGAGGAATAACTTTGTAAAATTAAATGCATGCATACATGCAGTTCACACACAATCACTAGTTGCATTTACATGGACCCAAATAATCCATTTGTAATTGAACCATTAGCCCAGTCTGAATAAAAGTCATATGTATCAATTAGAAAGAATTGGCCAAATACAATTTAAATTTAATTCTGATTGTGAGGGGTGGTTTAAACATTTTCTAATCTGTTGAATAGGACATATAAACACTGGATTGAATTGAAAACCGAAAATGGAGAGTTGCGTGCAAGTCCAGTGATGTAGAACTGGTGCAGTGATGACACTTGGAACTGTTGTTGAATCTGTTGTTGTTGAGTCATACAGTAAGTGTCATAAATGACAGCCGTGTCATTCTAAAATGGTTCTAGTCATCGTCGGTGAAATGAAGCAGGACAAATGCAGTCCCACCAGTCTTTCGGCTTCGGACCCTCACCACAGATACCTTATTTTGGACACAGGGAACAGCATTTTTATAAAAGCTTGTCCTAATTCGGAACTGAAATCTCTAAATGTTAAATCTGCTTTTTAAACCTTGAAGCTTGTAACATATAAATGCATACAGTCACTTTATTTAGCGTTCTTATATTGTTTTGATTCCTTGACTGAGTCAAAAGTATTAATTACTATATTAATTTTAACAATTATTATCATAAAATAAATCAATTAAATAATATAAATTAGGGGAATGCAATATTAACAAAAAATGATATCTCCGTCATTTTCCGAGTTTTTCATTGATAACGGTAATTTGATAATATTTTGCTATAGAATGTGTTATTGTGCAATAATATAAATTAATCATTTCCAACTAAGAATCATTTCTAAAAGTGTGCACCTTCTTTTGAGTCAAATTCTTGTATTCGGGCTTTTACCAAGCAAATGAAATCAGTATCAACAAAACTGATCTTTGCAATGCAGAGGAAACATGGAAGTGGCATTAGATGCATTTACACACTGTTTAATACAGCTCAGAGGGACATGGAATACTTTACCTTGTAATACATAAATAATGTTTTGATATTTTAAACATCAAACATGAAAAATAAGCCTTTTGAAGTTTAATAGTCACATTCAGCCATATCTCAATTCTGGTCTTTCCATCACCAAATTTGATACAACTACAGTATATTTAAGATTTTTAAAGACTTTAAGACCCCCTGAAAAAGTGTCCATGTAAATGTAGCTACTGAAACTGAAAATGTTTGTTGCATTTCGAGTGGAAATTTTCTTTAGTCAAGTTCCTTTCTTTTGTGTTATATTGTTGTATTTAAGTATTACTGGGTGGGTCATTCCTATTATACAGTGACTTTTATGTCTCAATGATTTATTTACTTATATTTTCTCTAAAATGAGTCAAATATTTATAAGATATGGCTTTAATTGTATATTTAGGTCTTCTTTATCACTTAAAAGATAATGGACATTATAAATACTATTTTATATTTTACACACTTTTTATTGATATATACATTCATTTTATATTAATTCTGCAGAGCAAAAGAAATATAAGAAATATAAACAAGTAATATAAACCATGAAATTATAAAAAACTCAAGATATGTTTTAATTATGTTATAGACTAAGCTAATCTGCCTCTAATCTAGTGATGTGTCGTTCTTGAACGATTTGTTCATTTTGAACAAATCTTTAATGTGACTCAAGAAGAACGAGTCGGCTTGGGGGGGGGGGGGTGATTCGTTCAGTTGCGCATGTGCAATATTCTATAGGTTCTGTTCTGCTAGTAGTAGTTCACCTGTGTGAGTCAATGCCGTCTTGAGCCGGAAAGAGAATTGATTTGTTCATCTTTCAGGTCTTCATGTTGTTCGTTCTTTTGTCACATGACGTGACAACATTGGCTAGAGGAATTCGTTTTTATTGATTTTATCTGAAGTATTTGCTCTACAAGTGTAAACAATCAAGCATATTTTTAGAAACAAAATAAATTTATTTTCTTTGTAAGCTTCAATTTCACAGGTCCTTTGAAACAAATACACAAGTCAATAATTTAACAATATTGTTATTTAACAATATTTCTTGTTAAATCAATAATATAACATTAAACATTCTTCACAAGGTTTTTTAAAGTGCAACTGGCTTCAAGAATGTAATAATCTTGCTTATAAAAATATTACATAAATGGATTGTCTGTTGAAAATAAGCAGCATGCCATAAAATACTGCTAAACTGCATTTCTTATATTTCAGATCTTTAGAAATCAACAGTAAACGTAACATTAAATCTGGCCTCTATTTTTGTAAACAACCACAAACAGCTTGTTAAAAAAAACAGTTTGTTAAAAAAATAAAATAAATAGTAAACATTCTTACAATGTGCAACTGCCTTTAAATACTGTAATAAAATTTACCTTACAAAAATAAAAGGAAAGTTTTTTTTTTTTCAAGACAGGCAGCCTATCACAACATGCTACAGTGCTCAATATTTGATACTTCAAATCATTTAAGCCATTGGTAAACATTTTAAAACTGGCCTCTGTTTTTGTAAACAACCACACACAGCTTAAATAACAGCGCTTGTTTAAAAAAATAAAAAAAAACAGTAAAACATAATTTTTGGTCAATAGTAACCATTCTTAATGTGCAATTTCCTTGAAATATTGTAATAAAAATTTAAATTCTAAAAATAAAATCCAAGTTTGTTCAAGACAGGAAGCCTATCACAACATGCATGTCACAAAATGCTACAGTGCTCATGTTTTGATGTTTTAAATGGTTTGAGGGCCTCCAATTTTTGTAAACAACCGCAAAAATTTTTTACTTAAGTTCTTACAACTTCTTGCAAACAATAAACATTCTGCTCAAGCAAGACAGCATGCCTCAATAAGTTGTAGAACTCCATTTCAAATGTTGGTGCCATCAACAAAGATAACATTAAAACTGGCCACTAATTTTAAAACCAGAAAAAAAATTAAGTCACAGGTCTTCACACACACACACACACACACACACACACACAGAATCTTCATTATGGACAAATGAAAGAAAAATCGAGATGTACCGATTCAACCAACAAGTTTGTTCTTGAGAACCTGTATTTTGTGTGACATTTTCTGTGCATCAAGTCCCAGCAACACTTTCTGGCAAAACTCAAAAGTGTACTTCAAGTCTGAAGGATAACTGAGATTCAAGCTGTATATGACTCCAAAAAGAAGGGCACAAGCCTTGGTGACATCGGCAAGATTCTGAAGAACTTTCACTCCCTCAACAATCAGTCCAACATCCGATGGTGGGTCACAGGCTGCTGCATCTTCAGGTCTGATGATGTAAATCCCAATTACAGTATTGGCCATGTCCCTCTCAGAATTCTCAAAGTCTGTGTCCTACAAAACACAAAAACAGGAACACTGTTCAGTCACTTTAATTGCATCAAAAATGCAGGTTGTAAATTTAACATCACTTAGTAATACATCTAGAAAAAGCAAATAATCTGAGAATTCTGTATCTCCTCCTTTAAATCTACAGGGACACTCGTAATAAGTGCATGGAAAACGATTACCGTGTCCATAATGTCCATGCACTAATCTATAGTGTTTCAACAACTGTGATCTAGTCAAGACTGTTATTTTGCAGTCCTTGCACTGCCACATGCTTGACTTGAGAAACACAAGTTAGTAAAACTGCCTAAAAAATACTGATAAATTAACATAACTCTGTAAACAACTACATCCCTTTTTCCTGGCGGTATTTAACTGGATGGTAAAGAACTATGAAATATTCATATCTGACAAAGTCGCAACCTTATCCTCAATGTTGTTCATGCTTCGCGCTCATATACAGTAAAAGAAATGGACACAGCGAATTGGATTCAATGGAAACAAATGAAAGGGGAACGGACAGTGTGTTCCAACTCCCGGATACAGGCGGCCGAAATGAGCTTTCTCCGTAGGGTGGCTGGGCACTCCCTTAGAGATAGGGTGAGAAGCTCGGTCACTCGGGAGGAGCTCAGAGTAGAGCCTTTGCTCCTCCACATCGAGAGGAGCCAGCTGAGGTGGCTCGGGCATCTATTTCGGATGCCTCCTGGACGCCTTCCCAGGGATGTGTTCCAGGCACGTCCCACCGGGAGGAGGCCCCGGGGAAGACCTAGGACACGCTGGGGGGCTATGTCTCCCGGCTGGCCTGGGAACGCCTCGAGGTTCACCCAGAAGAGCTGGAGGAAGTGGCTAGGGAGAGGGAAGTTTGGGCGTCTCTGTTTAGACTGTTGCCCCCATGACCCGGCCCCAGATAAGCGGAAGATGATGGATAGATGGATGGAAACAAGTGAAGTCAATTAGAAGTATCCACTTCCTGGGGGTCGAGCATACTGCGCAGACTCAAACTGAGCTTAATGACGTAAATGTCACGTGAGCAAACTGTCTGACAATTGTAAGTCTTCTAATCGATGTGCCAAGAGAAATCTGAATCACCCACCGAATCTTGCAGACTTTGTTGAATAATTTTGTCCCGTTGCTTTTATCGATGGGATTCTTCCTTGACTTTATGTCTCCACGTCCCCCCCGATTGCCTTATAGACAGTAAAAGATTGCCTGCAAGCTTCTCCTCCTGTCCATAAGGTAATTTCTCTACTGCGCGACAGAGAGTCGCAGGTTATGATGCAATCGTTAGCCTATTTTTACAAAAACTTCTTCTACGGGCCACAGCGTAAGATACAAGGTAATGGGGCATTTTATACATTTTCGTGTTTCTTTAGAAATAATTAATGGACAAATGCTTCATATATAAAGTTATTTGCTGTCAAAGTGACGCCAAAATGAATGGGAGTCAATGGAATGCTAACAGCAGGTGGGGGTCCGCTAGCCAATGGCGGCGCCCAGGGATGCTTCAATAAAACATGAAACCCTGCCCCCTGTTCGCGCTTTCGTCTGTCTTCTGTTCTGTTCTGTTGCTCCGCCTCCTAGAGAGCAGCTACAGTGTCCGCAAATATACAATTTTAAGGGGTTTTTAGTTTTATTCATCAATGATAAGTTGGCCAATCAAACCTTTATTAAGTAAAGTACTAAAGTACTAAATTTTTGTAGAAATAACATAGTTAACTTGTGTTAATTTAGTTACTTTTATGTTTTATGTACTGTGAACAAGGGTGAGTGTAGTAAAACTAACAATAGTTAAAGTTAATTTTTTTTTAATGTAGTGTTACTTGTTTAGAATTCAAAATGTTATTTGCTTTTAATTTATGTCATTATGTCCTTTTTGAGCAATCATCTTATACATATATTAGACCAATATGTCAAGTCTGCAATTATTAAACCAGCAAACTCAAAATTGGAGTAAAAATGAACAAACTAGGCTATAAATACTTTGTATTGTAGGCTTGGATTATTATTATATTATTATATAGCTTAGTGTTTATTTACTGATAGACAGTAAATAAGACAAATTAATCAATATTTTATTTAAAACAGGATTTTATTTATTTATATAATAATAACACACCACAAATCCTCCAGAAACAGTAACAAAAACACAGTGACAGAAATGTCAGAAATAGCATATGGGGCCGTCACGTGATTAAGGAACGACTCAAACTTGACGCGAATCAAAATCTCTTACCAGTTCAGACTGCATAGGTTTAGTTAATTGGTTAAGATAATTATCATCATAGTAAAAAAAAAAAATAAAAAAAATTGGCATCACTGTTCATTACTGTTCCTTCTTGTGATGGTTTTTGTGTTTGTTTGTTAATCTGGTTAATCCAAATGATTTATAACATCTTTATTTTCAATCACATATAAATAAAAATTAATACATTTTTATGTCTGTCCTCTCTAATTTGTAATTATTTCTCTAACGATCTGAGCATTTTTACATTTACATTTAATCATTTAGCAGACGCTTTTATCCAAAGCGACTTACAAATGAGAACAATAGAAGCAGTCAGGTCAACGAGAGAACAACAACAGTATACAAATGACAAGTCTCAGTTAGTCTAATATAGAACGCATAGCCAGGTTTTTTTTTTTTTTTTTTTCTTAATAAATGAAAAGACAAGAAAAGGAAAAGTGCTAGTATTAGTTGGTTAAGTGCTGTCGCAAAAGATGAGTCTTTAGATGTTTCTTGAAAATGAGTTAAGATTCAGCTGTACGAATTGAGATTGGGAGGTCATTCCACCAGCTCGGCACAGTCCAGGAAAAGGTCAAAGTCAAAGTCACCTTTATTTATATAGCGCTTTAAACAAAATACATTGCGTCAAAGCAACTGAACAACATTCATTAGGAAAACAGTGTCAATAATGCAAAAATGATAGTTAAAGGCAGTTCATCATTGGATTCAGTTATGTCATCTCTGTTCAGTTAAATAGTGTCTGTGCATTTATTTGCAATCAAGTCAACGATATCACTGTAGATGAAGTGTCCCCAACTAAGCAAGCCAGAGGCGACAGCGGCAAGGAACTGAAACTCCATCGGTGACAGAATGGAGAAAAAACCTTGGGAAAAACCAGGCTCAGTTGGGGGGCCAGTTCTCCTCTGACCAGACGAAACCAGTAGTTCAATTCCAGGCTGCAGCAAAGTCAGATTGTGCAGAAGAATGATCTGTTTCCTGTGGTCGTGTCCTGGTGCTCCTCTGAGACAAGGTCTTTACAGGGGATCTGTATCTGGGGCTCTAGTTGTCCTGGTCTCCGCTGTCTTTCAGGTCAGTAGAGGTCCTTTCTAGGTGCTGATCCACCATCTGGTCTGGATACGTACTGGATCCGGGTGACTGCAGTGACCCTCTGATCTGGACACAGACTGGATCTGGTGGCCATGGTGACCTCGGAATAAGAGAGAAACAGACTAATATTAGCGTAGATGCCATTCTTCTAATGATGTAGCAAGTACATAGGGTGTAATGGGAAGTGTTTCCGGTTCCGGTTTACCTAATTAATGCAGCCTAAAAATCCTTTAACGGATTTGTATAATAAAAGCATATTAGTATGTTATGTGTATGCCAGGTTAAAGAGATGGGTGTTTAATCTAGATTTAAACTGCAAGAGTGTGTCTGCCTCCCGAACAATGTTAGGTAGGTTATTCCAGAGTTTAGGCGCCAAATAGGAAAACGATCTGCAGCCCGCAGTTGATTTTGATATTCTAGGTATTATCAAATTGCCTGAGTTTTGAGAACGTAGCGGACGTAGAGGATTATAATGTAAAAGGAGCTCATTCAAATACTGAGGTGCTAAACCATTCAGGGCTTTATAAGTATTAAGCAATATTTTAAAATCTATACGATCTATACAATCTAAAAGGTCTGTGAGAGTGATTTTGAACTTCTTTGGGATGGCACCACAAGGCGTCGTTCACTTGCAGAGCGCAAACTTCTGGAGGGCACATAAGATTTAACCAGTGAGTTTAGGTATGTTGGTGCCGTGCCAGTGGTCGTCTTGTAGGCTAGCATCAGTACCTTGAATTTGATGCGAGCGGCTACTGGTAGCCAGTGTAACCTGATGAGGAGAGGAGTAACATGAGCTTTTTTTGGCTCATTGAAGACAACCCTTGCTGCTGCATTCTGGATCAATTGCAGAGGCTTGACAGTACATGCAGGATTACAATAGTCCTGTCTGGAGAGAACAAGAGCTTGGACAAGAAGTTGGGTGGCTTGCTCTGACAGGAAGGGTCTAATCTTCCTAATGTTGTATAAGGCAAACCTGCAGGACCGGGTCGTTGTAGCAATGTGGTCTGTGAAGCTTAACTGATGATCCATCACAACTCCTAGGTTTCTGGCTGTCCTCGAAGGAGTAATGATTGACGATCCCAGCTGTATAGAGAAGTTGTGATGAAGCAATGGATTAGCTGGAATCACCAGGAGTTCTGTCTTCGTAAGGTTAAGCTGAAGGTGATGGTCATTCATCCAGCTAGAAATGTCACTCAGACAGGCTGAAATGCGAGCAGCTACCGTCGGGTCAGCTGTGGTTGGAATGAGAAGTAGAGTTGGGTTTCATCAGCGTAGCAGTGGTAAGAAAAGCCATGCTTCTGAATGACAGATCCTAATGACGTCATGTAGATGGAGAAGAGCAGATAATTGTTTTGCCACCATGACTGATTGTGATAAGGAACCACATAGCTATTTTTTGTCTCTCCCCCAAAGAAAATCTGTATTATTATTTTTATTATTATTATTATTATTATTATTTTATTTTATTTTTGTATTGTTTTGAAACAATATTATATAGGTGCAGTTCCACACATTATAGATGGGAAACCATGCAGGACAATGATGGAAAGCTTGTCCGTCATTCACAAACCTGTTAACATTGGTGTTCCGCCCTGTTATACTATGTTCCACCCTGTTATTCCACTCCTTTCCACAAGTCATTTTAAATAATAATTTGACAGAAACATTAAATGTTTGGCATACTTTTGTCTTATTTTGTGAGGTGAGGAGCACTAACAGCATATACATTTTTTTAGCATTTTTTTTTATTATTTACAACCCTATTGGCACAAAAAAGTACCTGTTCTTTCTGATCTATCCATCAATAATTGTTTTGTTATTGTTTTTAAAATAATAATAATAAGATGACCTAAGGGACATATACTATCCAAGAAAAGCTCATTATTGTTTATCATTTACATTATTAACATGTTGTGATAACTATCTATATGTCCCTAACAGGGTGGAATATTTTCATGGCCAGTGTCAGAACAATCTACCCATAAATATATTTTTTTCAGCCCCTGAGGTTGACCAATATGCATTCCTAATAGTTAAACATCACTATTTTGGTAGAATGTAAAAAAAAAAAAAACATAAAAATCATGTACCTTTTTTTCCAACACTTATGAAACCAAAATGTTACAGTATACAGTATCCTACTCAACTTTGTATGCCCATAATTTTTTTTTTTTTTTTGAATTCTGTCCTCCAGTGTTGATCATTGCTTTGATCTTTAAAAAGTATTTTCCACCTTGTTTTCCTTTTATCTCCCATTTAGATGGACAGTCATTCTGCACTGAATGCTATGACAAGAACCACACTGAGGCAGTTTGGCAAAGTTTTGTGTTCCTACTTGCTTACTTTAAGCACATTTAGGCATATGTAGTTATTTGAGTCTTTCTGCTGTTCCAAGAACTTCATTACCTACGGATGAAAAGAGTTATCAAAAAGGTCTCTCCAGAGCAGTGGACAAAAAGGTTTTACATCCAGTATTTATTAATTTTTTTTGAAAAGTAAGATTATGTCAGATCTTGACCTTGGGTCTTGAACAAGGTGTTGAATCATTCATTATTCCAAATGATCAAACAGAAGCAGGTCTCAAGTCCACCCTGGAGACTGGTTTGTGAATGTAGATTTAAAGGATGCATATATATATATATATATATATATATATATATATATATATATATATATATATATATATATAACCAGATCATTCCTTGTCACAGGCATTTTATTTTTAGATTCAGCTTTGGGGGCAAAACCAACCAATGTAAGGTTTTTTTTTTCTTCTTAATGGATTGTCTCTGGCACAGAATGCATGGATTTATGGCTTTTTAAATCTGAGAGTGAACAGGGAAAAAAGCTCACTCACCCTTTATCAGTGGACTTCTTTTCTCAGCTTGATTTGTATTTGATGGAGATGGAAAGCATGCCACCTATCTCTCAAGTGGACCATTGACACTCCTAATTGAGATTGTAGATAGAGTGTCAATGGTCAATTTGAGAAATAGGTGGCGGTAATGCACTGTTATTAGTTAGTTAGTGTGTGATCCACCGTAAAGCAAGAAGAAGAATATGCACAGGCTGTGTTTTGAGGAGGTGCTCATTCAGTTCAGGCATTGCAGTGCATCAGAGTAAAAAAAAAACTATATAAATACTGTTCTGTTTCGTGCACAGACGAATCGTTTTGTGTCTTTACACATCAATGTATTGTGAAGTGCTGCAGGGTTTAATTTGGTTTTGTGTATGTTTTTCTTTTTTTAATGTTTTAAAAATTTCAGTTTGTGTTCTACTGAAAAACAAAATCACCTACATCTTTAATGCCCTGGGGGTAAGCAGATAAACATCAAATTTTCATTTTTGGTTGAACTATCCCTTTAAGGGTGTAACATTTCCGTCACACGCTGGAGGTATTCAGCCAATCACAGTGCTGGCCAATCAGCGTGCACCTCATTTTTCAGAATGATGAGCTTTGTAAAAATCAACGGGTTTCAGAAATGCGAGGCATAGAGGAGAAACAATAATGTACAGTATGTGAAAAATAATGTATTTTTTTAACCTTAAACCACATAAACACATTGCATTACACCAAATACACAAAATAATGTTCTTTTTAGCAATGTTATATAACCCTTTTAATCATCTGATGCTGATGGATCACAGTCGTGTATTCCTTTTAATTGACTTGCTACACCAAGTTCTGTGCAATGTTGGGAACAAACTCTTGGTTCTGTTGTGTTGGCCAAACAGGACAGGGTCTTCAGTCATTGACTGACAAACTGTGGGAAAAACCTGATCAAGAAATCTACTATCCCAAGGCAGCGAAATGTTGGGCATCAGATGTTGAAACTGTAGGTGGGGTATATTGTCGAGTAATGGAGACAAGCTTACTGTTAGTGCCTAAAAATCTGTAGTATGGAGTCAGAGACGTTCGGATCCAAATGCAGTAGTTCATTAAGAATGTGTCAGGATCCTGCCCTGACAACCTTGTTTGTACTGTCTTTGTTCAATGTGTCTTTGTTTATTTTGTGCCTGAGCACATGGTTGTGTCTCTTGTGTCTGCCACGTGCTCCTCTTGTCCCTCCTTCTTGTTTTCCCGGTTCACGCCCCCTTGTTTAGTCCTCATTAGTCAGAGTGTTGTCACCTGTTCCTCATGTCGCTGTATGCTTCTTATTGTGCTCTCTTCCCTCTTGTAGTTGCCGGTTCGGTTTTGGCTGCATGTTTGCCTAACGTGTGTTTTGCAGTTTCAAGTTTTTCTTGTTAAAATCTAGTTTTTGCTTTTTGGACTTTCCTGTTGAGCCTCCAAGTTGAGTTCTCCAAGAGCTATTTTTTCCCCTAGGTCTTCTCTTTTAGTTCCTTTTTAGTTTAAGTTTTTTTTTCACCTATTATCCATGAGTATCCTTCTTGTCATTTGCTAGATTCAAGTCTCTAGTCTAGTTTAGTTTGTTTCCCTCAGCATTTACCTGTAGGGCCTAACCTTTTATTTATTTGTGTTTTCCCCTAGTTTCTTGGTATTTATTTATTTACTTTTTCCCTGTTTTTGGGAAGGAATTTCTTGTTCCCTGTATTGTTTGTGTTGTCTAGTGTGCTGGTTGTTTTGTCCGGTCTTGTGTTGTCTCTATATCTGTTGTGTTCTCCCCCTCCAGCCCTGCCTGGCCGTCTGTGGTTCCCTGACAACTGGTTCCCTCACCCTTGCAGCTGTATCGGTTCTGGCAAGTGATCTTCAAGCTGCAATTTCTCTGTTCCTTTGTGTCTTGCCTGGCCATCTACCTTCTGTCTGGTCTTGCCAACTCCCAGCAGCGGTCCTAGCTGCTGCCTCCCTATGCTGGTTCCAGTGGTCACCCTCAGCTATCCAGTCATTGCCCCAGTATCCCCTCCTGTTGGACTTTCACTGTTGTATGCCCTACCCTACTGTCTGGACCGTTCAAGCCACTCCCTCCTATTGTGCTCTGTCTATTTTTGTCAATAAACATCCCTTGTTCATTCTGCATCTGGGTCCTCTCCCTCAGTAACCCTGACAGAACGAACCGGCCAAGTCAGGACCCAGCAGAATGAGTCTCAAGATCCTACCCCCATCAAATGCTCAGGAGAGACTGGTCCGCCAGCAAGGCATGGGTGCACTTCGGCAGCAGGGGCAAGAGGTGAGGGCCTTTGCCCAATTCTTTTGGACTATGTCCAGGGGCCTTGATTACCAGGATGCAGCCCTTAAGGATGTCTTCAACCTCTGTTTGGATGATCCACTGCCTCAGTGGGAGATGGAGCAATTGAGGATCTTGGACTTTTGGAACTTTTCTAATTATTTGCACCACCGCAAGGATTGGCAGATACTTACTCCACCAGAGTCCCCCTACAGTGATCACCCCACTCTCCCTCATCCATCGAGTCAAGTCCCTGATCATCTTCCGACTCCCACTGAAAAGAGGAGAGACAGAAGAATGAGGGCGGCCAAAGCTGCTGCATCTGCCATGGAGGCCTTTGTGCTGGTTCCAGCCTCCGACTCTACTGAACCCCTCACAGTCACATCGGAATCAACCAAGTGCTCTGAAGCAGTCAAGCTCAAGGAAGCTGTGAGGGAGGTTCCCCTGTTAGCCCATGTTCCTGTGCCAGTCAAACCTGTTCTAGGTCATTCAAAGCCAGTCGAGTCCAGTTCTGAAAGTTCTGTGTCAACGTCACTTCAAGTAAGTCAAGATGTAGGTGATGTGAACGCTTGCAGGGCCAGGAGACGAAGGGGTAGGAGGGCCCGCGCCAGGAGAGCTAGAGACCTTAGTCTGGAGATCCTTCCTGCAGTTTCCCTGGAGGATCTCAAGTGGCCTGCTGCTTCAGTCATGACCATGGAGTCCAGTGGTGAGCAACCAGCCCCAGAGCTCACTCCAGTGTCGGCTCCAGCCCCTGTGTCTAGCCCAGAGAGGACTCTAATCTCGGTGGTCCCAGCGGGCAATTCCACAGCCCCTGAGGGCGGTCAAGATCTAACTCTCACCCCGGTGGGCAGTTCCACAGCCCCCGAGGGCGGTCAAGAGTCCACTCCCGAGTCTGTTTCAGTAGCCCCGGAGGGCAGCTCAGCAGCCCCGGAGGGCGGTCAAGAATCCACTCCCGAGTCCGTTCCAGTAGCCCCGGAGGGCAGCTCAGCAGCCCCTGAGGGCGGTCAAGAATCCACTTCCGAGTCAGTTCCAGTAGCCCCGGAGGGCAACTCAGTAGCCCCTGAGGGCGGTCAAGGATCCACTCCCGAGTCTGTTCCAGTAGCCCCGGAGGGCAGTCCAGAACCTATTCCGGAGTCCATTCCAGAAGACCTGGAGGGAAGTTTATCAGCCTCTGAGGTCATTCAAGTGTCAGCTTCTGAGTCTCTTCCTTTGGCCCAGGAGGGCATTATGACAGTCCCCACAAACCTTCCACAGTCGCCTTTGGAGCCTGGTCCAGAGAACCCTAATCTCTTTGAGGCCATTCCAGAACCCCTTGCTAGTCATGTCTTGCCAACCAAGAATACCTGGAAATCCACCCAGAATGGCCCCAACTTTGCAGAGTGGGATAGACAAGGTTTCCCCAAGCCGGCAGCACCCTGGCCTTTCACTAACCATTTCCCTGGAACTTTTTCCACCCCCTGTCTTCCCTGACAGGCCTGGATTTCCAAGGTTTTCATCCCACCCAGCCCCCCAGTCAGTACCATCTTGGCCCCTTACCATGCCTGTGCCCCCTTTCACTCCTCCACCCAGGGTGGACGCCTGGAGGCGTCCTTTGGAGGGGGGGTACTGTCAGGATCCTGCCCTGACAACCTTGTTTGTACTGTCTTTGTTCAATGTGTCTTTGTTTATTTTGTGCCTGAGCACATGGTTGTGTCTCTTGTGTCTGCCACGTGCTCCTCTTGTCCCTCCTCCTTGTTTTCCCGGTTCACGCCCCCTTGTTTAGTCCTCATTAGTCAGAGTGTTGTCACCTGTTCCTCATGTCGCTGTATGCTTCTTATTGTGCTCTCTTCCCTCTTGTAGTTGCCGGTTCGGTTTTGGCTGCATGTTTGCCTAACGTGTGTTTTGCAGTTTCAAGTTTTTCTTGTCAAAATCTAGTTTTTGCTTTTTGGACTTTCCTGTTGAGCCTCCAAGTTGAGTTCTCCAAGAGCTATTTTTTCCCCTAGGTCTTCTCTTTTAGTTCCTTTTTAGTTTAAGTTTTTTTTCACCTATTATCCATGAGTATCCTTCTTGTCATTTGCTAGATTCAAGTCTCTAGTCTAGTTTAGTTTGTTTCCCTCAGCATTTACCTGTAGGGCCTAACCTTTTATTTATTTGTGTTTTCCCCTAGTTTCTTGGTATTTATTTATTTATTTATTTACTTTTTCCCTGTTTTTGGGAAGGAATTTCTTGTTCCCTGTATTGTTTGTGTTGTCTAGTGTGCTGGTTGTTTTGTCCGGTGTTGTGTTCTCCCCCTCCAGCCCTGCCTGGCCGTCTGTGGTTCCCTGACAACTGGTTCCCTCACCCTTGCAGCTGTATCGGTTCTGGCAAGTGATCTTCAAGCTGCAATTTCTCTGTTCCTTTGTGTCTTGCCTGGCCATCTACCTTCTGTCTGGTCTTGCCAACTCCCAGCAGCGGTCCTAGCTGCTGCCTCCCTATGCTGGTTCCAGTGGTCACCCTCAGCTATCCAGTCATTGCCCCAGTATCCCCTCCTGTTGGACTTTCACTGTTGTATGCCCTACCCTACTGTCTGGACCGTTCAAGCCACTCCCTCCTATTGTGCTCTGTCTATTTTTGTCAATAAACATCCCTTGTTCATTCTGCATCTGGGTCCTCTCCCTCAGTAACCCTGACAGAATGTTCAGACAGGCAGAATTCAGGTAACAGCGTCAGGTATGCAGGGGATATCCAAAATCAGAAGAAGTACCAGGCAAAGGTCTGTCTCCATGCTACAGATTTTTGGGCACTCCAGCTGATGATCGTGACACGTACATACTCATGCATTCTCCACTAGGAGGCTTTATACCTTCAAATAGTGCATGTTTGCAGACTGGTGTGCTCTAGGCCAGGGGTTTTCAAACTTTTTAATCTCAGGGACCCCCAAATATGATGATTCCTTGCAGGGGACCCCTTTGCCTAAAGTTTAAAGGCACTTATGTATTTCAAGTATAAATCTGTAAACTAAAATTCTGTATAACGTAAAGACATTATAATTCGTATTTCACAGGCATGCAAAATGGTATTGTTTTAAAAACTATTTATTTTATTAGTTTGGCTACTCACTATAGCCAAAAATGATTCTCACAATTATTTTATATTTCATAAAAAAAAAAAAAAAAAAAAAAAAAAAAAAAATTTTTACATTAACTGAACAAGATAGCTTTTCTAAATAAGGCACTGGTAGATGAAAAGTTAAACCTGGACATTTGTAATATTTGTAGTTTCTGTAGTTTTTTTCCCCTGTCTTTATGGAAAACTGCAAAATATTTACATTGAACTGGGTACCTTTTCTAATTAAGGCACTGCTAAATTGCTGCTATATTTTTATTAAGTGAAAAAGGAACCTTCTTTCACAGCATTATAATGTGACAAGTTAAACCTGAAGAACAGCATTTGCATTACAAACACAATCAAACCAGTTTGAATCATTCACTGATTCAAAACTCCTAATGGGACGGATGAGCTTGGTGGCTTCTACATAGTTTGTCATAACGTGGCTTCATTTTAGTTAGAGCCAGACGCATGTCGCTTTCAACCTCCAGACGGGCTCTGTGCTTCGACTGAAGTACTTTCAGTGCTGAAAATCCAGCTTCACACAAATAAGTTGTGGCAAAAGGTAAAAGACATTTTACTGCCTTCTCTGACAACATAGGGTAGTCCTCTCTCACAGACATCCAAAACTCTGATAGAGGAAGAGATGGGAACCTTGTTTTTCTCCCGCCATCATTTGACAAGTCAATCAGTTGCTCCTTGGCTGCCAGATCCAGATAAGTGCCAACCCCTGGTGCAAATGGGTCCCTTACAAAGTCAAGGTGGTTGTTGTTCAAATCAGGGAAATACTGTTTAAAATAGCCCTGAAGATGTGACAGGTGAGACTGAATTATGGGTGTGATATTGTCTGCAGTGGAGGAGATGCGCTCCTGGTTGTAGAGAGGAAACATTTCTGTTACTCCTTCTTGCAGTTTGCTTTCCCACAGGGATAATTTTTGCATGAATGCACGCACCTTGTCTTGTGCATTCAGTATGTGAACATTGTGTCCTTGCATGCTCTGATTGAGGACACTGAGATGCTGGAAACAATCTGCCATGTATGACAACTTCAGTATCCAAGTGTCATCTTCAAAACATTTGGCAAGTTCTAGGTTTTCATCAGAGAGAAACTCTCTCAGCTCTTTGCGCAGCGCGTACACGCGACTTAACACGGCGCCGCGGGAAAGCCAGCGCACCTCTGAGTGGAGCAGCAAACCCTCGTAATCTGCACCCATTTCTTTGCAGAGTAAACGGAAGAGTCTGTGTTTCAATGGGCGTGATTTTACATAGTTCACAGTCTTTATAACATCCTTCAACACTTGATGTAAGTCATCTTCAATGCGCTTGGCCACAAGAGCCTCACGGTGAAGCATGCAGTGTGTGGCAACGGCGTTGGGGGCTTTCTCTTTTATCAGAGTCACGACGCCGCTGTGCTTACCGGTCATAGCGGCAGCACCGTCGGTACACACTCCAATACACCGAGACCAGTCTATTGAATTGTCCGTCATGAACTGATCCATCATATTAAATATGTCCTGACCTGTGGTTCTGCCTTCAAGGGGTTTACAGAAGAGAAGTTCCTCAATAAATTTGTCCTTACCGAGAAAACGTACGTAGACCATTAGCTGTGCTTGATTCGCTATATCAGTACTTTCGTCCAACTGAAGTGAAAAGTATTCACTGACTTGCAGCTGTTCTAAAAGTTGTGATGAAATATCATCGGCCATCTCACCTATGCGTCTGCTTACTGTGTTGTCTGACAAAGGCACACAATCTACCTTTCGTGCCGCTTCCTCTCCAAATAACTCTTTGACGATGTCTTTGGTAGCTGGTAATAATAATGCTTCGCCAACTGTGTGCGGCTTCTTTGCACGCGCGATGTGGAGTGATGCCAAATATGACGCTTTTAAACACCTCTCAGGGACTGATGCTTGCTGCCGAAAAATACTAGCCTGCCGGGCCAAACACAGCTCCTGATGTTTGAAATAGTCAGTCGATTTTTCTGCCTCATTGGGATGTTTCTGCTGTAGATGGCGCTTGAGTTTGGATGGTTTCATGCATTCGTTTGAGAGAATCTCTTGACAAAGAACACACTGGGGTCTATCGACTCCCTGCTTTAACATGCAGGTAAAACCAAACGCAATGTAAGATTTGTCATATTTTCTGGTTTTTGCCTTTGCATTCGCCAAGTCAGATTTGCATGAACTGCTTGCGGGAGCGGGATTCTTTAAAAATCTTTCCATCATCTGTACTGCACTTACAGCCGCTAATTGCTCCGTCCATTCAACTGTATGCAAAACGTTAAAGAGCGCAAAGGATTTTGGGATAAACACGTTACAATTAAGTATCCACTTATATAAATCATAAAACTATATATAGATTTGGTCATTAATAATTAATAATTTTAGGATTGGAAAAAAAATATCTCGTAGCCTAAATCATTTGCAACGCATTCTCATCCTAGGCTAGGGCGTCATATACTGACGCCTTGGGATGAGAACGGGCTGTCATTTTTTTTTTTCTGCCAAGTTTTTCGCGGACCCCCTAGCGCTCTCTTGCGGCCCACCTGGGGTCCGCGGACCCCAGTTTGAAAACCCCTGCTCTAGGCCAGTTTTGTGCAGTATGCTTTAGGGATAAATATGGTAGAAAGTTATACCTTTTGATAGGGTACCACACTAGTGACAACTTTTGTACCCTTTCTTGAAAGGATGCAGTAAAAACAGTCTTGAAATTTTCTAAATAACAAATGGTAACATGAAAATTCATAAGTAAATTTGCTCCTGTGAATATGGAGCAATTCTTCACCAACAATTGTCAGGTCCATTGCCATTGGCAAGATCAGGTTGTGCTACTAGCCAAAATTGCATACGTTCATCTCTGAACTGGGAAAAAAGAAGAAGAAGAAATTGGTTACAGTTGTGGAATAAAAATGAATGGGGTTCATTATCGAGAAAAATAAATAAATAAATAAATTTAGTAACTTTAAAGGAAAAGTTCACCTAAAAATAAAAAAGGCTGAACATTTTCCTACCCCGTTTCTTCATCAAAACAGCTTTGGAGAAATTAAGCATTACATTGCTCGCTCACAAATGGATCCTCTGCAGTGAATTCCATTTCTATTCCTCAATAAATTGTACAAACATAAATTCAAACTCAGTTGCACTGTTAATTTTTGTGGCTAAGTTTAAAATGAACATGCATGGCAAAACCAACAATCATTAAGCGTTTATCCAGTGTGAAACATTTCAAAACAATGAGGTGTAAAAATACAGAATACACACAATTCTCAGATATGTTTTTTGTTTGTGATTTGAACTTCCACATAATGAACAAACACTCCAGTCCTAATCTGTGAAGGTTATTTATTTATTTTTTTTTTATTTTATTTTTTTTAATTAAAAAAAAAAGTGCTTCAATCAACTAGGCATCTCATTCAAATGTCTTGATAATACAGTGTGGTGCACCACAATATCTTCATTTAATCATGATTTAAACTGCATTTGAAAGAATGAAAGAGTAGGAAAGAGACTTTGTCCGAGCATTAGAGAGAGACTGAGTGTCTCTCAAGCAGAGTAGAAAGTATGTAATAATCATTCCGGTTCTGTGAACAGCCTTATGCAGAATTGCATACCAGCTCACTTCATGCCCTGCTGTGTCTGTAATATTTCAAAGTAACAGTTCTCAAGAAATGAAGCTGGAATAGTACTCATTTCCAGAACAGATAATTAGTCAAGGTTAAATGTCTTATAATCCGTTTTTTTTTTATCTCCATTTTACAAATGCCTTTTTTTTTAAATGTACTATTATATTATATAGAGCCTAAAGATAAGAAAAAAAAGATTCCTCATTGCACAACCCCTATAAAGAAGTGATTTTGTTACTTTGAGCTGTGTTTTTATGCAAAAAAAAAGTATTATTATAATAATAAATGTGGGTTTTATGTGTGTGTGTGTGTGTGTGTGTGTCTAACAGTATGATCAGCCAGTTAATTGAAACAATTGAGAACAAAAAATATCCTTTATATTTCAGAGGAAATATGTCCTGTTCACATCTGTTTGGGTATTTTCTTATTATTTGGTGACTTGAATTGCGGATTATTGTCTCTCAATTTATCATTAAGTTGATTACATGTGAATTTACATTGAATATATAAATATTACATATAATATTTTTTTTTTCAGCAGTAATTTTCTGAAAATTCATTAAACTATTAAACATCAAATGTCAATACTGGCAAGGCAAAATGGGCAGAGTTAACATTTGGAAGAAGAACAGTGGAGCAGTTGTTCCTCTCATACTGGTAAAGTTGATGCTCACTGTCTGCCATGACTAAGTCATATGTTGTTATTGCACGCCTAGAAGCCATCACAACCAGCAAAACAACCCTCCACTTTCCTCTCTACCACCCACTCCAAGTGATGACAGTTGCCATGGAAACTGTGGGAGGAGGGCAAGTGTTTTAGCGGCAGCAGGAATGGTGTGTTTGTGTGCACAGGTCTGAAGCAGGTGAATATTTGCTGCTTAGCATAACGACAGACCGGCAGCCTGCTCACAACACAGGCATTTTCACAGGCGGCTTAGTAATTAAGACACGAAGCCTGTCGTCGAGCTAGACCTGGTAACGAGGAGCTGTCTGCCCGCCTGCACAGATTCACTGTAAACATTCTTCCCACAATCCCCAATAAAGCCACACACCCTCTCCCATATGCATGCTGTTTCAGAGATATTGGGCTGCGTATCGAAACCACCTTTTGTATTCCAAGGTTATTATAGCTTTGTTTTTTTCTTTTATGGGTTTAGCTTCATTTTATTTAATATGAACTTTTTTATTTTGTTTTTGTATAATCCAAATAACTATCTCAGGTTATGAATGTAACCATAGTTCCCTGAGTAGGGAACGAGACACTGCGTCTTCTAGGGGTCGCTTTGGGGAACAAAGCGTGTCTGAAGCATACACGGAAAAAACACCAACTTGTTGGCCGCCCGACAGCCTCCGACGTCACTACCGGTGCGACTATAAATAAGCACCGGGAGAGCACGTCATTCACTTCTTTGTCTGAAGCTTGCGTCCGAAGCATGGCAGGGAGCTAGAGGACGCAGTGTCTCATTCCCTACTCAGGGAACTATGGTTACATTCGTAACCTGAGACAGTTCCCTTTTGAGGGAACTTCGAACTGCGTCCTCTAGGGGTCGCTTTGGGGAACAGTATACCCACGCCGCCATGCTGAGGGGAGTGCAGGCCAGAATCATGGCGAGCACTAAGTACCAACTCTACCATTTCCATTGGAGTTGCCCCTGAGACGTTTAGAGGGCTGTCTGTGACAGTACCCCTTACGGCCAAAAGGCCTAAGCTACATACCCAACTTAATTGTTAGGGCCTCGGCCCAGGGTAGAGCTCAAGGCTTGGAATCAGGAAAGATTCCTTTAAAGGGATACAGCTAAGAACCTAGCATTTCTACCAAGTCTTGCCTGTCACACAGGGGCTACCACTAGCTTACGCATAAGCATAAACTTCACATGCACACTTACCATAGCATGGATTTTCAAATACTGTTCTAAGGAGGGGCTCTCGTGGCATTCTGATAGAGCAGCTCATAGATGGAATGTAGCATCTCAAAACATTATGATTGAGAGTCAACAACTCGATCTATGGAAACAATACTGGAGCTCTCTGGGGAAAAAACAGAGAACTCAGTCTCATATGAGAGGAGAACTCCGAGCTCAGAGTAGCGCGCTCATAGGCGACCCTTTTTTGTAAAAAGGGGAGCACTGCTAAATTACCATGAGAATAACCCAAATAGTCCCTCATGTTGTGGGAAGCGATCCTTGAGGTCTATAAACAAATACACACTGGCTGAATGGAGTCCAAGGAACCAAGGTCTTAAAGCCTATCTTTCAAGTTGAAGATCCCTGTGAATGAACGTGTAGATAAATAGTGTAGGAATTCGACTTGCGTGAAGAAATTAATCATAAATGTGCATTAAAACAGTTTTTTAAAAGAAATTGTGAGTAAAATTACTTTCGTTGTGAAAAACGCTCTGATCGGAAGTGACGCAACGGCCGGTAAACATCGTCTCTTCGTAATGGAGTCAGACAGTGAAGAGGTTGCAGTAGGGATAAATGTCAACTCTTACGATGGGCCATTGCCGTATAATTACGAGCCGCCTAGGCTAGAGAGGGGTCAGGCAGAGTTAAGGGGAAGGGTAAATGGACAGAGGAGAGAGATAGAGTTATGGTGTGAGGAGAATCGGTTGAGAATTGGGCAGGTGTCTTGGTGAGTGACCACAGGCTAAAGCCAATTGTGGCTAACGTCTCCATGTTTAACACATTGCAGTATCTTTAATAAATCATATTTAGCAATATTGCTGTCGACTTTGTTGTTTTTCAAGCATCCATGTAGATTGTCACCATTTATGCCAGCAACATGTGTCTTAAAATAATTAATTTAGATCCCAGATTTTAAATGAATGTTGTAGGATGTAGGCTATAGCTTACATATGTGACGGTCAGCTAGTCTGGATAGGGATAGAAATTCTGTGCATTTCTACACAACAGTTTATCGTGAAATTTTGTAGAAATTGCTAGCTGATTTTTAATCAGTAACTGCTTTTAGACCTAGGTGTCCGCATGTTCTGCTTCTGCAGATGTCAACCGTTTGGGCCGTATATCTAAACAACATAACCGGACAGCTGGAATTCCGAACTTAGTCGGCTGTTATACTACTCACCTTAGTATTTCCGACGGACATTATGTAAATGAGCTCACGTGTACTGTGGAGTACGTGTATGAAAGCGGTTAGTCTTGAGGCTAGGACGGGAATATGCTGTTCATGTAAATACAGTCATTGTAACAAGGATCTTTTATTGTCATGTGAAGGGATACTGGTTGTAAGGCATGCAGATAAATGCATCTAATTGACAGCCTATACTGTACAGGGGGTGTGTCTTTTTACAGTGCATATTTACCCAAGTTTTAGGAAGTAAGTAGTCTACATGTCGTTTCTTACAAGGTCTTACACCAACCATTAGAGCTACAAGGAGGGAAGGAGAGTGAGTTTATCTTAGCACATTTGTTTAACAGGTGCTTGTGTGGTAGATGTGAGGCTATGCCATCAGCAGTGGAGAGTGTGTGCTGTAGGGAGGTCGACGCCTATTGGTCCCTTGTCCAAAACCTAGATCCCCCAGAAGACATTACCTGCCTCACACTCCATCCAGGGTTTGAAGCATCCTGTCTGAATCCTTTTGTGCTGCAGATAGCATACATGAACTCCAGACAGGAGCATGGCCCTCTTCAAGCCAGCAGACCAGAGTAGGTTTTGAGCAAAAATTATTTCACACTGCAATTCAAAGAAACGGCTTTTCTACACCAAAATAGTAAATCCTGTTAAGCAGGTTTTTAAACTCAGTGGTTTCCATATACTTCCTATAAAAACAACTTTGGTGTTGTGTAGTACAGTAGAATATCAGCCAACAGGACATGCAATATTTACCATTGGAATTGTTTACTATGAAAACATGGTATGATCAAAATGTAATTATGTCCCAATCTACACCACAGGCAGTTCCGATACACAGCATACAGGCAGGTTGTCCGCTGGGCGTACGGAATAATAGGCAGGAACATTAGGAAAGCCATACCTTCATGTGTTGTGTCAGCAATAAGGAGGCAGTTTGCAGAGGAGGGACAAACATAAAAAGGTTTCCAGTGGCCCCGCTTGGAAGACGATTAATAAATACATAGTGAAACAAACTGTACTGGTAAAATTGAACTTTTATTACATGTTAAAACGTGAGTGTCGTGCGAGATGGAGGCTGACTGCCTCATCCTTGGCAACCTTCTGGACGGAAGAGGTGAGGGGGGGGCGGTGCAGCAGAGGACAAGACGGCACTGCTTTCTTGTAGGGCCTGTGGTGACTTGCAGTATTCCTCTACCAGGGAGACCATAAGATTTGTTGCGTATCCTTGAGGAGAGAAATGTTTAGAAAACATTTAGTAACATGGATGAATCGCATAAAGATAGATTCACACAAAAAAAACTAAGTGAAACTACTAACCGTAAGATGGTTTCTCCTTGATGGGGTGGACTACCCAGCCACCTTTCCGAAACCGTAGGTAGCGAACAGCGTAGCGTACCTCACCCTCACTAGTTCGCGCTACATCTCTGTTGCCATTACTATTGAAATGTAGGGCTGCCAAGAGAAGTCTCTACGAGATAAGTAGATAAAACATTAGGTCTCCAAAGCTAACCCAATGCAGTGAAATGCAACAGAAATATGACATTAATGTTTTCAGTTCAAATGGGTATAAGACAATGACTCATCTTTGCAATTATTTTTTTGCAAACAATATGTAATGCTGTTATCAATCTATAACATTTTGGTCTGCTATACAAGACTGCATTAGTTTTTAGCCATATTCATTCTGTCATAATTTCCTGAAATTGAAAAAAAAAAAAACACTAATTTTATTAGTATCGATACTTTTAAGTGATAACACTACCTGCTGTACATCCCAAGAAAAGAAAAGCCAATGTGTTTGGGAGCAAAGTGCAGAATAAGGGAATGGTAGGCCTCCAGGGAGAATGTCTGATGCTGAGGTGACAATTGTCGAATATCCTTTACCAGTGCTTTCCTGGCAGCTACACTCTCCAGTTTAGTGGCTGCTGGTGATCCTGAATAAAACGTATTCTGTCATATAATCTCTCGCATTTCATAACACAAGTAATTATTAGTACACATGGGGTTACGTATTGATAAAACCAAACTAAAATTTACAAGCACTGAAAAAAGTTTAGACTCAAAAAATTTGACATCTTTTAACATAGGCTATTATGTTGTACCTGGTTCCAGCCACTCCTTGTTTCTTGCCTCTCCTTCCAACGGTGGATGTGCGCAGCTGGTAAATGCTGGAGAGCTGTGTTCATGTATGTCCTGTACATGATTTATCATACTCTGCCATTTTGCCTGCATCTCATCTGGATCTCCTGTAGGGGTGGAAGCTGCGGTCCAGTAGAGATGGTTGATAATGGCAGGCCTCCACAGCTTCAGATCCTCACAGTCCCTCTCTTTTGCAGCAGCATCCAGTGCTTTCTGTACACCTGTTCCAGAGCAGACAAACAGAGCAGAGCAAATTAATTATTAGGAAAGTGAATTTAACTACAAAAACAAGTCTGTTATATAGAACTACCAACATCACAATACATACTTTTCCCAATATGCCAGACGTCAAAGAAATGCTTTGTTCCTTCTGAACACATTTTCTCACGTACCCACTTAGCCACCTAAAACACAAATTGATTTTATAGAATTTATTTTGAGTGATACTGTGCCTGTCAATGCTGTTCAGCTTTAGATCTCTCCTAGCATCATTACCTGCCGATTTCTGTCTGTTATCAGAGCAGACACTTGCATGTCTTGGTCCATCAGGAACTGCATACTCCGCTTTAGACCCTCTAGCTCACACCAAGAGCTGCTTGGGACTTCTGAGCTCTGTAAAACCAACTGATTATTACTGAACAGTAACTGTAATATCAGTAACTAAATCAGACACAAGATTTCTGTGTGACATCAACTTACTTGGACAAGCTGAACATCCAAAACTTTGTTAATTCGATCCTCAATCAAGGAGTAGCTACCATACTTGGCACAGTGTCCAGGAGAATCTGATCTAAGAACGTCAAAAACAGTTACATTTATAGGTTAATGCAAAAACACATTGACCTGTTCTAAATCAGTTCTGGCTCAGGGTCCATTGTAGAGATGTCTCCATCTCCATCAGGATCTGAAGTGGCAGTTGCACCCGCCCCGTCTTTGCTGGCAGCACTCTCTCCCAAAATCTGAAAACAGACCGAGATCACAACTTTGAACTCTAAAAAATGTAGTCCTTTCATGAAAATCCCCCATTCATGCATTATTTAAAAGACTATTAATCTTTTCAAAATCTTTTTAAAGTACGTTAGTCCCGAGCTGCATTCCCTCGCATGTGCCTTGTTGATACCAGCTTCGATTAGTCAAAGAAAACCAAGGCAAATCCGATTTAACTAAGAAAACTAATATTGTAAAGAATTACTTGGATGCGTTTTGGAGACGGTGAAAAGTGCGCGCTCTTTCTTTCAGTCAAACATGCGCCCTGTCACAAGGGCAGCAGTTCATCTACATTACTCACCGATCAAATAAGACTTTGGCGGGACAAAAAAAATCAATTTGGCGGGCGCTAAAACAAGTTAAATGCAGGAAAATTCAATGCGTGAATTTAACCGAGTAGTAATATGCGAATGCGACCACATAAAATTGTAATTAAAAAAAATAACATTTTCTGGAACCCTGTCTTAATAGCTCAATAAAATAAGTGACAGGAGGCTCATGTGCAGCCTCACGGGGTGTAACAAGAGTAAGCTGACGGCAGCTAGGCGGGCTTTCGTGCCATGCCAAGACTAATCCATTATAACGTTAAGAAAAATACATTTGCAGAAATTACATGCAGAGCTATTTTCAATGCAACAATTTGTATATGGTATTATAAGACTTACTGTGCAAAGCTCCCGTTTTCGACGTGCAGATTCTCTGCTAGTGCTAACATTAACGTTAGACTCTTCACTCCCGCCAGATTTTGCAGGTGGACTTGCATGCACCGATGGCACAGCTCCATTTGCCAGCCTAACCCACTCTTTTCGTCGAAATCCCATGCGAAATTCCATAAGATCTCCTTGGTTGTAGCTGTCCGGTGTGAAGTGTTTTTCACATACCACCGTGTGTCTTGTCAACGAGGAGGCAGCGAAATTGCTTCTCTTTGCCTGGACGAAACATATCCAAGCACGGAAATCTTTGTGTTTCTTGTTTGGAAATCGGTGGACCCGATGGCCAGACAAGTTGGAGTTGTTGCATCCAAAACAAACACAAGAATTCACCATTGTGACAACTCAAACCTACTATAACTATAATAACGATAACGACAATCTCTATTTTCTGTTTCCACCTCTCAGACTACGTAAACCCACACTGAGAACCAGGGCTGCAGCGCCTATGTTTGCCTGTCGTTACGTCATATGACGCGTTCTCTGGGAAAAGGCGGTTTTTTGGCGCGTAGCTTAGAATAGGCACTTTTTTTTCTTAATTTCTGCCCGTGGGTGTTGTAAAACATATGTATTCTTATGTACGTCTATTTAAATTTACATTTTCATACAATATTCTGTATAAATTAAGTTATAAAATTATATTGAAAGATGGCCTTTAACATCTCAAGATAGGGAACGAAGCGGAGTGCGTAACCCCTTACCGTACAGGATTTCAAAAAGTTTGCAGAGTCTTGCGTGTAAACTTACCACTTACGTGGATTTTAGAAAGTGCGCAAAGTGTTCACGTGCACACTGAACACCAGGTGGTTTTGAGAAAGTACACAAAGCTTAGCGTGTGTACTTAAAGGTTCCTAAGCATCGCAGAGACGCTGAATCGCACAGGAGAGGCAAGCTCAATTTTACAAAGGGTGACCTGGCCGGACACCCATGAAATTCCCTGTAGTGCTGTGCCAGGCCTGATGATCAACGAGGCTCCCTCAGAAACTTGTGATCTCAGCCGCCTAATACCGGAACATGGAGCCGGATGGCTGGTGCTGGCGAGTGTTTAGTAAACACTGTAACTGAGCACTGCAAAGGAAACTCAGAGAGTTTATTAGTAGACACGTAACCACCAGCAATTTAATACACATAAGTATATACAGAGAGGGTTACATTTACTCATCCACCCTCCTGCGCTGGAGCCCCACTCAAGGGGCCCTCCTTTTAGTCTGTACCATCAGTAGGGTGGTTGCTATGAACATAGAACATTAAAAACATTATAGGTCCAGCATAGGAGACTGTTATGCAAGAGGTTTCCACCTAACCTCGATCAGATGGAGAGCTGGTGGTTACAGGGGAATTAGAAAGGGGAGGATAAAAGCAGAAGTTAACCCTCTGAAGTCGATTAACGCATATACGCGTTATGAGGCTATTTTCTCCTGATAACCTCTTAAGACTCCAGATGGTTAAAAATCCCCAAAGGGAACGAGTAGATACCTCGGTATTACTCCGATTCAGACGAGAACGCTGCCTCGTCTAGATAACACCACTTAGGTTCTGCTTACCTCCTCGTGACCCACGAGTCCTCTTACCCCTGCCCGCAGGTGGGGGAGGAGCGCGAGTTGCGACACTAGCCTTCTGTGCCCATCTTTGATCCACAGATCGAGACAGGCCAGGACCCCTATGTTGTTAGGGCTCAGACCTGGACCTTCGTGGAACGAAGGATCTGAAAGCAGCAGAGCGCGCCTTCGTCTCCCTGAACTTCTCAAATCGCCGTCTCAACGGAAATACCAAAAAGTTCAGAAGGTGAAACCTGAGCATCGAGAAGAAAGCCTGTCAACCTGTCTGCCAGGTTCATCCACAGATTTCTCTCCGCTGCCACCATGGGCGCCATAGTCCTGCCCATGGTGGAGGCGGACTGCTTGGTAGCACGGAGAGAGACCGTGGTGCGGTGCAGCTCGGCTACCTGATCAGGAGAAAGGCCCCTGCCTCTATCCAGGTCTCTTAGCAGATCAGTCTCATATGCTTGAAGCACAAGCATCGTGTGTAATAAAGCCACAGCCTGACCTGCTACTGTGCCATTTAAGCGAGATGATTTTCTGAAGGGGCTTAGATGGCAAGGAGGGAGATGAAGAGAGAATGTTTACCCTGCATAAAGAAACAATTTCCATAGATAAAAATGTATAAATTATTTATACAAATTTTAGCTCTTTCTAAAGGGGGCATCCCCTCATAGCCGCTTTCGCACATCAGCTCGATGTTGGCAGATATTAGTTTCCTGCCGAAATCAATGGATGCGAGAAGAAAATGGCATCTTTCATTTCTTTTTAATCTCTGTATGGAGATCATGCAGAAATGAAAGGCTCACCTGAGCTGGAGGGCTATGGTCAAAAGGAAATTTTTGCTCAATAACCTCCATCAGCTCTATATATGCAGGGCAGGAGAATTGAGAAGGGTCAGCCTCAGCTTCTTCGCCATCCTCAAATATCTACTGCTTTTCCTGGGTAAAAACCCAGCAGAGCACTTACCTCAGTATCAGAAAGTGTTAAAGATACAACATCATCCTCCCGAGGCTCTCTCTCGTCCGCCGCCATTACGAGTGCGAAAGGGAAAGTCCCTCTTTAAACCATTCAGACAGATCCACCTGTATTCTCACAAGCTCATTCTCCTCCGTGCCTCCGCACTGACAGGTCCTGAACCACGGGAAACAGATGGCTGCCTTTTTTTCCTTTTCTTCAAGAAGAGAGACGAATGAGAGCGGAGCTTTTTCCATTGAAAAAACACTCACAATGCACGCAGATTGCCTCCTCAAAGACATCGCATGCATGCTCTTCACCCAAACAAATGACGCAAAGATCGCGTGTGTCATCGGGTGTCAAATAACGCCGACACGGATGCACACATTGTCTTAACGCTTGCTAGTTGTCGCCATGATAAACAGAGAAAGATCGCCCTTATCGGTTCTTTCAGATGCACGCTTCAAACAAAACAGTCAGTGAAGACGAAGAAGATAATGACGTGCTCTCCCGTTGCTTATTTATAGTCGCGCCGGTAGTGACATCGGAGGCTGTCGCCGGCCAACAAATTGGTGTTTTTTCAATGTATGCTTCAGACACAGGTCATGACATAGGGTGTCAAATTTCATGTGACCTCCCCTGCACCAGATAGCAGACATGTAATACTTCATCTCTGACTCAAAAAAACGTCATGCTTCTGTACAAAATCTTTGAGCTAGAGCGCATTGAATCAGTGCGAACAAAAGCGGAGCTAGTGTGAGAGTGAGCCATTTTATCAGACCAATATTGTCAACGTCAGCGAGTATTGGCTTTAGATTATTATTATTATCATTATTATTATTATTATCTAATGGCATCAATAAAGATTCAATAAACCCGCAATGAAGTGTTGGGACTTCTATTCGCGGACACTGATTCTGAAAGGGAATATCTGCATTCAGAAGATGACGGTGATACTGAAAGTGAAAGTATAGCCCTACACCAAGCACAAACGGTGAATCCTTTGCCCAATGTAGATGGTCCTTTGCCAAATGTCAGAGGTGTGAACAATGTGTGCCGGGGTCAGAGTGTTCATCGCAAAATTAGCAAGTGTGTTATTGTTGCGGGATGAGGCAGGAGATTTTTACCGCGCTAGACATGTATATTTGTCTTCTGACCACACCTCTCCGCAAACGTAGTGGAGACTTTGTCTAATTCCACTGGGTATGTTAGACGAGGTCGAAGTATTCATAGGACAGTTAGGAGGCAAGGTGGGGAGTCGCAATGACACTGACAGTAGTCCGAGCTGTGCACACTCGGCGCGTGCGCGAAGCAGATCTGGCTGCTCGCTGCTCGTTGCAGGAGCAGAGGCGATGTGACATGGGGCATAGCTTTTGAACTAAACAGGTCTTGTCTACTTGTGTTTGTGTGTCATATGAATAATATATATGTGCCCCATACATGGAATCAGAAGGCCTGCTGTATGTAGTAAATTGAAAATCTCTACAGCAAAAGACCAACCGCTACATGCATTCGGTTTGTTTCTACAATTTATTAGTAATGATTTACACAGTTTGTTTACTACTTACTATTTACCTGAGCATTCAGTATTGTGCAATATAGCACACAGAAGGTGAGGGACATTTTGGGGGGAAAGAAGTGCTGCATTTTATCATTTAAACGTGACTTTTCATGAAAATTCTATAATTCAAGATGGACACCCCCATATGATGTCATGATATGCAAATTAGATGGGAAAATGTAATCCCTACATAAACATTGGGTCATCCTTAATATTTTTATAATTGACAGAAAGTCTCTATCTTTTATCAATTTTAAGATATAGACTTTTGAAATTAAGATGTCAAAATCAACGGTTTTAGGAAAATACCTCTGGCACCTAAAGGGTTAATTGCATTATAGTGATAAAATCGCAGTTAATCGCATTGTTATGCACAAATCTAGTAATGCATTTAAAAGTAGTGTATTGTGCACTTTTTTTGTTTAAAAGTACTGCTATATGAACAAAAGTGCAATTACCTAAGGTTTGCAAACACTTTAAACAAATAAGGTGTTTTTTTTACAGCAGTATACTTTTTACATAGTAGCTAGGGGTGTCGCGATATACCAGTATTGACGATAACCGTGATATTCAAAGCAACAATTATCAATATCGTGGTAATTTAGTGTGTGACAATATACCGGTATTAGCGATAACCGCAATATTTAAAATGAACAGTTCTCTTATGATAACACCACATGTAAATACTCCAGTGCCAGTACCTGGTTGAGCTCCCAGGTGGCAGAATTGTGCCTTAACGCTGACACCTGTCACACAAGAAGACACAGCGCTCGCAGCAACTCCAAGGAGAGTCGTGTTCATCAGAGTAAGTTGCCATTATTTTACTAGTCATAGAATGGGAAACGTCTCGGTTACGTATGGTAACCCTCGTTCACTGAAGGAGGGAATGGAGATGCTACTTTAGTGACCGACGCAAAAAAATGGGATATCGCTTCGATATACCAATCTACTTCGAGTGTAAACTAAATGAGCCAATGCACATTGGCATGCAATTTTCATCCAGCTGCTGCTGATCACAGCATGAGTATAAGAAGGCAGCAAGTGCAATGCATAACAGGCTTTCGCTGAGGAGTCGAGCTGGAGACCCGGCAGCTCAGTTGCTACAGCAACCATGGTGATGGGACGTGGCATCTCCATTCCCTTCTTCAGGGAACGAGGGTTACCATACTTAATCGAGACGTTCCCTTTCAGTCGGTCACTCTCGATGCCACGTTGGTGACCGACGCAAAATGGAATCCCTACCAAAGCGCCATGGGTGCTGCCCTTTCGAGTGCCCTGTGCGAGCCGCCTGCTCCTCTGTAAGGTGTAGGCCAGGGCTTGGAACAAGTAGTTCCACTCACCATTGTCAAAGCACTACCTCACTGGGTGAGATTGGATAACACTGGGAAAACGTACGCGTTCCGCTTGGAACAGTGATTCTGCGGAAGCCCCATCCTTCCCGAATGAGGTCTTGTCAGCAAATACACATATAGCATCCGTTCAGGTGTATATGGAGAAATTTGGGGTGATTAAAACCCTCTTGGGAAGGCAGAAGTCTGCCGGGGAAACACAGGCTCTAAGGCTATACCATGGACTATACACAAACGAGTACCGCTTAGGTCTCAATATGGAACCCAGCCTTTCATGGTTCTCACGGATTCATCATGAAGGCCTGGTGCCAGACGTTCCGCCATGTCCAGTTGCCTATGGTGATGGACAATCTCAATAGGGTCTACAGTACGGACACTATAGAGCAGTTTAAGCAAGCTGACACTAACCGGGGCCTCTCAGTGCCACTTCCCGTTTAAGGTGAGAACACAGGAGGATACCGGCTCTACACAAAGGCTATATAACCTAGCGAATGTGTTAGGGGTCGCCCAGGCCGCAGCTCTACAAATATCTGTCAGCGAGGAACCACGAGCCAGCGCCAAGGAGGATGCAACAATTCTAGTTGAGTGAGCTCGCTACCTGAAATGAGGGCACACCCAGTGCCTGATAAGCCAAGGTTATGGCATCCACAATCCAGTGGGCCATCCTCTGCTTAGAGACGGAAATCTCCTTTTGCCGGCCTCCATAACAGACAAAGAGATGGTCTGCGGTACTGAGGCTTTGTGTCCGGTCTATGTAGCATCTCAATGCTCGGACGGGACAGAGCAAAGCCAGGGCTGGGTCTGCCTCCTCCAAGGGCAGAACTTGCAGGTACACCACTTGGTCTTTGAAGGTTGTAGTGGGAACCTTGGGCATGTAGCCAGGCCGGGGGCCTCAGGATTACCTGGGAGACAGCCGGCTCAAACTCTAGGCACGAATCGTCTTCGCTCCAGCCCTTGCTGCGGAAAGGAAAGCATGACAGCAATCAGGCATCTTCAGGGTCTTCTTGACGAGAAGAACACCACTCGACAAACAGGTTTCACTTCAAGGCTTAAGCGTGTCTCGTAGACGGTGCTCTTGCCAAAGTGATGGTGTTCCCTACCTCCTGTGGTAGGTCACCTAGAACCTCCGCATCCCGTCCAGGGACCAGATATGGAGTTTCCAAAGGTCTGGACGTGGGTGCCAAATGGTGCCCCGTCTCTGAGTAAGTAGATCCTTCCTCAGAGGAATCGGCCAATGAGAGGCTGTCGCAAGAAGCACTAGTTCAGCACTAATCTTCATCCGACAGCTCTCCCTCCGATGCTGAGATAGATACCAATGGTACACCCCTTGAAGAGGGCCCAGTGAGTTCCGTGGGTTGCTCCACTGGATCAGTGGTGCAAGAGGAGTGGTGGTCCCCAGAGGGTTGGTTCCCTGCGGGGTTTGCCTCCACTGTGACCCTCAAACCACACAAGTATTTTTAATTAACAGAAATTTCAAAAGAATATAATTTATTTTAAATATATTTGTTGTAACACTATAAATGTCTTTCCTTATATCTCTTGTCACTTTTGATCAATTTAGTTGGTAAGTTTGTTTGTTTGTTTGAGCAGCAAATCAGCATATTAGAATGATTTCTGAAGGGTCATGTGACAATGATGACTGAAGTAAATTATGCTGAAAATTCAGCTTTGCATCACAGGGATAAATTACATTTTAAAATATATTACAATGGGCAAAACAGTTATTTTAAATTATAATGGCATTTTACAATATTAGTGTTTTTTGGTATTTTTGAGCACATAAATGCAGATTTGGTGAGCTTAAAATAACTTATTACACTTATTACAAGTATTGTATTTCCGTTGACAGAAATATTTTTGAACCAATACCACAAGTGTCATTTTAGTTTTAGTGTACAATAAAAAGCCTGCTTTGTACCATATGCGTTCGTTTTAATCTCCATGCCAAAAAGGTTGACAGTAGAGCGATACCATCATAGGAGATTGACATTATTATACACTGAGGGTTTAGTAGGCAGCAGAAAACAAAGTCGGTGTATATGAAGTAAAATAAGTAGGGTTTTCTATTTTTTTTACCCTCCTGGCTTTGTATTGTAATTAAAGTGAGCATATCAGCTCTGCTACCTGTTTGCCAGCTCTTCCATTTAGATTAGCGGCGGTCTAATTAACGGCAGACGTGCATTTTCCATTCCAAAGCCAGTCTCTAATGGCTGGGCAGATTTATTTAAATGCAAACGAGAGAGGATTAAATGAACTGCTTTTACTGAAAGTGTTTAATAGGAATTTCAACACTCAAAGACAGGTTGGTAAACAGCTCTCAGACCATTAATTATGCATTGTTGTATATTTCTTCTCTAAAATGTTGGTTAATGGTGTCAAAATAATCATATTTTGTGTCTTTACTGATTACACTCTTGAAGATGGCTGACATCAATGGAAAATCTTTTTGTAGATTTGTATAATTTAGTTGTCACCAAACCGCAACTGTCTCATCATGTGGGCGGCACATGTATTGGTAGTCATTAAACTTTTTGTGTGTTTGGGTAATTAATTTAAAGTCTCATGTAAGCATGAGAGAGCTAGATGAATAGTCCTCGGGATCATTTTTTTCTATAATGAATGGTTTCCCAACACTCAGATTAATTACATGACTAAACAATGACACCAGCATCTCCTTCAGAATTGTTACCCAAATACCTCTACATGTGCTAACATCCCTCTACATAACAACAGTTAACAAAGTCCAAGCCTACCCTCACACAGTTGCAGAATATGATCGTCATTCCTGTTTGGAATGTGATGAATACGGACGTTAATACACGGTTAGCTTATGCCGCGTTTCCTCCGCAGGAACTTTACCCAGGAACTAGGGACTTTGGCCTGGTACTCGGTGTGTTTCCACCGCAGGAACCAGGAACTAAATAAAGTTCTGGGTAAAAAAATGCCCCTCAGAAAGTCCCTGCAGGCGAGGTGGTACTTTTTCAAAGTTCCGGAACTTCCGGGGGCGGGACTTGGGCACTAAACATCCTGATTGGTTGAGTTCACGCAGCATTGGTTGAGTTCAACCACCATTTATTTGGATCATTTTCAAAATATTACTGTTATTGTGTCATGAAATGTAATTTGAAAAGTATTTCAGGCGAGAATGTAGTTGTTTTAAACTCAAATCTGTGGTTTATTTATAAAGACAGCGCCTATTTTTAAAATGTGTTTCGCCGATCCCGGAGATGGTGAGCTCCACGCGATCAGCGGGAGCTCAGTGCTTATGTATCAGCCGAGAGCAGCATTACCTCGGCTAGATCTTCTGATATGTGCCGCTAGCTTTGATGTCTCTTTAGTGGTTAAACATAAAACATAATTCGTTTTGTGTAAATCTAACAGGTTCTCTTTGGTCCGTATTCAATTAATCTATATGATAAAATGAAAATATAAAAGGCAAATTTATATATCGTTTCATTGTAATGGCTGTATTTATACACACATCCCTGAACTAAGTACATTTCTGCAGCTCATTTATTATATTTAAATGAAAACAAAAGGAGGCAGTGGTATTTGATATCCTATTTCATTTTATTTTAAATATACAGAAAGGAAAATTGCAGTAGCCATGGTCAGCTGACTGATGTTATCAAATACGCTGCTGTTTGCAGAATTACTGGATTCGCGTCGTCGCGGACAACACACTCCCGAGTCGAATGCACAAAGTCTGAACTACCGAGGATGCAGGTCCAAAATCGGCGTACTTTGTATTGAGATACTAGCGCAGACCTACGTCACCAGTCTATTTGCCTAATCTTCCCGGTACTTTACACCGTGGTGGAAACGCAGAAAACAACAGGTCTGGGGGGAAGAAAGTTCCTGGGAAAAAAAAGTTCCTAGTACAAATGTTCCGGGTAATTTCGGTGGAAACGCGGCATTACTGAACCCAGTTCTGCAACCAAAGTAACTACTAACTACCTGAAACTTTTATGACCAAGGCATCTGGTTAATATATGTTGTATGAACTAAGCAGTTTGACAACTACTGTATGTGATGACCTTCATATATGTAAATTATTATTATACATACTGTTTGAAATATGAAATAGAAAATTGTAGGGGTGTAAATGTTTAAAATGTTTGATTACAATACGATCTGATATAGATTCTCTTAGCCAGCATTGCTGTATTTGCAGATTATAGTGAGATAATAGTAATTGCACTTAATGGGTAACTTTTTAGACACACTTTATTCATATGACTGGTTATTGAGTCTGTTTTAGGTTAGCAGTAATAGTTCCAAAATAAGCCAAAGAAGGATCAACCATTGTTTATTCTGAGCAATGCACATACTGACAACCTGCTTGAAATGCTGTGAACAAAGACTACTATATGAGTGATATAAACAGCGAAATGTTGTAATGCTGTTTCTTAATATCAAATATAAAGCTGAACAAATGTTCTGGACCAAATTGAATAAAAGCAGCACGATTCTTCCTAAATAATTACAGTTAAAATGCAACATCTTAAATTTTAACTGTTGTTTGGTCAGCACATAAGAGAAACTTGATTTTATTTCTACCTCACTAAAAGACAGTATCCTCTTTCTATAAAGAAATGCAAATGCCCTTTTGCTTCCCTAACTCAAAGTGTCCCCCAAGGTTTGGTTCTTGGTCCTCTTCTTTTTTATAGAGGTCTCACAGGTTTGGAATGACATGAGCGTGAGTTTTTAATGACATAATTTTGATTATTGGGTGTACTAACCCTTTAACTGTAATTATAACAATGCAAAATAAACTGATATTAAGATTTAGCACTTACAAAAAATATTGACATTTGAATCTATAGCAACATAACTTTCTCCAAACCATCCAAAAAAATTCTGAATCTGAGCATCAGATTTGACTTGTCTCTCTATTTTGCATCCCACATCTGATCCATCATAGACACACAAAAAGCATCTCCACCAAATCACACATCTCTGCCCCAAAGCTCAGAACATTGTTTTATCCAAATGATGCAGAATTGCACCCTGCTGTGTTTGACCGTCTGCATATCTGCATTCATGTTCATTCATCATTCCTCATTCCAGAATACTTTCTGTTTTATTTCTGTCAGACTATGTTCTCTGTAAACTCAGAAAAAAAATTTTCTCAAAATAATTTCCACTCCTGGTTGCCATTTTCATTTGTCCATCTCTCTCTCTTTTTTTCCCTTTCTTATTTAATAATTTGTAACTTGATGGTTGATTGACTGTATATTGAGCAACTTTACTCATTTATACAGACATTATTGGATCTGCCCTGTGTCCTGCTGTATGTTCATTGATATTTGTAAGATATTATTTAGTAAATGCAGCTTTCCATTCCAAACAGTTTGAGCAAACATACCTTCTTTCTATGTAAATTTATCTTGATGTAGATCGCACCAATGAAATACAATTAATTTTTATCACTAAACACCCAGATATTTAGGCATTTTTATTCATATGTTTGTTAATTTAAATAAGGGAATAGAGCAATATAACTAGGCATGTGTACAGCCTTATGGTGTATTTGAGTGTACTTTTAAATCACTTTATGAATCAGATGTTTGGGTCGCAGTGGTGGAGTGATGCTAAGCAGTCATGGTAAATATCTCAGATTGTGGTAGTCTGCTGCATCCTCAACAACTTATTGCTCACCAGCCCATATGATTGACAGGATCATGGACCTGTTTTTTTTGTGTGTGTGTTTAGCCCCGTCTTTGTTCATGGTTTTCCAAATATGGTCTTTTTCCTGTCCTCATTTAGTTTAATGATGATTCCCGGGACCTGTATTTGTTAATTATCCCCAGTATTTTAGTCCTTGCCCCTGCGTTCTGTGTTTGTCAGTTCTACTTGTTGCTTGTGTGTTTCCTGCCGTCTCCAGTGTGAATGTTAATGTGACCAACATTTTGTTTTTGCTCCATTTAAACTACCTTTTGCATTTTTTATATACATTTAATTTTGAACTGGATAGGAACCACTATGACTAATAAAAAATGTTCATAGTATGTGATAGGAATTTACAAAAGCAGGTAGCTGAAGACCACAAAATAAGTAGGTTTATCTTCAAGTGGCAAGAATACTGGAGTGCAAACCAAATTAACTGTATATTGGAAAAAGGAAAGGACATCCCGGAGGGAGCTAGAGCTTAGTGATTATTGTACAGTTACATAATGTTTTAGCTTCTTTTGGAGTTTTTCTAGCTATTCATGTGTGGGATAAAACAATTGAACTTGCCAGATTTTGTCTGAAACAGAGATATATAAACATAATTTTTCAACAAGCATCCCTTTCAGTTCTTCATATTGAGCAGATTGGTGCAGTTTACGGTCAGTCACCTTTAGAAACGGACCAGTAAGAATGATAATATTTTGTTCATTTGTCTGATAATTGTGAAGGCACTGATGCCGAGATATTTCTATACCTAAGCCTCTTATTAACTTTTTAAAACACAAACCACGTGTAATTATCTTGAGAGATACTTGGACATTTTTCTTAAGAGTTGGCTGCTCACAGACCTAGTTTCCACCAGTCATCTGTAAATGTATTGTTAATGCAAAACAAAAATTTATCTTGAAGAAAGGAGAATGATTCCAGTGTATAAAACAGATACTGTATACATTAGATGAATGTTGGTCATATAGGATGTGTTTGTTTTGGTTTGGTTTGAAAATGGTAGAAATATCATAGCATGCTAATACCTACATGGAAAGAACCTATATGTGGATATATGCGCATATATGAAACCTATATTCAGTGTATATGCACGTACTGTATATGCTGCATATATGCACATATATGATAATATATATATATGCTGCATATATGTGTGTATTTACATTTATTTACATTTACATTCATTCATTTAGCAGACGCTTTTATCCAAAGCGACTTACAGATGAGGACAGTGGAAGCAATCAAAAACAACAAAAAGAGCAATGATATATAAGTGCTATAAGAAGTCTCAGTTAGGTTAACACAGTACACGTAGCATGGGATTTTAAATAATATAATATAAAGAAAACAGATAGAATAAAAAAAGAATAGAGCAAGCTAGTGTTAGAGGTCTTTACACATACATACACACACACACACATATGCATAATTAATGAAAAGAAAATAGAATATAAAAAGATTAGAAAGGTAGTTAGATTTTTTTAAAGAATAGAATTAGAATAGTGACTGTTAAAGTTAGAGGGTCAAATAAAGATGGAAGAGATGTGTTTTAAGCCGATTCTTGAAGATGGCTAAGGACTCAGCTGTCCGGATTGAGTTGGGGAGGTCATTCCACCAGGAAGGAACATTTAATTTAAAAGTCCGTAAAAGTGACTTTGTGCTTCTTTGGGATGGCATAATCAAGCGACGTTCACTTGCAGAATGCAAGCTTCTAGAGGGCACATAAGTCTGAAGTAACAAATTTAGGTAAATGGGTGCAGAGCCAGTGGTAGTTTTGTAGGCAAACATCAATGCCTTGAATTTTATACGAGCAGCTATTGGAAGCCAGTGCAAATTGATAAACAGAGGTGTGACGTACATGTATGCGTATATATGCCACATATAGGCAAAATTGAGGTGCATGTATGTGCATATAGGAAATATAGGTCTCCTGTATTGCTTCTTCATATGCACATATAAGCCAAGATAAGACAAGATATGTCTTCTATATAGCTAATGGCAGGATCTGGTCATTTTGTAGCTCATTTTTTAAAAGTGAAACATTAATATTGATTCAGTGCTACTGGAGTTTGACTGAAAGGAAGGCCTGCACTTGAAAATGAGTCAAACAGTTTATAATATTTATGAATTTATGATAGTCTTTGTGTCTTAGGTAGCTTATTATAGTAGCTAAGCTATAAGCAGTGTTGTTTTTTTTTTGTTGTTGTTGTTTTTTCAATATTGTACTGTTAATTGATATAATCCTAATTAGCATGTAAATTAAATCTTCATGTCTCTGGTGAATGAAATGTGTAAATTTCTTCCTATTTTAATATCTCAGTATTGTTATTACAGAAGCATAAAGTTAATTTTAGACTTTATTACTCCGGAAGTGTGCATGTTGTGTAGCCAAAGAGCAAGTAAAAGTATATATTCTGAATAAAACAACATTATGTCCAATCTGGCCCACGACCCAAAATGAGTTTGACAAATCTTTTTTAAAAGCTCTTGGTTTGCAGAAAGAAGCTTGACAAAGTTTTTTTTTTTTTTTTCGGCAATGTGGTAAGATAACAGTAGTGTTATCTTTTCTGCTAGTGATTTAGTATTAAATGCCAGATAGATACAGGTAGCCTGTAGTTTGTTGGTTTACTCATTTGTGGTTCCTAGGTAATTTCCTCCTCCAGTGAATGCATGTGTGTGTGATTGATAGGTGCTTGCTGATGATGAGTGACGGCCGCCCATACTAGAATCACTCTGGCCATTTGGGATATTAGTGTGATTATGCAAATCCGGACAGCTGCAGAGACGACAGCCCACATTTTGGGGTGTACCATATCCATGTTCCGTTCTGACGAGCCGCCGTCAGGTGTCAATCACATGAAGGAATTTACGGAATAAGCTCAAGTAATGCTCACGTCTACTCTGTGACAAAATACGCAGCTAAACTACCATGACAATTTTGCCCTTCAAGACACTTTTATAGGGCAAAGTGTCAGAAAATACAGCTTTTTCATTTACAACGCACATTTCTTAGTAAGGCCAGTTTTATTTTGAGTCCTGGAGCTGAGAGAAGGTTTCAGTAAGACTAAGTGCAGAGTAAGTGAAAGAAAATTACTTCAAATGAGATTGCTGTTTACTGTGTCCGTGGTCTGTTTGTTTGAAGTGCTAACTGATACTGGTTCAGCGAGGCTGTGTGTGCTCTTCTTAAAGCCGAACAGAGCTTATTATCATTCGCGATCATACTGCACTAGATTTTCAATGTCAGATTTAGATTCTTTGGCTATGCGGAATGCAATCTTTGCACTTCATTTCAATTTTAAAAGCTGTTACTTTGGTGTTTGTCATGATGACACATCAGGCACCAGCTAGCTGTAGTGAATTAAAATTCAGTCCTTTTGGTGGCCACGTTTTTGCTGCATTAAGGAAATGTGCTAAATTCTCTAAAATCATTAACTAGCCTACCTCTGAGAAAATGTTATTGCTTTAAAACTAATGCATTATTTATTTATATTTTACAGATATGAGATTCATCTAGTCAAGTGCAATTTGACTTGCAAATGCTCTATAGAAGTGGTGAGTTTTTTTGTCAATCTACTGCAAGTATATTTGATTGCCTTTTTTCTATTTTCAGTATTCCTCTATTAGGGCTGGGTAAAAAATATTGATTTCTCGATTTTAATCAATTCTCATTTTTATGAACCAATATCGATTCTCAAATACCAGGAATCTATTAGACATCCTGTTTTCAGTTGATGAATGAATGGAACATTGTAGTGCACATCCCATCCAATAACTCACAATAATCTTTGTGCTTTGTTATTATTGATATGAAACTAAATCTCAGATTTCAAATTACGTCCGTTTTCTTACGAAATTCAAAAACAAATACCGTTTTGGCGCTGTGGCATGTGGCGTGAGATCGGGAAACCCGGGAAACTTTCAGCCGCTCCAGCAAAGGAATATTATTTTGTCTGTGCATTCTGCAGGATGATGATGAAGCCTTCATCCAAAAATCCACAGAGACCACAGTGGGAATCTACATTCTCAAATTTCGTGACAGATCAGATGACATCGGGATTGTTCTGGAAGGCCAGAACATCTTGCAAGGCTTGGAAAACTTTGCGTTAGCTACGGCAATGCTTTTTGGTCTTATGTATGCCTTAAATCTCAACTACCCACCTGAAATGAAAAGTACATTTGAGATACTGCAGAAGATAGTCATGGAGCTGGATGGCTCCACTCTGTCCAAGAAAGCACAAGTTCTCAGAAACAGACTCTATGAGTGAGCTTTTTCCATGGTCTGTTGGTTGAAAGGACACTATGCTTTTGACTAATGGATACTGTTCATTTACTTCTGTAGCGCATACATAAAAATTAGTTGTACTGTTAAGAAAAATGCATCAATTTGACTTCTCTTATGATTTTAAAATTTAAAACAAATGTCAAGGTGTTTTTTAATAACTTGATACTGTTCGTTTACTTCTGTAGCACATACATAAAAATGAGTTGTACTCTTAAAAGAAATGCATGAATTTGACTTCTTATGATTTTAAAATTGAAAATAAAAAAAGGTATGCTTTTGACAACTTGATACTGTTCACCTTTTCCTCTACACCTGTTTGATGGTGTATTTGTCTTAATGTTTGTTTTGTTGCAGATAATGTATGAATGGTTATTACTGTTCCCCTTTTCCCACGACATGTTTGACTGTGCCTTGTCTTTTACTTGAAGTGATGAGTAAATGAAATGAGCAAAGTGATATGAGTACTGATGTGCTGTCATAGTTAATTGACATTTGTTCATGAAAACCAAGCTATTTTTAACTTCAAATATCCACACAGAAAGCTTACTTCTAATAGCACAAAATGTATTGTAACTTTAAAAAAAAAGAATACAGCGATTTGATTCAAGAAATGTGTTTGCTTGTCTTACTGCTTTTAAACTGCAGTAATGTTGTTAATGTACTCAAAACTATTGGATGTAAAAAATAAAAAAAAAATTTAAATTAAAGTCTGCTTATAGTATTCTAAAACTTAATCAGGTTAGTTCTCTTACGAGAGCTCTCTCGTACTGCGTCTTAGCTAAGACGCTACGGGAAAAGTCTCTTTTCACGAAATACTGAAGCAAAATATTATCCTTAATTTTGTATATTTGTAAAGCGCATTTGCAGCAGTACACAGCCATAGGCGAGACGGCTCGTTCGCTCATTGGCTTGTTCTGCGGCAATTGCACAGCCTATCGAGCGCGGGCTGATGCAACATCAGACCAATAAGGGCGCTTCGCGCCCTTCTTCCCACTTCCCGCCGAAACGGGTGTGGCCCAACCTATAAAAGGAGCTCGAAAAGGCTGACTCACCTGACTTTTCATCTCTTCAGCGAAGCTCACGCATCGCTGGATCACGTAGGAAGCAAGCGCCGTCTGAGAAAGCACATCAGCAGGACGAGCCATTCTGAAGCCGTCTTTTTTAAGATGCCTTCCTGCGGCTCGTCAGAGCCCCACTCAGCGAGGGAGACCGGTACGTCATCTGTGTCTCCTGCCTGGGTGAAGATCATGCAGCGCTCTCGCTCGCTGACGGCGGATGCCCCCACTGCGAGCTGTTGCCATGGTGACTCTGAGGACTTGCCTGGCCTTTTTCTCTGAGCCTGCATTCTCCGCTGCGCTGAGGCGCCGTAAAAGCATCGCTTCCAGCGGATTCCGGAACCGTCTTCAGCTCAACCGAGCTCGCCGGTTCGCCCTGCTTCACCGGCCCCCCCTGCATCGCTTCCCGGTGGGCAGCGCCCGCTGTTTGCCGGCGCGTCGTCCGAGGAAGTCGATCTCAGGGCCGCGTCGGAGGAAGAGGACACGCCCTCTCTGCTAGCTTCGGGCAGTGAGGGCTGGGCGAGCTCCGAGGATCTCGCGCCTTCTGCTCAGAAGCCCAGCAGACGAGCTGACATCGAGAAGGAGCCGGGGCGAATGCTCGTGTTGGCCGCGATGAGTCTCGGCCGTGAGTGGTTTGCACCAGCGCCCCCCCTCTCGTTCCCGGCTGAATGGTATGTCCCTTTCGGATGAGCGTACTTCTCAAAGCCCGCCTCATTTCTTCCTGAGCTTCACGAAGAGGTGGCGAAGGCTTGGAACGCTCCATATTCAGCGCGAACTCGTTCGTCTGTCTCACTAGCATTCTCCACACTGATGATGCTAAAAACAGGAACTACCACTCACTTCCGCCGGTGGAACAGGCGATAGCGACGCACCTTTGTCCGCCCTCTGCTGGACGGCGGCAAAAGCGGTGTTGCCATCTAAAGCCTGCTGTGTGACGCTGCGTCACCGCTACTAACGATGGCTGCTTCATCGAAGCGCAGGTGTACGAGTTCCTCTTTGGCCGAGCTCTCACCCAAGCGTGCCGCTGTTTCAGTTCCAGGAATTGTGACTGTCTCAGCGTTTTCTGCAATGCGCAAGCCTGCACAGTTGCCCGCTTGCCTGCACACAAAAGCCGTTATCACAACAGCTTCAGCAACGCAGCTCGAGACCCCCTTTCTCGCTCTACTGGCCGTCGCCCCGCGCCGCGGGGTCCGCGGCAGAGGATTACGGTGAGGCCGGGAGCCCCGAAGCCATCCTAGGAAAGCCATCTACGCATGCTGCATGACGTTGCGTCGGCACTACACACGATGGCTGCTTCATTGAAGCGCCGGTGTATGAGTTCCGCTGTGGCCGGGCTCTCACCTAAGCGCGCCGCTGTTTCAGTTCCAGAGATTGTGACTGTTTCAGCGTTTTTTGCAATGCGCAAGCCTGTACGGTTGACCGCTTGACTGCACACGAAAACCGTTATCACGGCTACCCAGATATTTCCCGAAAAAGGTGTAATTTCTGGTGTCCCGGCCACGGCCGATGGTGCTATAAATGCAGTGACGATGCCCACTCCTCAGTGCCCATCTCCACATGTAAGCACAGCCCTGCACACAGGGCCTGCGCCCATAGAAGCGACTCAAGTCGATCGCGCACACTGCATAGTAAGCGTGCCCACCCCTCAGTGCCCACAATCACTATGTCACACGCGTCATGTGGTTTCTGTAAAAACGAAACCCGTGCACGTTCGTCCGGCCACGGCCGATGGTGCTATAAATGTAGTGACGATGCCCACTCCTCAGTGCCCATCTCCACATGTAAGCACAGCCCTGCACACAGGGCCTGCGCCCATAGAAGCAACTCAAGTCGATCGCGCACACTGCATAGTAAGCGTGCCCACCCCTCAGTGCCCACAATTACTATGTCACAAGCGTCATGTGGTTTCTGTAAAAAAAAAAAAACCCATGCACACTCGTCCGGCCACGGCCGATGGTGCTATAAATGCAGTGACGATGCCCACTCCTCAGTGCCCATCTCCACATGTAAGCACAGCCCTGCACACAGGGCTCGCGCACATAAGATCGACACAGATCGGTCGAGCGCGCCGCATAGTAAACGTGCCCACTCCCCCGTGCCCACATACACTATGTCACATACGGCGCGTGGTTTCTGTAAAAACAAGGCCCGTGCACGTACGCTCTGCACAGGCAGACAGCGAGTTGAAAGTGGCATATGCAGCCCACAGTCACTCGCAGACATATCGAGTCCCACGGGACCTGCTCAGCCTTCCCCCAGTCGGTTAAGCGCCGGGACGGGGTCGAGGAGGAGCGATCTGCCCGCTGTGATCAGCGCGCTCCCTGCCTCAAATGCGCAGCACACCCGAGCGCCGCCGTTGCCCGGTCAACAGAGCGCGCTTTGCATCCAGCCCTTAGCCATTCATGCAGATGCATGGTCAGCGCTTCCAGGGGTATCGGATTGGGTGCTAGGCATTATAAAGAGAGGCTACTCGCTACAGTTTTTTTCGACGCCCTCCGCGCTTTTCAGCGCGCGTCGAAACTACGGTCAAAACAGAAGTAGCACACATACTTTGGGCCGAAATATCAAAACTGTTGAGCAAAGGGGCTGTAGAGCCTGTGTCTCAAGCTCAAAGCGAGGGGGGGGGGCTGTACAGCAGATACTGGTGCCCAAGAGAGACAGGGGTCTCAGGCCCATACTGGATCTAAGACAGCTGAACAAGGCATTGATGAAACGCAGTTTCAAAATGCTTACGACCAGGAAACTCCTCGCGCAGATTCGCAGAGGGGACTGGTTCATGTCAATAGATCTGAGGGACGCGTATTTTCAAATACAGATAGCGTCAAACCACAGGCGATTTTTGAGATTCACCTTCGAGGGCCAGGCATACCAGTTTACAGTCCTCCGTGGCTCCTCGTACTTTTACGAGGTGCATGAATGCAGCGCTCCCTCCTCTCAGACTCAGAGGCATACGAGTGCTGAATTATTTGGACGACTGGCTGGTTCTGGCCCGATCACGAGCAGAGCTCGTGGACCACAGGGCCGTTTTACTCGATCACCTCGAGAAGCTCGGCCTCAGTGTCAATTGGGCGAAGAGTTCGCTGAACCCCAGTCAGACGATCCTGTTTCTGGGTATAGTTCTGACCTCGTGTTCCATGACGGCGCGGCTGTCACCACAGCGCGCGATGGGCATTCAGCGCGCAGCGAGTTCTTTCCGCTGCGGCGCGACCGTGTCGCTCAAACACTGTCAAAAGATGCTGGGTCTCATGGCCTCAGCATCTCCGGTTCTGCGGCTGGGCCTGCTCCGCATGCGCCCCCTGCAGTTCTGGCTGAAGGCTCGGGTGCCGCGCAGAGCGTGGGCGTCTGGCCGGCTGCATTTCAAGGTCGATCAGAGCTGTGTTGCGGCTCTAGCACCTTGGACAGCGAACGTCTGGTACCGATCAGGTGTAAGCCTGGGGACTTCCCCGAGTGTGAAAATGGTGTCGACGGACGCCTCCACTTCGGGATGGGGAGCGCTGCTCGAAGGCAGACAGTCCTTTGGCCTATGGTCAGAACGGGAAAAGCTCCATCATATCAACTGCCTGGAAATGCTGGCAGTGGGGAACGCGCTGACGCGCTT